>NC_141044.1:21775000-22132500 GCF_052040795.2 Danio rerio
TTCATGTCGTTCCGCCTTATAATCTTAAAATTACAGCAAAATTGCCTGCTTTGTCATCACTTATTACGCTAGAGAATCGTTCAAATATAGCTCTAAAGTGATGTTGGTGAAGTAACAACGGTTTCTGCTGTTCTGATGTCAGCTGCAGATGTGAATGAATGGTGGAAGAAAGTAGTTCCTAATACAAAAGGATTTTGAGACTCTCTGTGTTTGATTTTCTTTTTTATCTACTCGATTGTTCCATCAAACTGTTGTATAAATGCAGCATCACACTCATATATACATTTTAGTTGTTTAAATGAACGTAGTGCATAAAGAAAAACCTACAAGAGCTTTCCAAGTCCTCAAAACTCAAAATGACAGAGCAGGTCAGGGCAAATGCACCAAGTCCAACCCTTTACTGACCAAACCCTGACGAAAAAGCATGTATAATGATGAGCAGTGTCATGTAGAGTTGTACAGATCATTTTATTCCATATAGAAAACTTTACAAGGCCGTACCATTACAGTTGACAACCTCACTACAGCCAGGAATGCTTCAGCTCTTCTTTCCCATCAGCAGTTTTAAAGCACAGCTACCGTTCATTTCTATACAGTACACCCTCATCCCCAAAAGCAAAGACACCGTTTTTAAATATATTAACTTTTTCTTAAAAATTTGTACACGTAGAGTGAAGCCTAACTTCAAACAGGGATACAAACCAGTGATTCAGATGCAGCTCACATTTAAAGTCGCTTTTCAAGTTCCAGTTATTTTTTTTGTCTCCTTTTAAAGGATCTCCGTTTAATTAAAAAAGTGTCAGCATATATAAAATGGAGTAAATCGAACTAATCGGTTTATATTTATATATATTTATTTATATATATATAGTATTAGAAATCTCTAACTGGACAGTTATGGAGGGAAAGATGGCATAGTTCAATAATTTATCACAAAAGTAAAAATCTCCAGTGCATTTTGATCAGGAAAACAAGTGCAGCAAATTTCCAAACGAACAAACAGAAAACAAACAAACAAACAAACAAACAAAAATCTAGTGTTGAGAGATTATATTACAAAGCTGGAATTCTGTACAACTAGTTAATCATGCTAATGTTAGCCATTAGCGGTGCAAACGCAAAAAACAAAATAACAAATCCGAATCACTTAAACATCACATCAGATTGCGTGACGAGCAACCGTTCTCTCATTCCTCCAACAGATTTGAAGATAATGCCAAGACACTGTTTTTTGAAATATTTCTGGACCTTTTGACGATCTCAAAGGGTCAAGCGTTTGTGTAGTAATAGCGATATTCAGCATCCTCATGATAATTAGATCCTATCTATACAAGACCTGGTCATGTGACACAATTCCTGATCCGGGATTGGCTGTTTATTCCAGGCGTGGGGGCGTTTTTTTTTTTTTCTTTTAGTACCATCGTATTTGACGCAATCCATCTTTTTCTTTCTGATCTTCTCCCTCCTCATTGGCTGCAGGAGATCATGTGACATCCTGTGGTGTTTTCGGACGGTGTAGGAAGAATGACTGATGCATTCTGGGACAAATATTGGTTCTCTTAGGCGTTGCTGACAGTTTGATTTGTTTCCAGGCTGTTGGTGATCTGGAAAACCAGTCCGATGCGCAGGAAAAACTTGCGCAGGACGGCCCGCAGCTCCGGGATCAGGTCGAACTGCATGATTTCACAGAGCAGAGGGTAGTAGCGGGACGCATGAGCCTTGAACTGAGGAGAAAACAGGGAGATTTCATTGGATTAGAGCTGAGCCGTTGATTAGCGCCAGGTGTTCTCTTATAATTGGTTCTATCGTTACACTGCAGAGCATTAGTGCTTTAATTAAGCAAGATTAAAAATGATGGAGTATTCATCTTTCATGTCAATGAGCTTTGGAATTTAAATCCATCTCCTGGGCTTTAAAAAGCATCACATTCAGACAGACAGACTGACAGATACAGTGGATGGATGGATGGATGGATGGATGGATGGATGGATGGATGGATGGATGGATGGATGGATGGATGGATGGATGGATGGATGGATGGATGGATGGATGGATGGATGGATAGATAGATAATCAATAAATGTGATATGCTATTTACAGCTACTGTTTTCAATTTTAATATACTTTAAAATGTAATTTAATCCAGTCAGTGATGGCACAGCACAATATTTAGCATAATTTCTCCAGTCTTCAGTGTCACAATACATTTATATCTATTTCTTAATTTAAATAACTGCAGAAACATTGCTGTTTAATTTAGTCGAAACTATAAGAGATTTATAAACTTTAAATATTTCATTTATTATATATAATACAATATTAAATATTCAAGTAAAAATAGCAGGGCAGTCATTTTGAGTTTTTAAATTCTGTAATTTAATAATTACACAAGAGTTTAATAAATAATTTAATTAAACACACAATTTTTTAAGTAATTTCATAAAACACACAAGAGATTTCTACCTTAAATTGCCAAAACATGCAATTTCAGTGTCTGCTACTTATTTAATGTCTCTGTTGCCTAGCAACTTCTTGCTAACAAAAACAACTTTCTAACACAATCTCACATCAATTCATAACTTTTTGATTTAGTGGCTTATTCATATAAATTTGTACAATCTCATTCATATAATTCAGTACACTTCGCTTATCCCCCAATGATGGCTGGGTTTAGGAGTGGGATTATGTGCATTTTTGTATTGTACATTCAAATTGTACAATTTCGAATGACTGATCTTGTACTTATTCATGAAAAATGTGAAAAATGTATGCTAAACTTTCTGATAACTGAAGCAAAACTTTCGAAAACAACATTTTAAGAGAAAGAAAACTTTGCTCTCACGCTTGCAGGACAAATTGAGGAGTGCACTCGTGGGTGTTCAAGTAATGCAACTCGTACACAATTATAGGTATTAAAAAAAAAAAAAGGTTGTATTTTTAGGGTAATGACTTCATAAAATAATTCTAAAATATCAAATATGACATCTTAAATACTGTCTTAAGTGGGCCCCACACCGGATGCAACGCTCAGCGTCACAACACGGCGTGGGCATGACAGCTGAAAGCATCGCACACCAGACACACACATTTGCATGTTACATTTTAAATGAAACTATTTAGATGGTGCTCTGTGGCGCAGCAGATATATGAAAAGTGTCCTGAGTCTTGGCTGGACGCAATGGACAGCTGCCGATGTGCGTACACTGATAGAAATTGATGTTTAGAATTGTAAAATGCATGGCACTGGGTGCGACCCCCTTCATATGCACACTCATGCCTGCTGCAATGGCTATTCTTGTAGTTATGGATTTCTGATAGTTCCAGTGTTAATTCAATGCAGAAACATCACTGCTTGCTTTTATATACATTAATATATACATTTTTAGATAAATAAATGTTTAAATGAGTAAGATTTTTTTCTACTGGCACACTACAGCAAAATAAATAACAAACTTAATTCATTTTGATGGGGAAAAGTCTAATAATGACCTAAGCATTTTTGACAGAACAGTATATAAAAATTACAATTAAAACATAAATTAATAAATGTCATGGCCTGCACTATCATCACAAACCACTGGGTGACAAATGCTGCTGTGACAATGACGGAAGGACACTCACTCTATCATCACTGATCTTCAGCACTTTGGTCAGGAAGAGCAGCAGAAGGTTTGTCCAGGCTTCGCGATGACTTTCAGACGTGAGGGTCAGAAAATAAGCCACTGCGTCACTGCAAACGCTGAAAACACACAAACACACACAATATTCAACTAAACATCTCTGACTGACAGCATTACACAACCCTCCATCTGCCCTGCAACTTCCTTCTCTCATCATCAGCTAATCTTAGCTAAATCTCCTTTAGCCTGGCTAAGCATCTCTGCTAGTCTGAAGTATATCTGCACAGTTAGTGGTGTAGATCAAGGCTACTTTTACATGAGTGTGTTTTTATTTTTACTTTTTTTTTACAGTTGAAAACGCTCTTCATCTGAGCTGGTTTTTAGTCTGTTTTGGAAACAGTTTTTTTTTTTGGATCGATTGTACTGGGCTTTAAAACGTATGCCAGAAGATATCTATTATTAGCGGTTAAAAATTAGATATTTGTAGGCTGTAGGTCATTTTAAATAACATTAATACAAATGGAATAGGTTATAATGATAATAGTTTTAAACTACATTGGGCTAGAGAGTAAAAAAAGTCACATTTAGGTTACCAAAAGATATCTGTATGCAGAAAATAAAGGAATAAATGTATGTGGGCTTCACGGTGGCACAGTGGGTAGCACATTCGCCTCACAGCAAGAAGGTCACTGGTTCGAGCTTCAGCTGGGTCAGTTGGCATTTCTGTGTGGAGTTTGCATGTTGTCCCTGTGTGGGCGTGGGTTTCATCTGGGTGCTCCAGTTTCCCCCACAAGTCCAATAAACAAAAAAAAACACATGCGGTACAGGTGAATTGAATAAGCTAAATTGTCCTTAGTGTGTGAGAATGAGTGTGTATGGATGTTTCCCAGTTATGGGTTGCAGCTGGAAGGGCGTCCGTTGCTTAAAACATATGCAGAATAAATTGCAGTTCATTACGCTGTGGTGACCCCAAATTATTAATGGGACTAAGCCGAACAGAAAATGAATAAATGTATGTATGCATGTATGAAGTCTCTTCTGCTTTTGAATTTGAAGCCTGAATTTATTTGATCCAAATTACAGATGTCTTTAATTTTGAAACGGCAACCCAGTGGCGCAGTAGGTAGTGCTGTCGCCTCAAAGCAAGAAGGTCGCTGGGTCGCAGGTTTGAGCCTCGGCTGGGTCAGTTGGCTTTTCTGTGTGGAGTTTGCATGTTCTCCCTGCGTTCGCATGGGTTTCTTCCGGGTGCTTCGGTTTCCCCCACAGTCCAAATACATGCGGTACAGGTAAATTGGGTAGGCTAAATTGTCCGTAGTATGTGTGTGTGTGTGAATGTTTCTCAGAGATGGGTTGCGGCTGGAAGGGCATCTGCTGCGTAAAAATGTGCTGGATAAGTTGGCGGTTCATTCCGCTGTGGCGACCCTGGATTGATAAAGGGACTAAGCCGACAAGAAAATGAATGAATCGTTTTGAAACGGTTTCTGAAAATGACGTATTTCTGTGATTTCAAAGCAGATATTTTTTTGCAAAAACAAATAAACAGCATTTCAGCAAATACATTTCTTTCCTTGTGTTTATGCTTATTTGCATGCTAGTGATGGGGAAAGTCCTGAGATAAATGTTATATAACGTGTAAAATAATAATGGTGAATAGAGAAGTGCTGCACTTCCCTCTTCCTTTATTGACTTCGAGGACTTTAGATGACAAGTCTGCATCTAATGCATCCTCGATAACAAGAACACATCCATTTTTCTCCATGCGTTCTTTGTACTTGCGTTTTCGAGTACTGGAATTGAACCTTTGGTGGTAATTTATGATATAGCATGAGAACACAAGGACACAAGATCGCATACTGCTTTTAACACAGGGGTGTGAAGGTACATACAAAAAGAATACAACCGGCCTCCTAGCGAGCTGAGAGAGGGTCACGTGAGCTCTACTGGTGTTCTTATTGGCTGTCGCTCAAGAAAGTGGCTCTTCATTTGCATGAAATTTAATGATTCTCAATTTTGTCGCATCGCTTGACTTCACCTAGTCACCAACGGTCGCAGTCGCTCGTGTAGAAGCAGGTTCCTGGAAATTGCTCACTTGCTGTTGTAATGAACGGTCGCTTGTCGCTGCGAGTCGCTTGTAGTGTGAATGAGGCTTAAGCTGGTTGCTCGATGATGAGATTGGCATTCGTGTTAATGTGTCTGGATCTGCTGAAGTTACAGTAAACATGGTGGTGCTCAAGCACAAAAAAAGGCTAGATTAGTACACATTCCTAATGACAAAGAAGATGCCCTGAGGCAAGATTTCTAAACACATAGAGCGCAACAGCGACTACAAAATGTTGAGCAGCCAGTAGTGTTGTCAAAATTATCAAGTTCGATACTAATCAGAACTGAAATTTTAAGTGCCCATATTCCACAAACATTTGAGTTTGTAGAGTGGTGAAGAGGGGTGAATTGATGACCTTCACAGCCAGTCACAGTCATTTCTGCTGAACATGTAAACACATTGGAGAATCAGCAGTGTTTAGGAACTCCCTCAACAGCGCTCAGATGTTTACAGGAAATAGAATACTTTTAAAATTTTAGTACCGATTGGTCCTAAACTCAATACTTTTGACAACACTACAAGCGGGAATGGTTAAAGAGAAGAATTGCTAATCAAATAGGATTCAACAGTGAGTTTAATTTCACGTAATTGTCTTTTTTGGCTTGTAAGTTCATTAAGTGCCATCTAGTGTCAGTGTCACCTCATCGCCAGAGCAAACCGTTTGCAGAAATACATCTCAAAAACACTGATTATAAGTGTGAGCAAAAATCCTCCCCATGTGCACGAGACTTTCAACTAACAATGTGCGCTAGCAAATTAAACACTGTAAATTTAGATTTTGTATTTTTGACATTCAGGTTGCAGTGAACATAAATTGGTCAAGCACAAAACAGTCTAGACGAGCACATTCCTAATGACAAAGAAGATGCCCTGAGACAAGATGTTTCAATGGTGTCGCAACAACGACTACAAAAATGTCAATAAGAGGGAATGGTTAAGGAGAGGAATTGCTCATCAAACAGGATTCGATAGTAATTTTCATTTCACTTAATTTCCTTTCTTGAATTGTAAATTCCTATAATCTAGTGTCAGGGAGTGACTTTGCACATTGACTCTGCTCATCGCCAGTGCAAATTGCTTGGTTATGAATGCTGATAAACATCTCAAAAAATGCTGACTATGAGTATAAGCATAAATAATCCGGTGCGCACAAGACTTTAAACTAACAATGTGCACTGGCAAATTAAACATTGTTCATTTTGATTTCATGCGGAATAATCTCCCAGAGTAGTTTGGATGTCTGGTGTATCTGGAGCAAAAATAAAAACACACTGGTTTAAATGCAGCCTGAGAGTCAAAGACAGGTTTGAGACTCAGGGATTGAAACTAGCACTGTGTACTGGGCTTCCTGTTTTAAAGCTTAATTTGCTACCACTATTGCCTGTTTCTCAACTAATTTAGTAAATGATGCCCTAATGGAGCATGAAACAGTGTTTCTCTGCTGGATTCACTCCAGAGCACCAATACTAATTCAATAAAGCAAAAGCCACACTCTCACTTCAGGACGTATGAGGCAGAATGACCTTCGTCCATCGTAAAAATGATCATAAACTGGAATGAGGATCTAGAGAGGCTTTTAATTCACTGCCCTTGTGAGGTCCAAGTGTATGTATATTCTAAAGATCTGAGGACATTGGAGTTTTAGAGGACTCCAATTGCATGATAGGACAATTTCTGGATCATCTCAAAACAATGATCAATAGGGATTGTAGTTCATCTAGCATTCGGTTGTCTAACCTTTTTCCTATGAAGGGCCAAAGACTAAACCTGATTGAGGGCTCTGGGTCGAAGTTAAATAAAAGAAATTGTATTACATTAAAGTTGGCATGGGTAATTTACTTATTTAATAACATTTAAAAATAAATAGAAAACATTAATCATATTAACTAATGCATTTTTAAACATTTTATAATGAATATATTAGAATTAAAACAAACGATTCCATTTAGAGCACAATGGAGTTCGATGCTAAACACACTAGTCAAGCTGCACTTTCTTTTGCATTGATTTGCTAAGCAATATGTTGCGCATTTATTCATTGAGTGACAGTATCTACATTTGACAAAATCTGACACATTTAATTTAAGTTACAGTAGCTTTTTTATAGCTCAATAATAACACAAACAAACAAAAGGATACAAAAAAAATGGCAATTAGATATTTTCCCCAAACCTTAAATGTTTCTTTGAATCACTAGCTAAAGTGATTTGTTCGAAAACAGGTTTATTCAGGAACAAAAACAGGTTTATGATGCACACATGCCCTGCTTAAGCTTTGTTTTGAACTATTTTTGTTGGTGAAACAGAAAAAACAGACAATAATGTGTCTGAAACATAACTCAACAATAACTTATTCTTTGCTCAACTGTTGTTTTAAGTTAATAATAAATTTGCCTTTCCCAGAGATGGGTTGCACCTGGAACGGCATTCGCTGAGTAAAAATGTGTTGGATAAGTTGGCGGTTCATTCTGCTGTGGCGACCCTGGGATTAATACAGGAACTAAGCTGACAAGAAAATGAATGAATGAATGAATGAATAAATTTGCCCCAGCACTTATATTCAGTGTGCTTCACATAACAGTACTTCATTTTTATAAAAATAAAAACACACAAGGATATTTCTTTCATAATTACAGACTCATTTTAACTACATTCAAAAAGCCTTCATTATGCAATCAATGCTTCTGGATGTGTTATAGTGTTATAGTCAGCTTGCAACTCTATAATGTAAATAATAGATTATGTTGAATTTTTGTTATTTCTGCAATGTAATTTAACCTTGTGTGATGTTTGAAATGTTTTCAAACACTCTTGAGGTGATTTTGAGTCTCAATTTGGCCACACTTTCACTGTGTTTCAGCAAATGGAAGGATTTTTGGTGACAAATCCTATTTTGACGCACATCTTGAGAAAATGCTTTGAGAATTTTCAAGACCTCAACAACACACTCTGGGCAAAGTTACTACTATTTTGGTATGTTAGTGGCTGTTTTTGCCCCATTGACTTTCACTATAATGACATTCTTTGATTTATATGCCATCATATAAACATGCATTCATGATGGTTGCTTGTTTTTCCTGTTGAGAAGAGGTCAAATGTTGATTGTTTTTCCTTTTGGTAAGATGTAAAATTCGTTATTTTTGCTGTTTATCATCAGTTGCAGTGCAAAAAAAGCTTAGTTTCCAGCTTTTATATGGAGTTATATGGAGTATTGTGTGAATGTGTAAGAGAGACCTTTGTGCACTTACCTTGATATGTCTGAGAAAATCTAAATAAGCAGCTCAGCTCTCAGAACATAGTAAACAGTAAGTGTATCTATGCACACACACTATAATTTGTTATTTTACTCCAAAGAACTCCATATAAAAGCCAGAAACTTCTTTGCATAGGCTAAAGAGTTAATAGTGACAATTGGTGATTAACAGTAAAAATGTCAAATATTTCATCTCCCCAAAAGGGAAAACCACCAACAATCAAGAATGCATATGGTATATGGTTGTCAAGGTTTTGCAATCAAAGAATGCTGTTATAATGAATGTCAATGGGGCAAAAACAGCTACCAACATAACTAAAGGGCAGTCAATTTGAACAATAAAACTGATTAAAACCATCAATTCCTATCCCTAGCTAAAACAGGGAGCAGGAAAGATGTAAAGTGCACAGATGTAAACCACAGACAGCAGAAACGATATCTTTGTGTAATCAGTGGACTTAGGTTTGCAGGGTTGTCTTACTTGAGCAGTCTCCTCTGCACCTCCTCCCAGGCATCCCGTCGGCTTGGATCTGTGTACATGCGGAAGAGGATGCGCAGACCACACGCCAGGCTGCTCGTCTCCTGTTTCAGCAGATTGGGCTTCGACTTCCCTTTGAAACCTGATCACACACACACACAAAATGAGAAGAAATTCAGCCAGACGTGACAAACACTTTCCATCAGGCCACACAGGAGGCTCCATCTGATAACAGACGACTTGATATCACTGTAAACTATGCGGTGGCTTTTGAAGATGTGAAGAAATAAAGTCATATAAGTGAATTAGGCATAAGGTAATGGGATACATTTTCTTGTTGTGATAATTGCTGATGCTTTCATTATGATATATTAGGGATTAAGTATATTTATAAAGTATTTACTCTGCGAAAACAACCATGCTGGATGTACTTTATTCTGCTTATTACAAGGCTACTTGCCACAAAACTTTGTTCTGAGCTGTAATAGTTTATTAATTCTTTAATTAAATGCAAAGCAGACAGAAAACAAAATAGGCTGAATGGAGCTGAAGCAGCATACAATAACCTGCACATTATTTAGCCAACAGACGGCACCACTGTTCACACTTAGATTACGCTCGACTATAATAGGTTTGGCATTCTGTCACTGGCAAGAACCCTGAGCTCGGAGATAGATGAGCCCAAGATTACCGCCTGGTCAATGAGCATTAGGAGGGATACGAGTTCAGATATTCCACTGCTTGGGAGCCCCCAGTTTGTTTTTTTACCTATACTTTGGTTAATAAGGTGGTTCTTAAAAAATCGATTCAGTATGTATGCTTAAGTGCTTGTGATCGTTATTACATTCGCTTATGTCACATGTTTTTAGACTGTGGGAAGAAACCGGAGTACACGGGGAAAACCCACGTGAACACGGGGAGAACAAGCAAACTCCAAGCAGAGAGTGCCGACTGGCTCAATTAGAACTTGAACCATTGGCCCTCCTGATGCGAGGCAGAGGCGCAAGCCACCGAACAACCGTGTCACCTGATCCTCGAATTGAAGAGGGAGAAGGGAAGGATATTTATAGTAATTTTGGAATGATCCGAGATAGGCTAGCCAATGATTAGTGATAAGGAGCAGCTGTAGTTGATCATATCACGTGGTCCTCTCGAAATTAGTTAAAAAAAACTAACTAATATGCTAACCAATATATTATTCATTCGCAAGACGGCACCAAACTGTCAAAAACAGCGGTATGACAAACAAGCTGATGCATATGAATTGTGATGCAATTCACTGATGGTCAAGATAATTCAAAGTTTGCAGATGAGCCTGTGTTATTCAGTGGTTGTTATCTAGGAATGACATACCTTGGAATGAAGTAACTGACCAGTCGAAATCAAGTATTCCAGTAAACCGTATAAAAGGGGATAAAGTTCATCCAGGCAGTTGTAATAAATCAACCACATGGATGTACATTATCCAGCTGATTACGCGGCTACTTGCTCCAAAACATAAAAATTATACACAAAACATCTGAGCTGTAATTAATTTTTTAATAAAATGCAAAGCTGACAGAAATTAAAACAGCTGAATGGAGCATACACTAACCTATGTATAATTTAGTCATAAGATAATGCCAACGGTCAATATGGATCCATAAATACAGCATACAGTGCATCCAGAAAGTATTCATAGCGCTTCACTTTTTCCACATTTTTTATGCTACAGCCTTATTACAAAATGGATTAAATTTATTTATTTCCTCAAAATTCTACACACAATACTCCATAAAAGTGAAAAAAGTGAAAAAAGATTTTTTGAAATTGTTGCAAATTTATTAAAAATAAAAAACCTGAAAAATCACATGTACATAGAGTAGGTATTCACAGTCTTTGCTCAATAGTTTGTTGATTCACCATTGGCAGCAATTACAGCCTTAAGTCTTTTTGAATATGATGCCACAAGCTTGGCACACTTGTCTTTGGGGATTTTTGCCCATTCCTCTTTGCAGTACCCCTTTAGTTCTATCAGGTTGGAAGGGAAGCAGCAGTGTACAGCCATTTTCAGATCTCTCGATAGATGTTCAATAGGATTTAAGTCTGGGCTCTGGCTGGGCCACTCAAGGACATTCACAGAGTTGTTGTGAAGCCAATCCATTGATATTTTGGCAGTGTGATTTGGGTCATTGTCCTGCTGAAAAACGAACCGTCACCCCAGTCTGAGGTCAAGAGCACTCTGAAACAGGTTTTCATTTATGTCTCTGCACATTTCTGCATTCATCTTTCCCTCTACCCTGACTAGTCTTCCAGTTTCTGCTGCTGAAAACATCCCCACAGCCTTCTCCCCCGATCACTCAGC
The DNA here is from genome assembly GCF_052040795.2 of Danio rerio. NCBI lineage: Eukaryota > Metazoa > Chordata > Actinopteri > Cypriniformes > Danionidae > Danio > Danio rerio. Next base: position 21,786,796 of record NC_141044.1, read on the forward strand.
TTGGATGGCCGGCCAGCTCCAGGAAGGGTCCTGGTGGTTCCAAACATCTTCCATTTACAGATGATGGAGGCCATTGTGCTAATTGGAACCTTCAGAGCAGCAGACATTTTCTGTAGACAGCAGACACAATCCCGTCTTGGAGGTCTGCAGAAAATTCCTTTGTCTTCATGCTTGGTTTGTGCTTTGACATGCACTGTCAACCCTGGGCCCTTATATAGACAGGTGTACTGTATGCCATTTCAAATCATGTCCAATGAACTGAATTTACCTTCTTCTATCTTCTGAATTTATGTGAAGGCCTCAAATACTTATTATCATCAAATACTTCTGTACATGTGATTTTTCATTTTTTTTTTTATTTGTAATAAATTTACAAAAATTAAAAAAAAAAATTTTTTTTCAGATTGTCATTATGGTGAATTGTGTGTAGAATTTTGAGGAATGAATGAATTTGATCCATTTTGGAATAAGGCTGTAACATAAAAAATGTGGAAAAAGTGAAGCTTTATAAATACTTTCTGGATGCACTGTATATACGGATAAGACTATTGACTCACGGTCAAGATGATTTGAAGTACCCATTGCACAAGCAGCAATCAAGTTGTAAAAGATGGTTTAAAGCGAGTGTACAAGCGTAAATGATATTGAGAATCATATCAAAATTGTGAGTTGATGAGTTTTTATTTGCCCTATATTAATATTGTCAGTCTTGGTAAATATGAAGAAAAAAAAATTGTAATCATTCCTAAAAATGTTCATTTGCTCAAAATATTTATAAATTTACAGTTGTTTATTCTCATTGAAAGCATTTATATAAGCATCTGGTTCATATTTTAAGCATTTAAATCATTTAAATATTTGATGTACAGAAGATATTTTAATGTTTATCAATAAAATACTTTAAGTTATAAGTAACTTTTTTTTTTAAGTCTATAAGTTACTAACTCACTCCATTTTAAAAGATTTAAATGAATTATAAAAAAGCAAGAAATGAATATCACCTAAGATTAATATCTGTACAAGAAGCTTTTATAGTCAGCTTAGTTTATTGAACCTGTTATAGGGCACTCAACAAAATACTTATTAAAAATCCTAGAGTTTTATTGGGAGGTATTATAAGACTTGTATGACTTTGACAGTTTTTATGACAACTTTGATCAATATCGTTGTGCATTCCATAAGCCAGATTAACATGTTACAAATTTATGTACAAAATAAATAACCTATTAAGTCTTCAAGTGTTTTGTGCAGTATTGACCAACACTGTGAATACAACAACCTGAATAATCTTAAAAGGCACTTAAAATGCAATAAACAGTTATTCAGTGTATTTTGAAAAATATTCATTACTCAGATACACTGTATTATTGAATATTAGCACAGGTCTACAATGCGTTTATTCACTGCATATGAAGCAGCGTTTACTGAGCATTACTGACCGGCTTTCCACAGAGCAGTTCTTTGCTCATTATTGGAGTTGAAGGCCTTTGCGAATCGATGAGACTCCAGCAGACAGTCGAGCAGTTTGAAGAGCTGTTCTGAGGTCAGATAGCGATACATTCCCTGGTCCTGTGTGTCCACATGTATATCAGCATCTAAAGCATCTCTCTGCAGGGAAAAACACTTCTGTTATATTCTATAAATGAGCTTGAAGACAGATTATTAGCCTTGCTGTAAAATGTATTTTTTTAATTTCCTTAAGTGCTGTTTAATGGAGAGAATTGTTTCAACATTATTTAAACATAATAATTTTAATATGTAATTTTCACAAGATTTCTGTAGGTTTCAGAAAGTCAAATTTAAGACTTTTTAAGAAAATGCAATTTCAGGCTTATACAGGACTTAATGCTTAATTAAATTATTTATTTATTATATTCATACATTTTTATTTTTAATTAAAAAAAATATTTTTATTTTTATTAAGTTTTATTATAAACAATGTGCCAAAATTTTAAACATTGCACATTTTTTGTATTTATTTATTTTGAAAAGCTTTACTATAAACTAGTGCTTGGCAACGATTTATTGCATCCAAAATAAAGTTTGTTTTGGCATAACGTGTGTGTAATATATATATATATAAATAAAATTTAATATGAATATGTGATAGACACATACATAGAAACAAAAATACACAAAACTATTTTGTTACATAGATATTTAAATGTATATATAATTTGTATCATATACGCATATATTTATATCTGAATATAAAAAAAACAATTTTCTCAAGTATATGCATGCCTGTGCGCATGTATATATACAAAAAGATACACACAGTACACACGCATCAATTATGTCAAAACAAACATTTATTTTGGATGCGAGTAATCACAATTAATTTTTGCACAGCCCTACTATAAACCATAATAAACTAAATGTATGCACAAGAGTCTGTCCAGGTCAGTGTCCTCACCATAAATGATCTATGTTCCATATATGGAGAAATTTTAAACAGGAGGATAATTAAACCATATTGGTAAATAGAGTTATACAGTACATAGATTTTTGTTCATATGAATTTTTCAGTTCATAGAGTTTTATTGAGATTGTTGGAAAAGTGTAGGACTGACTTTACATTGACAAAGAAAAATTAAGACCTTTTTAAAATATTTTAAAACCTACAAGACTATACAATTACTATACAACTACAATTAGAACCACAATTACTCTAATAATAACTTTATTAATATTATCATTATACCATAATAATATTTAGTTTTTGAAATTTAAGACATTTTAAGACTTTTTAAGACCCTTTTGATACCCTGTTTTAATAACTAATTTATTTTGTCTTTGCCATGATGACAGTACAATTTACTAGTTATTTTGAAAAATACTAGTATTCAGCTTAAAGTGCAATTTAAAGGCTTAGTTGGGTTAATTAGGTAAACTAGGCAAGCTAGAGTAATTAGCAAGTCATTGTAAAACAGTGGTTTGTTATGTAGAAAATTGAAAAAATATGATATTCAACTTAGCTGTAAAAAAACAAATAATAATAATAAAAATATAAATATTTCAATTCCAGACAAATTAAAACAAATATGACTTTCCAGAAAAGTAATAGATTGAAAATGTTCCTTGGTCATCACTTGTGAAATATTTGTCTTCAACTGTATGTTCTGATCGCGTTCTAATTTAACTTTTTTAATGCGTATTTTGAAACATAGTAAAAATAAAATCTGGTACCTGTGCAGCCGCAAAGTTTTCCGCATCTTCTTTCTTACTGGTAGCAGGAAAGAAGACGATGTTGTCAATGGTCTGAATGAGCTCCAGCTGAACCACACACTTAATGAGTAGCGCAGCAAACAGCCTCTGTTCCTGAGCTTCTGCACAATGCACACACACAACATAATATCAAATTAAGCTGAAGAAAATACGGTTAAGGCAAGTGAATAAGTTAAAACATTAACTGACAGTTATCACCACACCTCCTAGTTGATTGCAAACCTTTTTAAAAACTTGCAAAAAATTATTAAATGTAAACGATAACATTGTTTCCTCATTTGCATACATTTCTAGCTCAGTCTGGATGAAGTCGGTTTCAAAGTTCAAAGTTTCAAAAATCATTCTTTTAATCGTCATGATACAGTCAAGTGTTTTTACACACTGGATTTTGGGCAATTTATACTGTATATATATATAATACAGAAAACACTGTGAAGAGTCATAAAAAGTTACTTTTTCAGAATGTTTTGTAAACTAAGGTGCATTTAATGTAAACATAATCAGGCAAAGTATATATGAACAAAACCATTTGGCAACAACCCTTTGAACAAAACTGTAAAGTTTGAAGATATATGACCTTTAAATATATGAATTGTTTTGACTCCTACAAATGCACATTAATAAAATAAAATAAGAGACACAGTAAAAATGCATTCTGGATGCTATCTTTACATTAAAATGAAAAATAAAACACTATTATAAGTCAAAAAGAAGAAAATCTCAAAAATGACTCAAACAATTTGTGTTTTTGCTAACAATCTTTAATGATTACTTCATAGTTATACTGTATTCTACCCGGTCACATATGGAATTCTGCTAAACATGAGTTAAAACCTTTCTATGTCATGAGTAACATTACTGAAACGTACCTGAAGCCACACTGAACTGACTGTATCTGCGGTTGTCAGCCAAAGCCTTCTCCATACTGTTAATAGACTGCTGGTCATCTGAGCGGGTCTGAATATCCACTGACTTCTGGGAAATGGAGTCCTGTCAGCCGCCAATGAGAACGTGTTAATATCAGAACTCTCACAACATTCAATGCACGAAGAGATAAAAAAAAAATCCACATTTAGCTGTAGTTTGAGGAATTGATCTTTTCATACCAGCTGTTTATCAGACTCCAGCTGAGTCATGTGATCTCCTTCAGCACCAGCCGGTCTCCAAGTAAGCAGCCTGAAAATGAATAGTAAACATTTTAGAAAAATTAAACATCCCAAATTAAAACAACATGTTTTAAAAATGCTGTTATAAAATGGATAGTCGTGGTGTTTGAATCTGATTCTGGCTGAGCAGCTCTTAAAGCTGTCGTAAAACACTTTACAACCAAACATCTGTTAGTGTTGTTGGCAATCATTCCGCAATAAGTACTGCTAAAGATTCTATTTAATGGTCTTTGTTTTGTACTTTTACAAAAAGCAATAATCCTGTCGTTTAAAGCTATTTTATAACACCTTTACATTTTAATGCATTAAATAAAAAAATTTAATTTTAAATTGCACCATGCCTTCCCATGACAAATGAAAATATTTTAGCTTATGCTTTTAGAAATGAAGTAACAGAGTAGAAATGTTCACAATTTGTTTTACTGAGAGTTTTACTGTAAATGTATATGCAACATGTTAATTAAAAAGAGAAATTAATGCAAAAATTTCTGTAAATGTCAAGTGTTCGTAACAGGGTTGACAGGTTTAGATAATTTAACGTGAAAATGTTTTTTAGAAAAACAATAAGGCAGATATATTTATACATACAACAGAGTGTTTATTGATTGCTTCCTGTACAAAAGCCCAAATACGGCTAATTTAGAAACTTATTTAACGGTCAATTAACAACAAATACATCTACAAATATTATGTTTATAATAATCATTTAATTACTATGCAATACAAAATTAAAAATGCAAAACCAGTAACAGGTAACAGCGCCGACATCTTTAAAATGTAATTTAGCCACAGTATGTTTTTTTTGAAAGATAATTTTATGAAGATATTGCTGTAAATATGGACATTCTGTGCTTAATATGAGTACAAAATCATAGTATTAGGGTTGACATTCTTCAAATACAATTCTTAAAAAAAAGTATTATTATTGTTTCTATTATTTTTATTTATTTATGGAATGGAATAGACTTTAAAAAATTGTATGACGGTAACAGGACTAATGGGTATTGAGAGAATAAAGATTTAATTCATATACACACACACACACACACACACACACACACACACACACTCGCACACGCACACTCACATAAAAATGATATAAAATATATTATTAAATGCTACATCTTGTTTTCTTCAGAAAGAACATTAACATGAAACATATATCTTAATGTATAACTTTGAACTTTAATTTAAAATAAGAAAAGCTAAAAACTCACATGTGTGGGATGGTGGTTTTGAAGATGTCCAGCATGCAGTTGCATGTCTTGTCCCAAGTCTCAGGATTGAACTTCTCACCATTAAGGATGACCACGTTTTCAAGGCAGTTAGTGCCTGATCTAGCTAATTGCTCATTATCTGTCAACACACATTCATAAAATCACAGAACAACCTTCAGTATTTTTCTTAAAGCTTATCTTTTTCCTCAACAGTCTCATTGTAAACATACTGCAACTCCATGTTGTCTGTTTCTAATACAACACACTCACCTTGCTGGACACACCAGTAGAGCTGAGATAAGATATCATCTAAAAGAACATCACTGAGAGACTCAAAGTACTGTGTAAAAACGTCACAGATGGCATAAAGTGCATGATTGCAGGTGGTGGTCATCCACTCCGCTTTCTGTGGAAAGAGACACAACACAACATAGGCTTCAGTCTTTCGGTCTGGTATGAAGACACAGAGTGGTGGTAGAGGCTTTTGGGAAATGTCTGTGCCGGTGATTTGCTGAAATGGTCTTTTCAGATTTGTTGACTTGCCTCGGTCTGTTGCTCAGGAAGCTTCATGTTGTCGAAGATCCTGAAGACGATGCGGAACAGATCCTGCCACCAGTGTTTCTCATAGGTATGACCGTACGTCTTCATCACCTCAAACATCACTGTCAGACCCCTGATGAAAACAAGCAAGAATTTAAAGTCAAAATGGGGCAACAGGAAAAATATTTCAATACTTCACTCAATGGGTGGCAGATCATTTAGTGTTATTGCACCCAAACTCTGGAACTCTCAACCACACTTACTCCCTTCAGCTAATAATATCTCTGAATTTAAATCCTTACTTAAAACTCACTTATTTTCTGAATGCTTCACATCTGCATCTGTATTCTGCATCCTCAATCCTGCCCAAAACCCAAACCCAACTTCAACCTTACTAACTTTTAATAAAATAAGTAGTTTATTAAGCTAGTAGTGTTAGTTAATGGTTTGTAAATACAATGAATTGTGACCTACACTAAAGTGATGCCAATTTTTCAATTGGCACAGAGCAAAGCATTGTTGTTCAGTGATCTGTGTAATTAATCAAACTTCCCTAATCAACCTAGTTAAGCCTTAACATTACAATTATCTGGCAAAAGAACTAGTCAAATATTGTGCACCGTCATCATGGTAAAGAAAAACGTGGTATTAATAATGTTAGAGATTAGTTATTAAAAACTACCAGGCATATACATCCCCCGCACTTTTAGAGACAGACCATGTAGAAACAGGTGATTCATAATTATATGAATGTAAACATTTGGATTTCACACAGCTGTCCCCCCACTTTTAAAATGTCCACTACGCCCCTGCACACACACATTTTTGTGGTTGTTCTTACATACTTTTGACATAATTTTACATGCTTTATAGAGTTTTTAGCGTCAAGTTTTCTCAGTACTATAGGTCTGATTCTGACCTGGTCCGGACGTCCAGTTTGCATCTGTTGATGATGCATGACAGCTCAAAAAGGATGGGGAACCAGCCTCTGACCCAAACACGGTCCTCCGGGGCAACATTCATATCATCACTGGTATAGTCTTTAAACGCCTGCCAGCACAAAACACACACACACATGTTAGCAAATCTTAAAAACATTAGAGGTGAACAATCATGCATGTTTACAACAAAATGGTCAATAGTACAGATCTTACAGCTCGGTATGCACAAGAACTAAACAAATACAGATTTGTTAGAAGGACAGAAGCATCCTACACTCATCCAAACCTGTTTTTTGGGACACAAAATAAGATATTTTGAAGTATTTTGGAACCTGGCAATATTTTATTTACCTACTATGGAAATGAATGACAACAAGTTTGCAAGATTCTTCGAAATATCTTCTTTTGTATTCAACTGAAAAAAAGAAGGTTGCTGGTTTGAGCCTCGGCTGGGTCAGATGGCATTTCTGTGTGGAGTTTTCATGTTCTCCCTGTGTTCGTGTGGGTTTCCTTTGTGCTCCGGTTCCCTCAGAGTCCAAAGACGTGGTAAAGGTGAATTGGGTAAGCTAAAATTTACCATAGTGTATGTGTGTGAATGAGTGTGTATGGATGTTTCCTAGTGATGGGTTGCAGCTGGAAGGGCATCCGCTGCGTAAAACGTGCTAGATAAGTTGGTGGTTCATTCCACTGTGGCGACCCCAGATTAATAAAGGGACTAAGCCGAAAAGAAAATGAATAAACAAATGAAAAAAAGAAGATATTTTGACATCCAGACCAGATTCCAGTTTGGCAAAGGAGTTGTTTATCATCTTTTGCATTCGCTGATCTTCTTCAGTAAGAATGCTGGCGATGTGTTTTGAGCAAAGTCCCATGTGAGGAGTCAGTTTGCGAACTTTCATAGCTAACTGCAAGATCACTGCTAACGTTAGCCTTGCTGGAGTCAGTACAGTCTTCCGTGATTACTCGAGAATGGTCTGGCTTGTTATGTTTTGACAGCTTGGGCATGGTCAAAAAGCAGTTAAACAACAAATTATCGATAAAGTAAAAGATTGGTGTATGTAGATGATAAGTAACAGTAGAGTGAACTGGGAGAGGTATCAGAATGCAACTGCTCACTCCGCCACCATATTCTTTTCTTACAAGATTAACTTCTAGTCATTTTTGGTTTTCCTACAATAGGTGTTAATGAATATCAGTTTGAAATATTTTTCAAAACATCATCTTTACATTTACATTTAGTCATTTAGCAGACGCTTTTATCCAAAGCGACTTACAAATGAGGACAAGGAAGCAATTTACACAACTAAGAGCAACAATGAATAAGTGCATCTTAGTAAGTCATCTTTATATATATATATATATATATATATATATATATATATATATATATATATATATATATATATATATATATATTAGGGGTGTAACGATACACCAAAGGCACGGTTCGGTTCGGTTCAGGGTTTTGGAGCCACGGTTCGGTTCGGTACGGTTCGGTTTCTGTTTGCTGTGGGGTTAGGATTGATTTCATGTTAACAGCAATGCTAAGAGACAATTCACTTAATAAAAAGAACATCTTAACTTTTTCTTTATTAACTTTGTCATCGCATTTTTAGTACAGTCAGGATACCTGAGTAAACAACTAAAATTAAATAAATACCTCTAATATAGACTAGTCAGAAAAAAAACTCTTTAGTGCAGCCATCTTAACGAAGTAAACTAAAATTAAATAAATAACTGCAGTGTAGACTAGTGAAAGATCTTCTTCAAAAACACCATAATATCCACATTCTCCGATGAGAGACTTGATCGCTGTGCAGACAAAGACGCTCATTTTTGATTATATGGTTTCATTTAGATTGATAGGTTTCCGTTTAAATTAATGAAAAATATACATATAATGTGTTTGTAAAGTGTTTTTACATGACATATTCACCAGTAAAATACATTTCAGTTGTGTCTGAAACTAATGTTAGGGTTGTAGCCGGCTGTATGTTTGTCTTCCGATCTCTCTCTCTGTCTCCCGCTAACTCTATGCCGGTCATTTATGTAGGTCCGCCTTCACGACAGCTGATGCCTGTCATTTCTGTAGGTCTGCCTTCATGACAGCTGATTGGTCAGGACACCGATCTATCATCATTTGGCGACGCAGCGCAGGAATGTGAAAAGCATGTCAGGAAGAGCGGGAGAGAGAGCGCTTTTTCCTTTGATCTCGTTTTTCGTGTATTTTTCTGACATGATTATGATTTTCGTTGTTTTTGCTTAACTTTCGTTTGGGCAAAATTATTTTGCATTACTTTTGCCCACTTTAAGTAATTTTGTAAGGTTTGTACATTTTTATTTCAATTGATTTGTATATTATTTTTTGGCTCCGCTCCTTCCCGACAATATAGCTGTATCTCCGCAAGTTCAGTCTTAGTGTAAGGTGGATAGGGAAAATGTCATACGATTTCCATCTTGCAAACACGTAGAAAATGTATTGTGTTAAAGACGTCAGGTAAGAGGTGAAGGTCATCTTTGTTTATTTTATTCAGTATAGGGAAGACTGCGGCGCACGGCGCTGAAGACCTTTTTATTCTTTTCATCAGTTTTAGCGAGGTAAGAGGGGTTATTCATCAGTTAGAATTGTTTTATTATATTTATTTCTTTTGTTTGTCTTCACTATCACCCCCTTGCTCGAGTTTAACTAATTTTTGTTTGATACTTTTGTTTGAATTTGATACTTTATTATATTATTTTTATTAGTGTAAATATTTCTCTTTTTTTGTATATTTGGGCATTATTCTGGTTTCACTTTTGTACATTAAATCACTCTTGTTGGCAGTTTTGTTGCTTACACCCTCACATTGTGAAATTACCACACTTTTTAAATGTTTTTTCTTACAAGAAAGTTTCGTGAAACAGTTAAGACAGACAGGCATGCGCTTTGTCTACGACACGAATTCTATTCCTGTACTCAACTGGAAAACCAAAATGTTTCCACACAGATGACTTAAATGTGTTTGGGGGATCTGCAATCTCAGTACTATGTGAAGCAGCCATCCTGCGTCCAGTAGTAACGAGTGTGATGCTCACTCAAGTCACATCACATGACATGCACTAAAATACTAACTTTAGAATATAATATTTAGAACAAAACCTCATCATTACTAAAACAATTTAATTAAATGTGATGATAAAGATGTGTTTAAATTGGTTCAATTAGTTAGAGACAAGTGACGTCAACCTCAGAAATGGGCAGCAGGAGGAGTGAGGGTACCGCGGTACGCCGCGAGAGTTTCGCGATACGTATCGTGGTTGGTGTATCGCGATATTTCGGTTTGGTTTTAATATAGTTACACCCCTAATATATATATATATATATATATATATATATATATATATATATATATATATATATATATATATATATATATATATATATATATATATATTAAAAAAATTAAAAAAAAAAAAAAAAAACCTCTAAGGTTTGGAAGCACGAGTAAACAGTGAATAAATGTTCATTTTGGATGAACCATCCCCAACAAGCACAAACATAATCAGCCATCAGAGACAGCAGAAAACAGACGGTTCACACTTTCCATCTCCACCCTAAAGGTCTAAAGTCTTCCTCATTAAGGCGTCTGTTAATGAGAGTTTCCTCATTATAAATGGCCTGTGCTCTCGTCAAGTGTAATCCAGTTAGTAACTGTCCATCTAAAGGCAGACCCGAGGTCAGATAATAATTCAGCTTTTATGGAGTGTTTGCTCGTTAGTGCTGACCTGGGGTCGGTCTGACACATATTTGGCGCAGTGGCGGATCAGACGAATAGCCTCCATGCTGGTGTCTGGGAAAGAAGCGTTGCAGGCGAACTCAGACAAACACTTGACAGCGTCCTGGAAGGAGTCAATGGTAGCTGGGAAATGCTTCTCAAATACATTCGCTGGAAGGAGATAAGAGATGACAGAGGACTTTTATAAACAGCAAATTTATACAAAAACAAACACAAAATACTAGAAATTAATATTTACAATTTACAATCTCCATTCCAGTTTTAATTCATTATTAGAAATGATAAAAAATAAACAAATAAATAATACCAGTAAAATAATAATAATAATATTAAAAACAACAATAACAGTAAAAAATAATAATAACAATAAGTAATAATAAAATAAATAAAATAAATAATAAATAAAAACAGCAATAATAGTGATAAAATTATTAATAATAATAATCATCATAATAAATAATAATAACAATAATAATAGTAATAAATAAAAACAGCAATAACAATAATAAAATAAATAATAATAATTATAATAGTAATAAATAATAATAAAAAACAGCAATAATAATAATAATAATAAAGTAATAATAATAAATAAAACAGCAATAACAGCAATAAAATTAACAATAAAAACAGCAATAACAATAATAAAATAATTATTGTAAGTAATAATAAAAAAAACAGCAATACTAGTAATAAAATAATAAATAAATAAAAACAGTAATAAAATAATAATTATAATAATAATAAATAAAAACAGCAATAACAGTAATATAATAATAACAATAATATTAAGAAGAAGAAGAAGAAGAAGAAGAAAAACAGCAATAACAATAATTAAATAATTAAACAACAACAACAACAACAATAATAACTACAACAACAATACTACTAATATGAATTTACTCACATAACACTGAATAGCTTTAAATTAAAACATTAAATAGTGTAACTGGAAGCGAAGGGTAAGACAAAATTTAATAAATGAAAACTAAATTATTTAAAACAATAATTTACAATATTTTTGGATTACTTTTTTTGATCAATTGTTTAAACAAAATTCTGGAAATATATACATTAATTTGAGTTATACACAAACATTTTGATAATAAATCATACAATCATTAAAACAATATTAAGATCACCAGATAAACCTGATTATATTCTTTGAATCATGTTTTTAGTTTTTAAAACTGTTTACTAAATAAACAGATATGTTAATGATAAATAATAAATAACGTAAATGCAAAATGTAAATAAATCCTAAGCTCTTATTCCTACATTATGTAACAAATTTGTATATGCTTTAAAATATTAATATAAAGCTAAAGGCATTTTTGGTCAAAAAAAAAACTAAATAACATTATGACTTATGAGGTATGAGTTTAAAAAAATATTAAAATGGCCCTGCATTATATATTCCCCAAAAACATGTTCAATCCTGTGTTCCACCTTTATGTTTGCTTCCTAAATCACACTTACTGACGATGTGTCCAGTTGTCTGGAAGGCCAGCTCAACTATACTCTCATCCTGATCAGAAGCAGCCAGATGAAACACAGAGAAAATGTTCTTCCACCCTGATCTAATATTGCCAGCCTGAGAGTTGACCATCTGGGCAATACAGCGAACCACCATGTCTCTAATGGTCGGAGATCTGCAGATAAAGGAGCAGCGCGTCAATAAAACACACACGCACACACACAAATCTCTTTATTTCCTGCAGGGACAAACACATGTAGACAAGTTCATTTTTCTCCATCAGTCATGGAGGTTAGTCATGATGGCTTCTGACACTGTGTGTGTATGCGTTTGTGTGTCTAAGCCTAATGAGTACTGCAGGGTTCATATGAGCTAATATAACATTCTCTCCTTCGCTTCTTTGCAGTGATGGAGAAGCTGCTTTGGAATTGAAGGCTGTCAGGCTGCTTTTAATGTAAAGCAGTGAGGCTGAACAAAGTAGTTATGTACACACTGCTTGACGAATACTATGAAGATGAAACATTTGAAAGTATACATTTACTTATTAACGCACACACACAAACATCATACAATGACAATAAATAGTTAAGGAAACAAATATGAGACCTCTTGAAAGCATTACTTTGATTTAATTTTAGCTTTATTCTACAATAAGGGGCGACACGGTGGCTCAAGCCACCTTTCCACTGCACACCACAAACGACAAGCGACAGACTGGAAGTCAATCACTTCCAGTTGAAAGTAGTCCGGGAGCTGCGTGGAGTTCGGATAATATCCATATGCAGAAAATTGGGATCTGATTTGAGTTGCGAATGTGTTAAAAAAACTCCTGCGACTACACTAAATGCGACCAGCCGACCGGATGTGATGTATTCCAGTGCTTTCCAGACAGATCTGTGCTCGTGACATGCGAAATAGTAGTTTTTCGCAATCTTTTGAATCAGAAAAAAAGTCTACATTAAAAAAAAAAAAAAAATTCTATTCATATATGAATAGTAAAAAATATTATATTTTAATGTTGTCTTCATATTCCCTCCAAAAGTTTTAGCGGTCTATGAGTTTATAGTATTCATTCATTCATTCATTCAACCATGGTGAATGGACGGGGAATAAATGCTCTTGCTTTTGTACTTTATTTCGAGCACCGTGAGAATCAGCTTCTCTCCCAGGGTGCACGACAAAACTGAAAATTCTGTGCGACAGTAATGTCCGAATGCTATTGTGCATTGGAAATGTGGCTTCAGCGGTTAGCTCTGTCGCCTCACAGCAAGAACATGATATATACTGGCATCAAAAGACTCTTATTATACATTTTAAGACTCTCATCGCCACTTTCAACCGGTAACATTGGCAACATTTTATCTTGCAGTATATTGACTAAATACTGATGGTAAGAAACTAATCCTAAACTCAAACATTACTGATTGACTAAACAAAAATGCTAATCCAGCAGAGGGCGCCAACAGAACAGCAACAATAACAGTGTTTCTGCAATAAACAAAGCAGCATGATGTCAAATCTAGCAAGACTTTATTGATTTCATAAACTCACAGCATCCGAATATTTGCAAGTTAAATTCAGGCAAATTTAAGCATACAGCTATACCTTGCATAATTAAAAATAAAACAAAACTTAATAACTTGCAAAACAGCATTTAAGACTTTTAGATGCTTTAAGGGCCTTAAATTTCTCTAAATTGATTTTGTCAACTTTAAATAATTTTTAAGACTCTCCAGACACCCTGAAGAAGGTGGTTGATTCGAGCCTTGGCTGGGTCAGTTGGTATTTCTGTGTGGAGTTTGCATGTTCTCTCCGTGTTCGCGTCAGTTTTCTCAGAGTGCTCCGATTTCCCCCACAGTCCTAGGGCTCTATTTTAACGACCTAGGTGCAAAGTGTTTTTGCTTTTGCTATTTTAAGGATGGGAAAATACGCTCTGCGCTGTGGCGCATGGTCTAACAGGGTTGTTCTTATTCTCTTAATGAGTTATGGTTGTGTTTTGAGAATAAACTAATCAGAGTCTCATCTCTCGTTCCCTTTAGACTCAGTTGCATCACGCCATGGTGCATTTGTTATATATATGGCGGACTCTGTAAGTGTAAAAACTGATCGCTTCACTAGCGAGAAAACAGTTAAACAGACCATTTGCAGTGCCAGGATGAAAAACAAGCCTCCTCTATTCAGCTTTTACTTTCACTTTCTCTTTCTCTCTTGCATGAATAAGGAAATGATGTTCTATGCACAGACATCCATTAGCCTATATATAATTAATTTAATTTGCTAAGCACAAAGATTTGTTTTAAATCTATTTCTAAATTCAGTTCTAATTTCCAGCAAACAAATAAATGAACAGTAATAACGAAGTGTGGTCAAAACACACATGCTATGCCCCATGGTCCAAAACCTGACAGGTGGGCAAATGTAAGCTTTTTAAATAAAACTAATATAAATATGCATATAATAAACACTATTACTAATAATAATAATATTATACAAAATTGTCATGAATGAACTGAAAAAAGCCCCACGATATGAAGGCATGGAAGCATTGGTTTTTATATTTATGTAGAAAGTAATTATTTTTGTAATATTTTATTCCTTTAATTCTTTTTCATTTGTAAAGAAATGTAATACCTTTTACAATTGTGTATTGCTGTACATCCTGTGTGTATTAAGCAAGGTGTAAGCGAGGTGCACAACTAATGTGCACTGCCCTAGCCTTTAAACTTGCTTTCAGCTGAAATTAAGGTCTGAAATAACATGTCGGGGCAAACATGTCTTGCACCTTATTGTGCCAGGTATATGATAGGGTCCCAAATGTTCTGGAGTTTAAACACTGGTATTGTGTTGTCTAAAAATTTATATAAATGTGAAAACATGGCACTTTTTTAATATTCTGACTAATATTATTTAAATCAAGCCATTATAATCAATCAATCCTAAATAAATTAATAAATACATAAATAAGCAAGCTGTAGAATTAGGGATGTCCCGATACAACATTTTAACTTCCGATACGATACCGATATTGCAGCCATCAGTCCGATACGATACCGATACAAATCCGATATCAGCACAAATTATGAATACTTTATTTTTACCTATTTTGTTGAGTCGAATGTATGAACGGCTAGATCAAACTGAGAACAAGTCAGCAACAGTAAGTATGGAAAAAACAACCAGTTTATTAACTATTGGTTGCATAAATGTGAACTTTTACATAAGAATATATAAAAAGAATTAAAGAATAAATATTAAGACCCTGAAAAATATCTTAATTGAATAAACAAAAATAAAATTTTAAAGTGCAAAATGCTAATTAAAGGTCACTTCAGTTGTTCATTTTTTTTACCATCAGCAAAGAGTAGAAACTGCTGAGAGCAGGAACATTAGAAAAAATATTGTTAATTGAACAACTGCTAAAGGTTCAGTGTCCAAAATTTCAATTTCACACACAGCTTTTTGATGAATTTTTGATCCAGTTGAGCTGAAAAATAGCTTTCACACTGGGCAGCAGAAATAATTTATTGTTAAGTTGATAAAAATGTGCTGTATGGTTAGTACAAACATTTACATGATCAGAGCTATTTCATCTGTGTTTGTATAATAAGAAGATTATGGCTGTATCAATGTTCCCAAACATTATTAATTTTATAATATTATATATCGCACAGATTAACATAAAAATACTTGCAGAGGCTAGATTGAAACACACCTTTTCTCCACAGCACTTGAAATAATGTGACTTTTAAGAATAATTTTATTTATCAAAATTCATTATATTTGCATATTTGCACAGATTCCACCCTACTGCCCACATGGCAGTCTGCTCCTTCTCTAGTCTTGGTGCTGCTGAGAGTTTGAGATTGAAAGTTTGAGTATAAAATAATGTAGAAACGCCAGCCTTATCTCACGAGAAAACGTACGTATTTTATGTTTTGCCAGTTTAGTGGCGAATTCGTACGAGTTCAGTCGTACGAAATGGTACGATTTTAAAAAGGAGGCGTGGCACCTGACCCCACCCCTAACCGTTATTGGGGGATAAGCAAATCGTACTAAATGGTACAAATTAGATCGTACGAATTCATACGAATTAGCCACTAAATGAAAAAGTTACGAATTGCCGTGAGATTGTGTTGGAAACGCAGCTAAAGAAAGCAGAATCCGGGACATGTTCGGCGATTTAGAAATCTTGGCTGAATGCTGAATGTATTGTAGGCTTTTTTCCCGCATGTCCTCGCGCTCTTCTCAAAGGTTAAGTCGGAGCAGGTGTCCAGCGTGTCTCTGTGGGTCTGCTGCAGCAGCAGAGCTAGCGAGTCTGTGCCGGAGACTTTTCTCATGCACACAGAACCGGGCCGCTGAGGTAAAGTCTTATGTATGGGAAGCGCTGGTGATGAATTAGGTATCACACTGGATGAACCACGATATGCCATGACCGAATTGAGGCTCGCACGGTGTGTGCTACGTCGCCATTCGGTGCCTTAAGTTGCTTAGCAGCCTTATGCAAAACAATGTAAAGATCGCTTGACGTGAACTAAATAAACCGGTAACGTTAGAGATGTGCCGTTGTTGTTAGCGTCAGCGTGTGCTACCGTCACAATAGATTTCTATCGTAACACACCATAACTTAGTGTGAAGAGCATGTTAAATCTTAGAGACTTTGTTTGCTAGCAAGCAGTGTTGTGATCACGTGGGCTTTGCACGCTGGCTCTGGACGCTGCTGGATAGAATAGCTGTAACGGAGTTTAGAGAGTATCGGACTGCTTATATCGGAGATTTTTAACGCACTCCGATATAGTTTTTTGGACTGATATCGGACGAATATCCGATATCAATATCGGATCGGGACATCCCTATGTAGAATTATTAAGACCACATTTTAAGGAAACAAACAGTTATAAAAGAATAAATACCCTGAATATATAAATATAAACACATTCCAATATTTTGTCTTTATATATTATGCGCGCTAAATTTTTACAACCTTCAGAAATCTAAAACAAATTTGGTCCAAAAGACTGAATAACATAATGAGACATGGGGTTTGAATTATTAAAACGTCTCTTCACTTCTTAATTGTTAAATAAACAAAAAACAAAAACAGATTCAATCTTTTAATTTGACAGACATGTCATCATTAGTTTTCTTTTCCTTTTCACTCAAATACACAACTATAAATCATAAATCCAGAGAAACACATTTCTTCCAAACTGTGCATAAATATAATTAACATAACCAAGAGCCCTATTATTTAAAGGCACTGTATGTAATTTTCACCACTAGAGGGCGACATTATTCACAACAAACAAAGACATAGTTTGATGACGTCATAAGTTTAGAAACATGGGAGTTGTGTTCTGTATTATCAATAATAACTTTTATTTATCGATCAAGAGTAATGATGATAGAATTTAAACGTTTGTGTGGGATTATCAGATTAAAACTAAATCTAAGGAGAGGGGTCTGGCTGCAGACCTGGTGCAGTGCAATCTGGGCTGCATCCAATGCTTTTTTATGGGCTCAACTAACCCCACCCCTAACCCTACCCGTCACAGTGACGTCACTAGCTCCATTTGAGTGCAGTGTCTGACATTGCATCGCTGAGTGGTGCAATCTCAGCTTGCATCATAAAGGCTGCATCCAGATACTAATGAATCTAAGTTTAGTTTCCTATGTATGTAAAATCCAAGTAAATTTCCATTGTATGTAGGACTCTTATTTTGAAAACAGGACAGAAGCTCTGGGTAACGTTATTGCAACAGGCACCGTCCCATCAGAAACCAAAATACAGTATGTAAATCTCTGAAGTATGTAATTTTTTACCACTAGAGGGTGTGTATTTACAACAAACAAAGGTGTAGAATGACGTCATACGTTTGGAATCATGGGAGTTGTGGTCTTGGAGTAATCATGTTCATTGACACGGTCTGTGTTGCTAGTTAAAAGTGATCATTTTGCAAATTTGAACATTTTTCAAAACATTTGAGATAATGCAAGCACACAAGTCTGAAAAATATAAAAACACTGATCTAGTGAATTTAGGATATTTTAATAAAAAAGCTTTCATATCATGCCTCTAATGCAGTTATTTTAACTTCTCTGTGGTTCAAAACACCACCATGCTTCGAGAGAGAAATGAACTACTTAAAGTAGCTGAATTCATAAACAAGAACTTCTGTTTACATCTAAATGACATGCCCTTGAAGGATCAAAAATGTTTACCGACACTTGAAAGGGGGACACTTTGTATATTTAAACCAGGCGCAGAACATGACGTAAATAAGATTTTAAAAAATTTGGAGACAGGCGCTCCAGTCTCCTAAATCTAAAGCAGAGTCTTCAGAAGATGACATTTAGATGCAGAGAGAGATAGAAAACAGCAACACTCAAAACAAACCGCGCACCTCTAACCCATCTAAAGGCAAAACTTACACACGTCAAAACATGCCATTCATACAGTACAATTTGTATGGTTATTTTACCAACACTCATATTTAAAGAAGGTCTCGTCTGTAATATTTCACCTCCATCGCAGTGTGAATTAAAACACTCACCTGTTCTTTTTCATTATGTGCTCGAACGGCCTAAGGAAATCCTTCTGGAATCTGAAATTGGCCAACTCTCCCTTTTCCAAAAACTTCATGGACAACTGCCTGAGAGAATCCACAGCAAAAATAGCAACATCTTCGTTGGGATTACAGCCAACCTAAGACAACACAGGAATGGGTGACAAAAAAAAAAAGTGTTTCAAACCTGATTTTTCACATTTGAACACAAACGCAAATATTTTTAACACTGTTGGAATCCGATACAAAAAGAACACTATGGATGTCTACCAGTTGTTTTGTGTTTAACTAAAGAAAGAAACTCAAATAGGTTTTGAACAAATTAAATAAAATCAAATTTTAGTTTCCAATGTATGTAAAATAGGGCAGCACGGTGGCTAGCACTGTCGCCTCACAGCCAGAAGGTCGCTAGTTTAACTCCCGGCTCGACAAGATGCAATTTCTATCTGGCATTTGCATGTTCTCCCTGTGTCCACGTGGGTTTCCTCCAGGTGCTCCGATCTCCCTTACAGTCCAAACCCATGCGCTATAGGTGAATTGAATAAACTAATTTGACTGTCGTGTATGAGTGCGTGTGTAAATGAGTGTGTATAGGTTTTTCCCAGAACTGGGTTGTAGCTGGAAGGGTATCGGCTGTTTAAAACATATGCCATAATAGTGGTTCATTCCGCTGTGATGACCCCTGATGAATAAGGGACTAAGTCGAAGGACAATGAATGAATGCATGTATGTATGTATGTGTGTATGTTTGTATGTAAAATCTGAGTACATTCCCTATGCATATAAGACTCTTATTTTGAAAACAGGTCCGGAGCTTTGGGTAACATTAATGCAACAGGCACCATCTCATAACAGCTCGTCTGAAACCTAAAAGACAGATTACAAATACATTTAGTGCATCTCCCAAGAGGCATGAGGTCTGCTTAACTATCTTTTGTTAGTTTAATATGTTTAACATTGTGAAATTTCCTTTGTTCATTGGTGATTAGAGAACAGACACATGTAGACTGTTTAATTAATGCTTACTAGGGTTTACAATCTAAGCCAAATATCAAATTCCCTGACTCTCACTGGATAAAAATCGAAATTTCCATGACATATAACGAATGGAAGTAAACAGGCTGCGGTTGTGCTATGCATAGTATTATAATTATTTTAGCTTGAATATCAATTTGCAGAAATTTAACAAGCTACTATGAGAACAACAGTGGATCATTTATTTCAGCTTTTTTCTTCCATATTTAAAAGCTTGATAGTTTTGAACATCCAGACTGCGTACAAAATCGCCTACTACTCAGTAGGTACTGCATTTGAATTTGAGTTTACTACTCGATCATTAGAAAACCACATTCTCTACAGTATGAATGTGAGTAGTATGAATCGAACTCGGATGTACTACATCCACTGTTCTGTCATAATCACGTGACCTACCCACGTCAGTAGCATCTCTTCATTCCGATTCATTATTTCATGAATGTGCACTCGCTGGTAGTCATCCGGGTACTCCTCGCATTCAGTTTTTCGAATTCTATACATTAAGACATACTACTCTGCTTGCATGCTGTTTTAGTGTACTATATAGTATGGAAGTATGCCATTTCGGACGCAGCATCAGTCTTTGAAGTGGTCAATTTGAAGCCATTTGTATTTTCCTGACTTGTTAGCCTTAATTAACAGGTACAGTCTGGTGACATTTGGCTTGAGTGATTGCCATTTGAGAAGCATGAAAGGAATACAATTAAGCTGAAAGATGGTATATGTGCATGAGAATTAAACAGTTGATTAATCACCAGTTCAGTTCATCATGCAGCCCTAAAGGTATGTAGAACAACAGTACGATTTCCTTTTCCAAAAATGTGCTGTCTCAATCTTTGATTGTGTTTCAACTGGAAACATTAACAAAACAAACTATATCTTGATGCATGATATTTACCTCAGTAAAAACAGTTACATAGAGAGGAGTGTTTAGCTATATATCCTGTAGTATATGCACTATATTTCATACATTACAGTACATCTACAGTCTGACCCATATTCCACTGTGGATGACTTGTCCCTTTAAGCAACAATTGTGCTGTACTTTCATTTTTTGGCTCTTCTTCAATCTACTAGACGTGGTCTCCCGCAGGCAGGGTGAAATTTAAAAGCGTCATTAGATTTATCTGATATAGTGCAAAGCCACACATTTCTTCACAGAGAGATTTCCTTCCAGCGCTGCTTTTGAACTCACCTTATTGAAATGATCCCCTATAACCTCCCAAATCCTGGACCACTGCAACCTGATACGACCCATATTGTAGTATGAAATCTCCACGATCTTCTGCAGACTGAACATTCGAGGGTGTGTTGGGGAGGCCAGTTCATCCATCGAGACAGCGCACAGCCATCGCACAAAGTCCACTAAAAAAAAAAAACACAACATTGATCAATAAACTGCCACTTAAATTCTCCCTGACCTAAAAGAGTTCGGTCAGTACAATGCCAAGGTTATGGGAACACATCCCAGAAAAAAATACTGATATGATGCAAACTATGAACATTTGTTTTTATTCACAAAAGAAATGCTGTACTGAGTTTCTATCTCTTTTTTTTTTTCAAGAAGTGCTTTAACTGTTTGTGGTATAAAAAAAGTGTACATGTGTGAAGGTGTAGGTAACACCTGTTTTCATGCTTGATAAAAAAAAAACTGTGTTACAAAATAAATGTCATGTTTATTTGAGTTATCAGTGTGAATATTCTTCTCAAAATTCTAGTTTAAGGCTGTCTGTTTATGAAGTTTATGGGTCCTATCAGACACCCGGCGCAATAAAGCACAAGACTTGTTTGCGATTTGTTGCTATTTTCAGACCAACGCAACACAAATTTTCACATTTTTCGCCATGTTTAAATAGCAAATACATTCGCGCCACTTTGTGAACTCATTGATGTTCCAATCTAAAAAGAGGTATGTTAAGTCATATTTTTGGCGCGTTGTTTTTTTGAGGAACTGAAATAGACTGCACCATTGACCAACAAAAAGCTAAAGTCCAGCGAAGAGTGCGTTATTATGTAATATCTTTACATATGAAAAAAATAAAGGATTAAAATGTTACAAAAGTTATTATTTTATACATAAATCTAAAAACCACTGCCTCCATGCCTTCTTCAATCAGCTATTTTCAGTTTACTCATGACAATGTGCATTTGTATAATGTTTTTATTATTGTTAATTATTTATTATATGCATATTTATATTTGTTTCAATAAAAACAAGTTTAAATTTGTTCACCTGTTGGGTTTTGGAGACACGCATCACCATATGGGGCACAAGAATAGGATGTGTGTTTGGATAGTTTTTTGACCACAGCTCATTAATATTGTTCATTTATTCGTTTGCTGGGAATTAGAAATGAATTTAGAAATAGTTTTGAAACAAATCTTAATACTTAAACAAAATTAAATATGTAGACTATTGGATGTCTTTAGTGGAGTGCGTAGAACACTGTTTCCACATCCATAATAGTAAAGGAGTAAAGTAAAAAGTAAATTAAAGAGAAAATAAAGAGGCCGAATGGAGGAGGTTCGTTCTTTATCTTTGCACTGCAGATGGTCTGTTTAACTGTTTTCTCGCCAGTGAATCGAACAGTTTTTCCACTCACAAAGTCCGCCATGTAAAAAGCAAATGTGCCAACATGAGACGCAACTTACTCCTAAAGGGAATGAGAGATGAGACTCTGATTGGTTTAAAGCACATTATACTCAAAACACACCAATAACTCATAAAGAGAATAAGCACATCCCTGTTAGACCATCCGCCCAAGTGTATTTTTTCCATCCTTGAAATAGCAAAAGTGGATTCGGATAAGCCCTTAATGCAATTTTGCGCCATGCACTTTGGACTATGTGTCTAAATCCTTAAAATAGAGCTCTATAACTCGTAGGGCGAAGCAGTGGCGCAGTAGGTAGTGCTGTCGTCGCTGGTTCAAACCTCAGCTCAGTTGGCATTTCTGTGAGGAGTTTGCATGTTCTCCCTGCGTTCGTGTGGGTTTTCTCCGGGTGCTCTGGTTTCCCCCACAGTCCAAAGACATGCTGCAGGTGAATTGGGTAGGCTAAATTGTCTGTAGTGTATGAGTGTATGAGGGTGACAGGCCCAGACGACAGGCCGGCCGGAATGTGTAAAAAAAAGTCGTTATCATATGGACAAGTCTAAACGGAGGACTTGTTCCAAAGAGCCGAGCCTGCAACCATACGGGACTAAGGCCAAAGAGGAAGAAGAAAGAGAGCTCTATAACTCGTAATTCCAAGTTTTTTTTAGTAATAAAATCTGTATTTCAGACAGACCATGAACTCAAATTCCAAGAAATACAGTTATTCATTTAAAGATATAATATAAGATTTGTAAGACAACCTATAAACTAACAACTGAAGGAAATAAAGTTGCACTTATAGGGAGAAAAAAGGTCAGCATTGTGAGATATACACCTAAAAATATAAGACACAAATTCTGCATTGCAAGAAATAAACTGAAAATTTACAATTTCTAAATATAAAATCATAGTTCTGAATTATTTGCAGTTAGAATTGGTAAATATAGAGTTTATAGACATTCTTGAATTTATATCTTGTGATTTTGAGTTCTTATCTTGCAATTTGCCTTCAGAAGTGCTTCTATTTCTCACAATCCAGAATTTACCGGTTTAGTTTTCACAGTTAATAGCTGTAAATTCTAATATACTAAACAAAACAAACAAAAAAGATCAACAAGATGGTGTATACCTGCAAAAAGATATACTGTAAATCACAATTATATTTTTACTTATTTATTTTATTCAGTATTTCTAATAAAAAAAAAGCCTGCCTGGTGAAACATCTTTCAAAAACTTTTTAAAAATCTTTCTGATTCCATACTTCTTAACATTAGCTTACGTTTTAAATAACACATCTGTCAAAAGCAAAAATGTAAAAACAAATTTATGCCCTCACCAATGGCATTTCCATCAAGTCTGGTAGAGCCCGTGAATATCCTGCAGTGAAGAGTATAAATGTTATCAACATTCTAGGGACGCATTAGTGATGGCAGCAAGATGAGGTTCAAAAGGATTAATGATAACTGTCATACCGGTCTACAGCAACAACCACACTTTGCGAGCTGGTCTCCCCGATAGACTCCTGAATGCTTGCGATCTGTTTGCGATCAACATTCCCTCCTACAGTGTGAAAAATCACAGTAAGGTTTTTATACAAAATAAAAACAGCATTTCACTTAATGCTGCTGGATAATTATACTGCATTACTATAAAGTAATCCTGATGGATCATATTTTAGCTTGAGATAGAAGCATGATGTAATGGCAAATTGAAAAGCTGCAATGCTGATGATGACTAACTGGATTTTTGTGTGTTTTGAAAAAATTGTTCTTTAACCATCATTATGCATTCAGGTCCATTTTAACACAAAAGAGATACAGCCATTTCTAAAATAAATAGTTTTTAGTAACAGAATGAAACTTAAAATGGTTTAAATACAGATTACATCATTAAATTTTTCAGAAATATTACAATCATTTGCCTAAGATTTTGTATTATAAAATAACAGAAATATAATACAATACTACACAGATTTTGACAGTGTTATAAATTCAGTCAGTATGTTATTAACCAATATAACTGATGGAAATGGCATACAATTATTAAAAAGAATAAATCTATCTATCTATCTATCTATCTATCTATCTATCTATCTATCTATCTATCTATCTATCTATCTATCTATCTATCTATCTATCTATCTATCTATCTATCTATCTATCTATCTATCTATCTATCTATCTATCTATCTTATCAGAATTATTACAATTATTTTAAGAGATCTAAATATTAAACTATTTTCCTCAGAAATTACAAAATAATAGAATACAATTCAAAATACTACACGTTTGATTGAACACGTCAGTCATTATTTATAATTAACCAATATGACTAAAGGAAATGGCATACAATTATTTAAAAATAAATAAATGTTCATTCAAAAGCTGACAAAAAGTTAAAAATGTAGCTAAAAGTGTAAGGATTTATAAACACAAATATAATCCTAAAATAACTGAAAGAAAAATGCATAGTTTTAGTAAGAGAATGAAACTTTCCAAATGATTAAATACAGATTTATTTATTTTCTCAGAATGATTAAAATCATTTTTAAGAGATCTAAATATTAAACTATTTTCCTCAGATTTTATAAAATAATAGAATACAAGTAAAAATGCTACACTTTTGACTATCTTATAAGACTAAAATTCAGCCATTATCTATTATTAACCAATATGAATGGTTAGAAATGGCATACAACTGTTAAAAATAAATAAATGTTTATTTTCAAGACCAAGCATCAACTCCATTTCCAAAAACCTGGTAAGTGTAAAATGTAGCTAGTAGTTTAATCATGCAGTAAAAATATGAAGGATTTAAAAACATAAATATAATCTTAAAATAACTAAAAGATTGCCAAAAAAATCTGTCAAATCAGTATTATTTTACACTTTTACATTTTTAATTTTGCATACTGTATTTTTTGTCTCAGCATTCCAATCTGTGAACTTTTCATTAATTTATATTTTTGTTAATGAGGCGATTAATGCTCTTGTGATTAACTGACCCAATCCCAGGTATTCATCAGACGATTGTTCCTTGGTGCTGGTGATAAAGCCTTCCTTTCCCCGAACAGTTCCTGATATGTACCGAGCCTTCACTCCTGTCCCGATGAGCTGGGCCAACTCCAGCTGACTAATGCACTTCATGATCTGCAGCACATAGACAAAATGACAACACCTCATTAAACCCATCAGCCAATCACATCACAAAGGACAAACACACAGGCTAATTAAAAACAGTATAAAATTATCTCACAAAACCTGTCAGCCAATCACATCTCACAGAAAATACAAATGCCAACCAAAGAGAGAAAAACAAAATCTATTAGCAAATCACATTAAGCAGAACAAACACACAAGCTAATCAAAGAAAGAATATAAACGGCTCACAAAGCCAGTTAGCCAATCACATCACACAGGAAACACAAATGGCAATCAAGAAGAGAATGACAAGATCTATCAGCCAATCATATCAAACAGGAATCACACAGGCCAATCAAAGACAGAAAAAAAAACAGCTGACAAAACCTGTTAGCCAATCACATTACACAGGAAACACAAAGGCCAATCAAGGAGAGAATGACAAAATCTATCAGCTAATCATATCATACAGGACAAACTTACAGGCTGATCAAAAACAGAATATAAACAGCTGCCAAAACCTGTCAGCCAATCACATAAAACAGGACACACAAAGGCCAATCAAGAAGAGAATGACAAAATCTATCAGCCAATCACATCATACAGGACAAATACACAGGCTAATCAAAACAGAACATAAACAGCTGCCAAAACCTGTCAGACATTGACATAAAACAGGACACACAGGGTAATTTAAGATAGATTAAAAACAGCTCACAAAACTCGTTAGCCAATCACATCACACAGATAACACAGGCCAATCAAAACAGTATAAAAAGAGCTTACAAAACTCGTTAACCAATCACACTGCACAGGAAACACATGGTCAATCAAACAGAGAATTTCAAACCCTTAAGAAATCTATAAGCCAATCATATTGCACAGAAAACACACAGACCAATCAAGGAGAAAATGACAACACCTTACGAAATCAATGAGCCAATTACATCGCACAGGAAACACAGGCCAATCAAAATGAGAATGGCAACCCTTTATGAAATCTATCAGCCAATCAAATTGCACACAAAACAAAGAGGCCAATCAATAAGAGAATAACAACACTTGACAAAATCTATCAGCCAATAGCATCACACAGAAAACACAGGCCAACCAGACAAAACAAAAACTCTCTCAGAGCCAGTCAGCCAATAACATCACACAAATACACACAGGCCAATCAAAGAGAGAGTGACTGCACCTCACAACACCCATCGGCCAATCACATTGCACAGGAAACCCATAAGCCAAACAGATCAAAGAGCTCACCTCATGCCAGGAGTTTCCTAGATAATTTCCATCAGTGTGAGCCACTGTGATGAGGGTCTTGATGGTGTCGATGTTCTTCTGCTTCATTTCAGTGATGCCAGAACTGGCCGTCAAGAGTGTGAAACGGGCCAGAGCCTGTACATATGCGTCGCGCTCCAACTGGAATAAAGCATATAGAGAATAAGCGAATAATGACTACATTTTGCTCCGATTCTCATTAAAAGCTACCTGAAACTAATTAAAGGACCATGAAGATTTGAGCTTTTTGGGATGGGGGTTCCTGCAAGAAATGTGCAGAAAAAAAAGAGCAACTTCTTAAAAATAATTGCACTTTAAAATAAAAAATGCTTGGTTCATACCAAATGCATGTTTAAGTATCCACGCGTGTAGAAATTAAACACAGCTAATTCACACACGCAAAGAGAGGCACA
This sequence comes from Danio rerio, assembly GCF_052040795.2. Classification (NCBI taxonomy): domain Eukaryota; kingdom Metazoa; phylum Chordata; class Actinopteri; order Cypriniformes; family Danionidae; genus Danio; species Danio rerio. The sequence goes on from NC_141044.1 coordinate 21,814,167, forward strand.
TTTACACCAAGAGGCAGAAATGTAGAATGCGTAACGCATTTGCTAGCTAGCAATTTGTGCAATTAGCCACAATCGTATCTTCAGTGAAAGGTCCAAAAATTCAACTCACATGAGGCAAAAAAACGAGAAATCTAAAGTGAGTGATCTGATGATATAAACTACGGTTGAGAGAATAAATGAATGCGCTGTGAATTGAGAAATGACCGTTTACGAAATTTTCTAAGCTTAGTTTTTACTACCAGATGCCGCAGTAAGCTTTAAAAACAGCCACACTCTGTCAATCCTTTGACATACCACAAACGTAAAACAATCACTAATAAATTCATTGATTAATTGAAAATGTTTAGGTGAATTACAAGAATGTTCATAGTAAGCTGTGTTTACATTAATCCTGTTTAACGAAACCCGTGGTGCCTGTACATTTGGGTACTGACTGAAAGCACAAATGCTTTGTGTTCTTTGTACTCGCTAAAGGCTGATTTAAACTTCTGCGTCGAGCGATCGCCGTGACCCATAGCGCATACACAGTCGTGCATTTATACTTATGCCTGCTGTTTGTGTTGCTCAGTAAAAACACTTCCGGAACACAAGCTGGCAGCTGGTTTTTATGTTCCTCTGTCGAGTTTCTTTGCAGCTCTTTTTTGTTTTGTTTAGTTTTACCTTATTGAACAAGTAGCTAAAACTCACATATTCAGAGGAAGAAGGTGGCACATGTGCAACAACTTTAATCATAAGGTAAACACAAAGCAAAAGTTTTCATCTGGAGCTCCGTCACAGGACTCAACATTTGTAAACACTCGCTCCAATGGGTTTGCGTAGCTCTCGGCCCCGCCCACACTCGTCAACGGTGCCAAGCTGACCAATCGTAGAGCTTTTACTATGTGTTGTCACGACAAAGTAAAAAATTTTTAAAGGTGTGAATCAGTATCGATGTCATCCATGGCGAGGAGTATGTGACTGTGCAATGGCTGTGCCAAACCATACACGTGTGTTCAACACAAAAGTATAAATCAGCCTTAAGAGTGTTTGATTAAAAACTAGAAGAGCGCCATCTGCTGTTAAAAACTAAACTCAGAATTGATTCCAGAGAGAATCGCAATGCCTTCCAAAGATCCAAGGATCGATCCATGAATCACACAATACATTAAATTATCATCCTAGCCCAACATTATTTTGTACCACATATTTTAAAATTGTAATTATTTTTTATTAATATAGATAATTTCCAAAATCGTATTTTGGTTGATTAATAATATTAAAATATATTAGAATTATTAGCATTAGATTTATTTTTCTTTTTTAAATATTTCCTAATGATGTATAACAGAGCAAGACATTTTTACAGTATTTCCTATAATATTTTTTCTTGTGAAGCAGGTCTTATTTGATTTATTTTGGCTTGAATAAAAGCAGTTTTAAATTTCTTAAAACCATTTAATTAGCCTTCGTAGGCAATATTTTTGAACTGTTTATAGAATATGTTATATAATGACGTGTCTAATTACCCTAATTAACCTAGGTAAGCCTTTAAATAGCACTTTAAGCACTGCATACTAGCACCTTGACATATATCTAGTAAAATATTATTTACTGTCATCATGGCAAAGATTAAAAAAAATCATTATTAAAAATGAGTTACTAAAACTATTATGCTTAGAAATATTTTGAAAAAAAAAATCTTTCCGTTAAACAGAAATTGGGGGAAATATAGAGGGGGATAATAATTCAGGAGGGCTAATAACTGTAGATATCCAAGTCCTAAATCCTAAAAAAGTTTTTCCTCCTTTTTATATTCATATATGCAACCCTACACATCTTGTTTGCATTATGACAAATAAACAATTCCAGTTTTCATTACTGGCTGAAATTTTCCCTGCAACAGTAGCCTAATCCTGGCAGTGATGACAGAGTTTTTAAATGGTGCTTATTTGCACAGAGAGTGAATCGTAAATGTAAACAAACAGTAGGCTCTGCTCGGCTTGAGTAAATGACTTCTCCACGGTTAATGCAATGTGTGAAATTACCTGAATGCTGAAGATGCATGCTATCCTGATGGCACAGCGGATTCCCTCCAGACACAGAGAGGCCACTTCAGTGTCATCACAGTCCTGCAGACCCACACTGAAAGCAGCCAGAAAGGGCGTCCAGGCCAGCTGGAAGAGATCAAGATAATATGTGATGAATATATGCCTCCAAATACTATTTATTTATGTGCATGCGCAGAATTATGATACTTGCTTGTAAAAAAAAAAAAAAAAACGATAAATTGTTGGTTTTGAAGTCTCTTCTCCTCATCAAAGCTGCATTTGTTTGATGGAAAATACAATAAAATAGCAATCTAGAGAAATTTTGCTATATATTTAAAATGGTTTTTAATTTTTATGACTGTTAATTTATTACAATGATTTCAAAGCTAAATTTACACTTGTTTTATATGCAATTATATTATGCGGATTTGCTGTTTGGTTATGATCAATTATTATCGGAACTCAGTAATTAACATGTTTTTTTCCTGCTACTGTGAAAACTGACACATTCAACCTTTTAGAAATCCTTGTTAAAAGGGAAGATCAAAATAACAGCATTTATTTAAAAAAAATAACACACAAAACAATACGTATTTAACAAAATAAATGCCTTTACATTTGATTGGTGCGTTTCCTTCACTTTCTAAAAAAGAATAGATATTTCTTGAGCAGAATGATTTCTAAAGGATCATTTGACACAGAAGTCTGGAGTAGTGATGCTAAAAATTTCCAGAAATCGCATCTATAGATTAGTTTAAGCCTCATTCAATAAGGAAACGGTTATTTTAAATTGCAGTAATATTGCACAATCTTATCATTTTACTGTATTCTTGCTCAATTAAAAGCTGCCTTGATAGCCAGAATCAACTTCTTTTAAAAACCTTTAAAAATCTTACTGATGAAGAGAATACCTTAAACATTGGTCTGACATGCTCTAGATGTGTGGCGCTGGTGAAGGGGGCTTGAACGTGGCTCACGGCCTCCATCAGAGCCTTTGCTGTTTTTGCCATCTGCTCCATCTCAACATTATACAGCAGCCTCCTCTGCTTCTCACTCGCCACACCTGATCCAGAGAAAGCAGCAGAAAAACTAAAATCAACACCAAATAGCAGTGTTCACCTTATACCTCTATTAAAGTCAGGTGACTTGATTAATAACATTTTTTTTTGCCCAGCACTAATTATTACTATTATTACTCTAACTATAATAGAAAACTAATACTAGAACTGTCCCAAATTGCTTACTAATGCACTATTCCAAGTCATTTTACAGTATAAATACTGATGCATTTACACAAAAATTAAAAAAAGAATGTGCACTTTATATACCAGGATGGTGTATTATTCAACCAATCAAAATAAGTGATTATTTATCACCAACATAGCAGTAAGAGAGGAGCTATCAGGTACTAAGCCTGGGTTACTTTATTTATTTTGGATAATGCAAGCAAAATTCTCCAAAGAATGCGGTTGTTGATTATTTGGGAGCTTGGTCATTTATTTGACCAATTTGGCAACTGTTAAAAGGTGACAGGCAAACGGTTTAATTTTCTGGTTAGTAAAAACATTTTTGCTCCATCTGGGATGACACTAAAGTCATATACTACATCAGTGGTGCCTAAACTAAGTCCTGGAGGGCTGGTATCCTGCTGTTTAGTTCCAACTTCCTGCAAAACATCTCCCTGGAAGTTTCTAGGATACATAGATAGAGCTCGATTAGCTGGTTAAGGCGACTGTAATGTCAAGTTCAGACTGCATGATTTAGCCCAGATTTTGACTCTCCGACAGGTTTTGAGAAATCGCAGACAAATGGCTGAAATCCCAAGCAAATTGGTGCTCGTTCATGTGAGTAACAAACACAGTGTGAATTATCAAAAAGGCGATCTGAGAATCACAGATGAGTCGCTGACACCCATGAGATATTTGGCATGAGATATTTGGCATTGCCTGTCGGCAATTCAAATCATGCCGTGTGAAATGTGTTCTCATTGAAAATAACCTACAGCCCATGTAAGAGCCACATCAACAAGTACAGGTATCTGCAGGCCAGCAAGAGGTTGAAGAGAAGTTAAAATCACTATTTAAACCCAAGAATTCCCCTCAAAACCCAGGTGAGCAAAATAAGTACATTTTCCACCCCACTAAGGCTTTTTTCTTATTATGCAGTAAATAAAAATATATATACTGCGTGACCCCACAGTGTTACCATGTCACTTCTCGCATGTGTTTTGGTTGTGAGATGTAGTTTGTGGACCAAGACAAGCTGTCTGTAATTCTACTATTATAAAGTCATGCAGTGTGAAACTCCTTGCAACAGAACACTACCACAGATAGTCATGCAGTGTGAAAACATGACTACTTTGATAATCGTGCAGTCTGAACTTGCCATAATTGGAGTTGGAACTAAACTTTGCAGGACACCGGCCCTTCAGGACCCAGTTTGGGCACCCCTGCACTTCATGGTTGAGTGGTATTTTCGCAACTTATGAAAATACTGAAATGGCAAAAATGACCGGGGAGAATTAAACCAAATTTGGCTTAAATTGTAATTGTTTATTTATTTATTTTTATAACAAATATTGACTGAAAACTATTGTACAAATAATTGCAGACCTACTTTAATAATTATTTCCAATTGCTAGAATATTTTATGATAAATCCTAATAATTATACAGTTAAATACAATTTTTTTTCCCGGTAATAATTAAATAAATAGTAAGTGGGACAATCCACAGTCCCCAGTCATTTTTTATAATAATTACTTTTAAAGGATTGCCTGACCCCAGCAAGCAAATAGCATTTTTCCAATCATAGCTTTTGTAGGAGACTACTTGATCATACTATTGTCTGCTACTGTCTCCAAGTTTGACGGTTTATATTCTGAATACTCACTTTGCTTATTTGATTTGAGAGTTAACTCCTTTGTCTCCTTCATGGAGATTTTCTTCCCTGCGATTTCATCATAAATGGCTGAGAGATACTCCTCCGGTAAATCTTTACTGTCATTGATACCTCGATTCATCTTGATGTATTGCTCTTTCGTCATTTTATTCTTCACCTGTGCCAAGATAAAGGAAACAACAGATCAGAACCGCTCTTCCTCTTGTTTTCTGTTGCGTCTCAGAAACATCCATCACCCTAGAGTTAGCTTACATATCAAGACAGAACGCCCAACAGCCCTTTCCAGCACTGACATTCGCATTAAAATTCATAGACTCGAGAATAAAAGAAAACGAATTCCGCATTCGCCTAAAATTCCAGTGATCAATCAGTGTGTTGTGTACTAACCTGTGGACTGTGCAGATCGGTAGTCAACATGATGATTGAATACGCAAGAACGTATGCGGTGTCAGCGCTGGCGAACAGTGTTTGCCTAAGGAGACAAGGGAGACAAGTTTAGTGTTTATAGCATAATTAGCAACTTAGGCTAATCTGTCGCAAACGTCAAACTCACCCTTGGTTGCATTCTAAATATCTAGCAGCAAATTTCTCCATCAGTCGATCAATTTTCTGGGCTTCGCCGGGCAGACGGAAACCCTCCAGGAACATGCGCAGCGCTGGCACGAAGTCTTTGCCCTGGAAGTCCATTTGGTCGACGTAGGCATACATGACCTCTTTATTGATGCGGTCGTTGTCTCCTAGAAACTCTCCTACCTGGATCTGAAAGAAAACAGCCAATGAGTCCCGTATTGATTGCGTAGGTAGTGAAATGAATAGCAGAAAAAGTCTTTCGTAACTCGAAATCCAGACAGAGGATGTATTGGATGTAGATCTGCTAAAGTATTCCTAGCACATCTCGAGTCATTCAGGCTGAGGGTTGTTCTGCTGAAGTGCCCTAATTTTAGGGCAGATATAAGGAGCTCACTTTACCCATAACTGCTGGATTCTTTTGAGGCCCGATGAAAGAGCAAATGAGTTGCCGATTCATCATGCTGAAGGATCAAATCATCTCTAAGTGGAAGTTTGGCAACACTTTTTTGCTTTGTTTGTCAGAAATGCTACGGAAAAGCCCTGCAGCTGCATACACAGAGTTTTATTATAGTTTATTTACTGCTGTGATGCACACTTATCTAACTATCTTTGCCCCCAGTACTTAGGAAAAACAAAGCAAATGAATACAGTCAACAATGGTCTTACAGAGTCAAGTCTCTCCTCTTGATGTAAAAATTGGGCAATATCTTCAGGCGTTGTTCCCAGCATGCCTTGCTCCTGCAGGTACTGAATGCCCCTCTTTGGTTTTTTGTTGAACCTGTGCATTTTGGTAAATAGAACATCAGCATAAGGTGATAAACTAGTACATTCAGATGTGTACACACAAAAACAGCACAGATAGAAATAACACAAACATTGACAGCCTTTCATAATCTTTATTTGATTTCCTCTGATGTGCAAAAGTTGCAGGAGTTCAGAAAGTTATTTTCTAGAGAGAAAGGAACTATGTATATCTTATAATCACATTTTATCAGAAATTAGTTTCTACTTGAATTCATTTGACATTGGTCAACTACTTGCTCAAAACATTACAAAATTTGATTTAGCCAATGGAAATTAGTGAATGTTACTGTGTTCCTGCAGGTCCAATGTTCAGCAGAGTTTAGCTCCAAATTTCTCTAACAAACCTGTTAGGAAATGACCTGTTTTACTGAGCATCAGCATGCAATTTTAGTATTCCAATTGCAAGTGGTGAGCTAGAATGTATTAACATTTTATTTATTAATTTATTTTGCCTTGCATTAAACATCAAGAAAAATGTGTCTTTTGTGACCCACTTCTTTTCAAGTTGTCCCTCATAATACTCTACATCACTTTTACAGGAGCACTTAGTGCATCACATGAATACTACTGAATAAAAAGCCACAAAACAGGTGGCTTATGACTACACAGAATGTGAATGAAATTGATGTGTTGTATCCAAATTGGTCCTCTTTTCACAATATATCCCATATTGACCACATTGACAATCCGTAAGGTTGGGGATAAGGTAATTAAAATAGGATTACAAAACAGCACCCTATAAATGGCCTTGCCTTTTGTTATTTTCCCACATCTGTGAGTAGGTAGAGAGCAGGTGGTCTTTTGTGACCTCTTGAACACTTTAGAGATTACAAGCCTTTACACTATGAAATTGGTCAAACGATTTAGACTGTTTACTCTGTTTATCATTTTTTAGTTTATTTACTTGTGGTCAGATTAATAAAAACACGTCTTAATACCAGGTAAAAAAAGGACTTCTGTCAGAAGTTGAGTTTTTTTTTTTTTAAATTGGTGTTGGATCAAAATTTCCATGCCAATACCCCTTTTCTACCAGCATCGAGTACCAGTTCAGAGCCAGTGTTCTTGCTAGTTCAGAGCTGGTTCTTTTGACAAGCCTTCCAAGAATGTCATTGTTTTTCCACCAGCTAGAGTCACTGCAGAGCCAGGTCTGACATCACTGCATACCTCTCATCTTTTCCAGCAACACAAATGCTCAAGTGCCAAATACAGATGTGGGATCAATGATTATGTCGTTTTTAATTTTAATAATTTAGCAAATCTATATCAGCATTGAAACACAGGCAATTCAATGTGTTCATGCAGTGTGGTGTAGTATGTATAAACTGAGATTACAAGTTATAATAATGTTTTTATGCAGTCTGCCGCAATTAGTATAGACAGAAGCTAGAAACAACCATTACTATTTCAAATATGGCATTCAAAACAAGGTTATAATAGTTTTGGATGTTTCATTAGTTTGAGTTTTTATTTTGTTTTGACTTCGTTTTCAAATTCTGATTTAAGTCCTCGGTTTACCAGCGCTGCAGTTGTTCAAGTTTAGTTCAATCACAGCAGGCTGTCATGTACAGTAAAGCTTGTGTTTGGTTCACTGATTCACAAACACACAGTATTATCGGCTCATAGCTTGTCAAATCTGTTCTCGGTGTACTGTTCTAGTAACTGAATAACTTAGTATATATTGGTTTATTTCGAGTCAGAAGGGGGTATCAGGTATGTTAAAAAGTGAGTAGCTTGTGAATTAGCGCTTACTGGAGGCCCAAATTGTTTCAAATAATTCAGTTTGATTGGGTAAATTAGTTCAACTGGTTTACTTGGAAGATAAGGATTACTAATACAAAAATAAAACCCAATATCGGGCACAAATGTATTGAATTAATACTTGAAGTATTAAGTGTCTGCTCGGGTCGCTGTTTTTGTAGTGGAAGCAACAGCAAGGATGACTAAAGGAAAACCAGCTTGTTGTGGCGAATGGCAGCAGGATTGTAGACTCTAAAGTGCCGTACAGGTCAAACAGAACCTTGGGTCGAACAGCATTTACTTCTAAAAGTCAAACAGCAGGCTTATGCATTAAATACTTTTACAAAGACAAAAACAAAGGACTTTTTGTTATAATTTTAGTTAGTTTCAGTTAGATTGGTATGTGCACAATACAGTTTCGGTTAGTTCAGTTAAAGAAAATGCTTTTCAATTCTAGTTTTGTTTTTTCATTCATTTTCGTTAATTACAATAAACTTGGTTCAAAACAGTGTCAAAACAACAACAAAACAGTGTCATTGGTCACTGTAACTCTGGACTCTGATGCAGGCACAAAAGACAAGTTTTGATGCTACTTAAAAACCCCTTCTAGCTCAGAGCCGGTGCTTTGGGGATCAAAAGACAAAAAAACGATTTGGAACTAGACTCTGGAACATCTTTGGTGGAAAAGGGCTAATAGTGGCCCTCAAGGAGCAACACTAGACTAGACACTAGACACTCTTTCAATTTCAATACAAATATATACTAGATTTTATCAACATCTTGTATAATGCAGAGACTGATTTGATGTTTTGTGGTTTCAACTTGGTGGCTTACAGGTCAATGCCTTGCTCTATGATCTCCTTCTGTTGTTTGAGGACCTCAAACTGCTCCGGGTTGTCTGTTCCGGACATCTGTGTGCTGTAGCTCCCAATGCCTGATGATGCAGTGGAGTCCAAAGAGTTAATGCTGCCGTAACGGTTGATCGTTTCTGGATGCTTCGACTCATTGCTCTCCTGCTCTGAAGGCTTTTCTTGGCCTGATTGAAAAAGAGGGGAATGAAATTCAGATGAGGGTTTAGAGAAAGCAGAAGAAGTGTGGAGCCTGTTTTGTGAAACAGCCTAGAGAGTAGAGACAGCATGATTCATTGAAAATCCTGTTTGGCTCAAATGTGAGTTGGTGTATTGAGCCTTTTCTCTGGCTCTGCTTCCTATATGAGTTTCCCAATACAACACTTCTCTAATAAAGTCTTTGGTCTCTGCTGACTCGTATCACAAAAAACAGCACGATGGGGACAGGAGTAAGAGCAGCATGACCTGTATACACCAAGTAACAGATCTGAAGTTGGTGCAAAGCAAAACAAATAGGCGGTCGGGTATGTGGAAGCCATGGTTGCAGTTTGCAGGATCTAATTGCACACTGGAAACACTGTAAAAGATTTAGTGGGTAGCTATCACTGTAACATGAGCTGTCGGGTCACTTCTTTATCTCTTACAGTTTCTTCCCTTGGAAAGATTAGAGAAACAAGCTGAGAGACTTGCCCTTTCTTCTTAAACTCAAAACAAAATGTAGTTTACCTGTTTGACATCCAAAAGCTAATAGGGCCACAACACAAACGACTATTAATAGGCCACTATCTAGTCTACACAGCCCAAGCTAATGCAATCAATTCTAATGTCACTACAAGCTGCCATTACCTGCTCTCCCTTTTGATGTGCGTCCATTAAGGGAAAAGAACAAAGATTTATTGGCCAACATGATGACAATTCAAGAACCTGAAAGCCTTGATTAGTGACCTAAAAAACCCCAATGCACTTAAAGAATCACCCACATGAGTTTCCTATGATCTGATTGGATGATTAGGACTTAAAGGTCTTTAATTTTATGTAAGTGTAGCTATTTGGCCTAGATGAAAGCAAACAGTATTGCTTTGTCATTATAAACATTTTCCAATTTAATGTCATGGCTCCTAAAAAAAAAAAAAAAAAAAAAAAAACAGATTTTGAGATTTTAGGAGGTTTAGGGAATCACTACATGGTAAAGTGGATGAAAGGTTTATCAAATCAAATGTAAAAAATGGCCTAAAAGTAAAGCTGACTGCAGCCAAGGAGACTGTAAAGTGAATTTTAAGCGGTTGCTAGAGATTTATCAATATTATTAAAGTATTATTATGTGATACCAAGACACTTTTAGGTGGATTCTAGGGTGCTAAATGGTTATTCTAAGAGGTTGCTAGACATTGCTGTGCAGTTCAAAGAGGGTTTTAGGTGGTTTCTACGGTATTGCTAGGTGGTTGTTAAAGTTTTCTCAAAGGTTGTCTGTGCCTTCCTGTGTGATTCCAAGACAAATTGTGGTGGTTTCGTAGGACATTGCTAAATGGTGCCAATAGTGTTTTGGATGGTGGTTGCTAGGTGTTTGATAGCAGCCTGAGTGGTTGGGCATTGTTATGTGGTTCAGAAAGTTTCAATGAAGGGTGGTTCCTAGGGAGTTGCTAGTTGAAATTGAGCACTTCAGGCGTTTGATGCCCTTTACATGAGATTCGTGCGACTAGCTCGTAGGGCTGCTCGATTATGGGAAAAATCATAATCACGATTAATTTGGTCATAATTGTAATCACGATTATTTAAAACAATTGACAGTTGAAGTCAAAATTATTCGTCCTCCTGTCAATTTATTTTTATATATAAATATTTCCCAAATGATGTTTAACAGTTTTTTTTTTTTTTTTTTACAGTATTTCCTATAATATTTTTTTTCTTCTGGAGAAAGACTTATTTGTTTTATTTCAGCTAAAATAAAAGCAGGTTTGAATATTTTGAAACCTATTTTAATAGCTCGATATTATTAGCCACTTTAAGCAATATATATGTTAGATTGTGTGCAGAAGAAACTACTATTATACAATGAGTTGTCTATTTACCCAAATTAAGCCTTTGAATGTCACTTTAAGCTAAATACTAGTCTCTTGAAGAAAATATAATGTACTGTCATCATAGCAAAGATAAAAGAAATCAGTTACTAGAAATGAATTATTAAATCTGTTATGTTTAAACTGTGCTTTAAGCATCTTTAGTTTTTTTATTTTATTTTTGATTATTAAGAAAAACAGTCGGCAGCAGCAGGAATATTGCATGCTGTCACTTTAAGAATAGTGCAGCTCTGATATGGTTTCTCTTTCACGTGTCTTTTGATTCTCAATTTGTTAGTTTATTACACAAATGAGGGTTAATATGAATAATCACTAAACATCGCGCTCTGACACAAATGTGCATGTATTTGACCATTAAAGCGCTCACATTAAGATCGCGTTAGATGAGTGTGTGCTCTGCTGTCTGAGGCTAAGCGCGGCTTGCGCGCAAACACACAAACGCTACCTGTCCGAGGCTAAGCATGGCGCGCACATACACAACAGCACGTGCTCTTTTGTGCTTTTAAAATCATGAATGATGCGCATCCCGTGCTGCAAAAGTTACATTACACCACATGCTTTTAGTCATTTTCACCTGGAACTGAGCTTTAGAGAGGCAAAGAGTTTTCACACGTGTACAACTGGAAAGGGGGCGGTATGTGATGGAATAATAGTTTATTTCGATTAATGGTTTTTCATAATCGTTAAAAGACAAAATCGAAATCGGATTTTCGATTAATAGCTCGAGTTGAAAAATCTGATTACTGGCGGACATTACCCCTGCATTAACTAATCAGAAGCTTGTTCTACTAGGGGTGTGATTATGACTTATTGACTGTAGTTGGTGTCCTTAGGGGAAACCCCTGCGCAGACATGAGACAACAGCTCAACAAACTGAGACTAATTCAGTTGGTTGTACTGCTGAAAGGGACCATCATCCAGGGACAGCTTCCGAAGGAGTTGATAAACTGACAAAGCTAGGCGCACCTCTGAAGAATCTAATGGACCCAGACAGGGCGCCAAACAAATCTATGGTGTTTTTCAATCTTCTTAAAGCACATAATAAACAGCTACTCTCTCAATAAAATCCATGTCAGCCAGTTAGCAACAAAAATGACGACACAAGGCAGACAGAAGCCCTATCCCATGACGTGAAGCCGTGTCTATGATGAAGTAAATTTCTGGTGTTCATGAAACTCAAAATGTTTAAGTGTCTATTAACACATGAATAGCGAGATCTATTCGCACAAGCCACATCTGTAAACGTCCAATTCGGTTGTTTTTAAGAACTTCATTTGTCATTCAAAAAAAACTCTGGTTTTTGATTGGGTGATAACTGAAAGACTTTGGTTGGCTTGAGGCAACACAGAAACTTGCCTTTTGGCCATTAGAGCCTCTCCTTCACCGACCAAATAAAGCCAAGCTTGATTAGACCAAAATTCCCCTAGCTCTAAACAGTCAGTCTCCAGCCTGACACATGTTGGTAGCTCATATGAGAAGCTCAGTTTTACATTGTTCAGGGAGCCTGCTGACTGCCTCCCTGTTGTCAGGCCATGCCTCGGTGATGAATAACAGCCTCAGGGCCATTTGATTAAGATGAAAGGGCTGCGTAGCCATCACAGCGAATAGCATTTCCTGCCTCTCTTTGAGGCACAGGAGTCCTAGCGAGCTGTCCTCAAAAGCAACTGTTTATCCATTTGGTTCTGCACAAGTCAGAATCCTCTGGAAAGCAGCATAAATGCACTCTGAGGAGACTCATTTAGAAAAACCAGGGCCGTAACATGGAGTATTCAATGTAACTGCTGGGATCTAAAACATATCAGGATACAGAGAGGCTAAACAAGGTATTATACCAGATGAGAAGCTAGTATTGATACTTTTATCAACAGAGGCTGGCGGACTGCCTTACCAAGACTTGTCTGGGAATTAGGGTTGACGTATTGGTCTTTGCTCCACTCCACCATACACTTGAGAATGGACACCAGACACTCCAATCCTTTCTTTCTTAAAGTCAGCTCCTAAGAGAAATAAAACAGATTATTTAGCTAATTAAACCGTTGCTAATCAGTTGTAGCAGTCCACATAAGCTTACAGAGCCATTTTTGTGTGCCTACCTGAAGTGGGGTTGTACCCAGTTCATGACCTCCTCGTCCTTGTGCAATCTTTGAGAGGTCATTCACCAGCCTCTCGAAAATATTAGCAGCATTCAGGTCACAATCATAATTAACATAGATATCTACTACACTCTGTGCATCTGCGGGGGTAGAAATAAAAAAGTGCTATATCAAACGGCATGAGGAGGCTCAACATATGGTAATAAATGGTTATAAAAGTTTACAAAACAATGTAATAATTTTGAAATTCATGATCACAATATGTAATATCAGATGACCGAAAGCGATTCATTCGTTTAAAATATTAATGTCCAGAGACTGTTGTCTACACAGTGATTTTTATATCAAATTCACTTTAATGTGTGATATAACTAAAAAGGGGTCATAAACAAATTCAAGGGGTCATTTCTTAATTCAAGTGATTAGTGTCTAGGACCCAAAAACAGTATTTCATCCGTCACAACTTTAGTGTATTGAACACAATTGAAACAATGTTATTTTGTCATTTATTTGTTATACAGGGTATTCTGGGCCTGTAGTTCTGTCAGCTTAATTTTTTTTGTTTAATTTTAGTTTAAACTGGTTCTGTTTTACAAGATTTTGTCAATTACATGACTAAGCTTTCTTATCTAGTTTTATTCAAATGTAGCTCACATTTTTGTTGTGCTGCATAATGGTTAAATGGATTAGACTGATTGTTTTATGCAAAAAATGGTGTATTTTTTATATTTATTTAGAACTACTGCACTTTTACCTATAAGCACATTTCTAAAAAAAAAAAAAAAAAAATGAAAATGTCACATGCATGATTTATTTTGCTTCATCCTGTTTCCTTATTTATCATAGATTAATATTAAGGGTATAAATTACCATACTATTTACATAATAAAACTGATGAATAAATAAATTCTCAAAATCGAAAACTTAATTCCTTATATCATTTAAAAAAAATCAAACTGCAATATTCTTTTTTTCTGTTAAAACAAAAAAATAAACATAGTTAACTGCTTGCCAGACTAAAAAGATGGTCACACTTAACTATACGGTTTCATAAGTAGATTTTAGTTATTGTATTTACTAACATTTAATAAGCATGAACAGTAATAGTGCAACATTTATTAATCATAGTTCAACATTTACTAGTGCATATTAAAATCCAAAGCTGTGCTTGTTTACATTAGTTAACGCACATTGACTTTACATGAACTAACAATGAATGGCTTTATTTTAATTAACTAATGTTTACAATATGTAAATATGCTGTAATAATAATATTGTTCATTGTTTTTTTATGTTAGTAAATACATTAACTAATAATACTTTAATGCAAAGTGTTACTGCAAAGATTAAGTAAAACAATGACCAAAAATACTCCAAACACAAACAAAACACTTGATTGTTAAAAAAACGGCTCCTTTTGTTTTACAGAAAAGGCATTTCAATAGTTTTTAATACGTTTTAGCCATATTTTGTAATACAGCATGTTGATATAGTCTCAAATAACATTTAATGAAACTGCATTTAATGGAAATGCAGGCTGTTGAATATATCCTGCCAAAGATTTCATTAATAAAATGGATACTACTTTGAAAATGAGAAGAGAAAAGAAGGGCCTTCCATACCAGCACATATTCTAGTGAGGGTTTGAATGACCATCCACTTGTGGTCATATGAGCTTGTGGACGTTTCCAGAATATACAGAAAAATCTCTTTGAAAAACACCTAAGGACAAAAAAAAGACAGAATCCCAAGTCAGTAACAAAACAATACCACTACTGCTGCAACAGTGTGGCCAAGATCTGTAACAAAATAAGACATTCAAACACATAGTTTACTCAAATATAAAACATTTACTCACTATTTACCCTTCACTTGTTCCAAACCTTTAAGAGTTTCTTTCTTCTGTTGAACACAAAAGAAGATATTTTGAATAAAGCAGAAACTATTGACTTCCACAGTAGAAAAACCATTACTATGGAAGTCAATAGTTATTCTTTTTTTCACCTTTCTTCAAAATATCTTCTTTTGTGTTCAACAAAATTAAAGTTACAGTATGTTTACATTGTTCAGGTCTTGACGCCCAATTCCGATTTGTTGACTATATCAAATTTTTTTGCCAGTCTGTTTACAGGGTTTTTTTTAAAATTGTGACACCTATACGATTCATGGCTTTTACACTTGCCATACATTTTACGTTGTTGCCCATGAATAAAGGTGGGTTCTAGCATTTTCGCCACACTAGCCATGATGGAAGAAATTGTCTTACTTTTAGCTCTGCCAAATATACAAAGTTCGCCCAACTTTAAAATAATTTTGAGGAGGAGGAAGAGGGAAAGGGCCGTCATCACAGCTCACGCCTATTGTTTATATATGGTGTCCTCTAGCATTCAGAGGAATTTGTGGGCAAGAGAGAGATCTCAGGTCTGGTGGGAGCAAATTGTGGTGGGGTTTAAAGAGAAGTGGGTCAGAAATTTTAGGACAAGCAAAACAACATTTGATATGCTGTGTCCACATACCACTTTCCCCCTCCATGTTTCCTCTGTTGTTGTTGTTGTTTACTGCGTTGGCATCTCCACAAATGCTCTTCCTTCTATACGATTAAACCGCGGAGAAGTACCACATTGTTGCAAGTTTAATGATGTACAAAACGTAACACCTCAATAAATCAGATCTGCCTGTTTACAGGATAGCTGCATTGTCACATATCTGGTTTATATCAGAGTTATTTCCACATACTGTATGAAGGAGGCCCGAAACCGATCTCTGTATATCCAAATGCATGCGTTTACACGGTCATAAAACAGATCCGATCTGTGTCACATATGAGCAAAAGAATCGGAATGTGGTCGCATGTAACTGGCAGTGTTAACGGGGCCTAAAAAACTCAAACAGGAACAAGTAAAGTCTGAGTAAATGATGACAGAATCTTCAGTTTTGGATGAACTGTCCCTTTAACTGCACAACACTGCAAACAATAAATCCTAACACACTCATCTAGAATGAGACATACACACAAACAGACATCGAGACAGAGGCAGAATAATAAGCTTTCATTTTAAAGCACGGCTCAGATAAATTCAGCCTGTCAGCCAGACGCTCTG
This sequence comes from Danio rerio, assembly GCF_052040795.2. Lineage (NCBI taxonomy): Eukaryota > Metazoa > Chordata > Actinopteri > Cypriniformes > Danionidae > Danio > Danio rerio. Next base: position 21,830,325 of record NC_141044.1, read on the forward strand.
CAGACTGATGCTATCAGAGCAAGACACGTTATGATTCAGGGGGGAACAGAGTTCAGGCACCTCGATTTGCATCTTGAGATGTGTCTTGAAGTTGGACAGGAGGGTGAGGAAGATGGACAGAGACAGCTCGAACACCTCGGGGACGGAGGAGACGCCGTTTTTAGACAGCGCTACGCACAGGTACTGCTTGATGGCGTTGATGAACATCTCGTTGGTCTTGAAGATGGGTCCAGCGTTCTGCAGAATGGACAGGAGGAGCTGCAGAGAGAGGACCTTGGACCGCAGCTCATGGGATCTGGAGAGAGATGAGTCAATCAAATCAGATGGATTTTTGCTTAGGTGATTATTCAAAACATACATTAGGTTTCTAACTCATGAGTGTTCAAACAAATATCGAAAAATCTAATGCAAGCATAAATATTACCATATAAAGCTTTTAAACAATATAAATTATTATGCTTTTATAAATGTTCACTTTCAGATTAAATCATTTCACATGGTACTATGGTTCATTAATATGTAGAGCAAAAAACAAACAAAAGAAACTCCCAGTAGTGTGCTAGATATGGAGAGGCTAAAAATATTAATTAAAAGTACAAATTAAAAAAAGAAAAATTCTTCTTGAAAATGGTAATATCTCTTTAAAAATATTTATAAAACATCTTTGAAAATATATGTCTCAAAGCATTTGGAAAGTTTAATTCCATTATTAAAACCTACACTTTTTTTAAAACCTTTTTATGCATATCTTCCAGATCAAAATAGATTCAAAATGCATTTGGGTAATTTTTTTTTTCCATGCACTGATGGCAGTTCTTATCTCATTTGTTCGATTATAAGACTGCAAATAAGAACACAAAAGTGTTCAAACTAAATAAAAAAAATACTGTTGATTCTTCAAGAAACAAAATCAGAATTACTGAGTAGTGCTGGCTTTTACGAAGAACTATTTAAATTTGTTTTTCCAAAAAACAAACAAAAAACTCAAGTTGATATTAAATAAAAAAACAAACAAAAAAACAAACAAAAAAAAACAAACATACAACACATATATGCAACATATATTACACCCCATATAAGACAACATGAAATAACAGAGTATTTTATTCAGCTCCCAAAATTAACAAAGGGACCCCAGCAGGCACACGATGTCATAAGATATTATTAATATTAGGTTAGATTTAGGTCGGGATGTCAGTTGACCAAAATTAAGTGTCTAGCCACGGTCTAAAGGCTGATTTATACTTCTGTGCCAAGCACACGTGACCGGCGCAGCCTTTGCACAATCGCACACCTCAAAAAAGAAAAAAAAATGTAACTACATGTCGTAATGATGCATTGCACCAGCTCTGTGATTGGTCAGCTTGGTAGCTGTGCCGAGTGTGGGTGGTGCTGAAAGCCACGAGCCCAACGGAGCAAGTATTTACAAGTCTCTAGACCTGTGAAGCAGCTCCATATGTTTTGTGTTTAACTTATAATGAAAATTTACACATCTGCCGGTTATTGCCTCGGAATGAGCGAGTTTTTAGCTACTTGTACGTTAAGGTAGCGTTCAGAAAAAAACAAAACACGCGCAAAAAAACTCGACAGAGAGGAAACTAAGGCCGTACTCACACTAGGTACAGTTGCCTCGAACCGGGCCAAAGCACGCTTGTCCCCCCTCCCGTCTCCCCCGACGGCCCGCGCTCACACCATATCGGGCCTCGGCACGCTTAAGTCATCGCTGCTGCGCTGTTCAGAAGCGCTCTCTATGGCAAGCCTTTTTAGCATTTAAATCTTTGTTCTGACTCCATAAATATATTTAGAGATATCTCTAATTATATTTTGACTAGTCATAATTATAATTCGACTAGTCAGAATAACAATTAGAGATATCTGCAATTACAATTGTACTAGTACGAAATCTGATTGGAGATATCTGCAAATATGACTAGTCATATTCCTCCATTGACTTCCATTGAAAAATATTTGCAGATATCTCTAAATGAGTTTTGACTAGTCACAATTGTAATTAGAGATATCTCTAACTGAGTTTTTACTAGTCATAATACATTTGGAGATGTCTTTAATTATTTAGAGATATTTACAAATATGTTTGAAGATATCTCTAATTAATTTACTAATAGTCGAATTACAGTTGTAGATATCTTGAATTAGATTTTTGACGAGTCAAAACTCAGTTAGAGATATCTGCAAATATTTTTCAATGGAAGTCAATGGAGGAATATGACTAGTCATACTATATTTGCAGATATCTCCAACCTGATTTCATACTAGTACAATTGTAATTGCAGATATCTCTAATTGTCATTCTGACTAGTCGAATTATAATTATGACTAGTCAAAATATAATTAGAGATATCTCTAAATATATTTATGGATAGTCAGAACAAGGTTTAAATGCTAAAACGGCTTGCCATACGCTCTCACTCAGTAGCACAGTGGAGATTTCTCTAGTTATATCGTTTCAGTCGTTTGATATGCCGTCAAATATTTCGCCAAACAGTCCTTAGGGATGCGGGGACACGCAGTCAGATATTTCGCCGAACAGATCCGCCACTTTTGGCGCTCATAAACAATCATAAAGCTCTCGTGCTGCAGGAATGAGGAGGTCTGCTGAAGGCGCGCAGCTGTCATGCTGTGAGGAGTTTGCGTCTTTAATAAACTACGGCAGTTTGCGTTCACTGAACAGTAAGAATGATTAATAAATCCATATCAAACAGTCCCTTAAAAGTCACGTCTCGCTTTCGGTTTCGGGCTTTGGCGCGTTTCGCACTCACATACAAGCGTACCGCGCCAAAGCCCAAGTGTACCGCGCTCAGGCACACCTCTTCCAACCGGGCCAGGGCCGGCCAAGTGAACCGTGCTTGAGCGCGATTCAGCGCACTCGCACTTCTCAAACGATCCGGGAAACGGGCCTGGGCACGGTACGGATGGCATAGTGTGAGTAGGCCCTAACATAACCTACTGCCAGCTAGCATTTTGTAAGTGTTATTGCAGAATAACACAGACAGCATGCAAAAGTATACATGCACGGCTATGTGTAAGGCAGGCGCTGTGAGCGATCGCTCAATGCACAAGTATAAACCAGTCTTAAGGACAACGTTGTTTTGATGTCCAATAATAACAATGTCAAATTATATTGATATGTGGTTGATTTTAGCTTGTGTTGTAAATTGACCACAATCCAATGTCGAGTCAACATATTAAACCAACTGATGTCAAATACTGACATTTATTCAACAGGTATAGCAACCCAAACCCAACGTCAAACAGACATCATATTGATAACATCCACACAACATCAAGATGTAACATAATTAGACGTTAATATTTTGTTGTATTTAGGTTGCGTTGGAAAGTAACCAAAATCTAACATTTGTCCAACGTTGGACACTGTCGTTGGTCTGACATTAGGTTGATTCTGGTGTCAACCCGATTTTCATTTCCACCCAAAATGCAATATCCCACGACATTGGGGAACAATGTCAATCTGACACCATGTTGACGTCCTGTACCTGCATGGACTGCTTTTGGATACTTCAATAAAACTACTTAATAATAACTACCAATAATAAACCCATGGGATTTTTTCAGTCCATGATTTTTTATTACCAAAACAACCACAAGCTCACTTCAAAAAGTGCTCTGCTCCTCAAAAGAGCACACGATTTAAAGCATCAAACATGACCCACCACCTTTTTTTACAATAACAACAGAGCTGCTACCCCCAGTGCGCAGCACTATAAATAACTGATTCTAAGCCCAGCCAGATGTAAATCAAGAGGGGTCAACAGGTCCTGGTCCATTTGACAAAGAGTGATCAATAGCACTGAAAACCAGCTTCCTGCATCACTGCCCTGAAGACACACCAGGATGAATGGCTCTCTTTCTCTTCAAATGATGGGGACGAACATCTCTCTTGGCCTCTGACAGCTCTATTCACCTGCTAAAGGACAATGCCTGATGCTGTCAATACTCTTGCTCGAAAAATATCTCTAATGTCGGATTAGCAGAAGAGCAAATAGGGAAAAAATGCATTAAACTATAATGCAACTTGGCTAAAGATGTGACTTTTTGGCACAGCATTTGGTACAACAAATAAACAATTCCTTTTGTCTAAAGTCAGATGTTTAATTTAGAATGACAGGCTTACTTGGGATCAGGCGGTCCATCCGAAAGAGGCTTCATGGAGAGTTTGCAGAGGGAACGAAACACCAGGAAGGCATCTTTCTGGAGAATGTGAGAAAACTTTGCGCCTGGTGCTTGACCAGAGGTGGCTACCGATTCCTAAGGAAGAAATGATCATGTTGTGACAATCAAACTTAACTGCCGGAACGTTCGTTATCATCTGGCGCACATAACATTCAACAACCATAAAAAAGGAGCATAAAATTGGTCTATTAAGCAGATACAGGAGCCACAAATAAAGCTGGAAAGTAAAAAAATATATATGATATGTGAAAATCTTTGTGCTTATTAGCAAAATAGTTTTTACAATCAAATTGAACACTTTTTTTTTGCAATCAATGTACTGTATGCTCACACAGACCAAATTTATAATGTATTTAAATGCTCAAGACAGGTTGCATTCAATTTAAATACACACTTACTGGCCACTTTATTAGGTACACCTTACTAGTACCGGGTTGGATTCCCTTTTGCCTTCAGAACTGCCTTAATCCTTCGTGGCATAGATTCAACAAGGTAATGGTCTATATTGACATGAAAGCATCATACAGTGATGTGAATCTCCTGTTCCACCACTTCCCAAAGGTGCTCTATTGGATTCTGAGATCTGGTGATTGTGGAGGCCAATTGAGTACAGTGAACTCATTGTCATCTTCAAGAAACCAGTTTGAGATGACTCGCACTTTATGACATGACACGTTATCCTGCTGGAAGTAGCCGTCAGAAGATGAATACACTGTGGTCATACAGAAATGGACATGGTCAGCAACAACACTCAGGTAGGCTGTGGTGTTGACACGCTGATCAATTGGTACTAATGGGGCCAAAGTGTGCCAAGAAAATATCCCACACACCATTAGACCAACACCAGCCTGAACAGTTGATACAGGGCAGGATGAATCCATGCTTTTATGTTGTTGATGCCAAATTCTGACCCTACCATCTTAATGTCACAGCAGAAATCGAGACTCATCAGACCAGGCATTGTTTTTCCAATCTTCTATTGTCTAATTTTGTTGGCCTGTGCAAATTGTAGCCTCAGTTTCCTGTTTTTAGCTGACAGGAGTGGCACCCGATGTGGTCTCCTGCTGCTGTAGTCCATCAGCCTTAAGGTTCGAGGTGTTGTGCATTCAGAGATGCTCTTCTGTATACTTTTGCTGTAACAAATGGTTATTTCGAGTTACTATTGCCTTTCTATCAGCTTAAACTAGTCTGACCATTCTCTACTGAGTTCTAGCATCAACAAGGCATTTGCACTTGCACCACAGAACTGCCACTCACTGGATATTTTCTCATTTTATGACCATTCTCTGTAAACCCTAGAGAAGGTTGTGCGTGATAATTCCAGTAGATCAAAAGTTTCTGAAATACTCAAACCAGCCCATCTGGCACCAACAACCATGGCACGTTCAAAGTCACTTAAATCACCTTTCGTCCCCATTCTGATGCTCAGTTTGAACTGCAGCAGATCGTCTTGACGACGTCTACATGCCTAAATGCATTGAGTTGCTGCCATGTTGATTAGAAATTTGCGTTAACGAGAAGTTGGACAGGTGTACCTAATACATTGGCCAGTAAGTGTATAATAACAACATCTGTCAATTAGAGGTTGGTTGACAAATGAGTTTGCAGATACAATACTAATGTATTCAAAGATATATATTAAATTACAAATATTAATGCTTAGTTTACATATAATTGGACTCATATTATAAAAAGTGTTTATGTTTTACTATGTCCAGGGTTAAAAGAGAGAAAAAAATCTTATTTGTAAAAGCATTTATGATGTACTACTTTCTCAAAAAACTATAATGGGAAACTTTTATTCATAACCAAGCCTGAAATACACTTTATTACCCAAAGCTTCAATGAAAAAAAGAAAACATGCAAGAAAACAAACAAATTGAATGGATAACATGGAACTTTTAATTATAAACAAGCCTGAAGTTGCTTTTCTACTTCAAGGGGAAAAAAAACAAACAGATTGTTGGCATATTGTGAGACTTTTAATTAGAAGCAAGACTACCATGCACCAGAACTACTATTTCTAAAACTATTTTTTCTTCACTGGTCCAAGAGAGAAAAGAAAAGAGAAAAAAAAACACAGATTTTAGGCATAATGTCTGTCTTTTAATTATAAACAAGCCTACAATACACTGTGACTCTTATTTCCAAAAGCAATTTATTACTACTACAAAAAAAGTATACAAAATTGTTTGCTATGATACAGTCAATAAAAATGACACAAGTAAATAAAAACTGCATTTTATTGTTTGTGAACAACTAAAGGGGTCATGATGTGGATTTTTAACATTATTTTAATATGGTCCTTGAGGTTCACTTATAATGCTTATAAAAGTTTTCCATGCTTAAAATAAATATGAATGCAAAAACAATTATTATTTTTATTCTCATTCCGCCCCCTTTGCTGAAAAAGATAAATAAATGTGGGGCAGATATTTTAATGCTTGTCTGTTGATTGTCAAAAATCAAAAAAAAAAATCAACGCCTTCTCACTATTGTGGCAAAACACTAAGGACTCTATCATACACCCGACACAATGCAGCGAGACGCAATTGTTGTTTGCTAGTTTCAGCTTGGTGCAAGAGTCATTTTGACGTTTGTCTTGCGTTTACATTAATTTTACATTTGAATAGCCAAAATTACAAGTTTCAGTCTTAGTTACACGCAATTTTTTTCCAATAAAAAGTAATTTTTTAATCAACTGACAGCACTAATATATATATATATATATATATATATATATATATATATATATATATATATATATATATATATATATATATATATATATATATATATATATATATATGTTTTTTAGATTTGCCCACCTGTCAGGTTTTAGACCATATGAGGCATAGTATGTGTATTTGGATATAACTCAGTTGTTTGACCACACTTCGTTATTACTGTTCATTTATTCGATTGCTGGAAATTACAACTGAATTTAGAAATAGTTTTGAAACAATCTTTGCGCTTAACAAACAAAATTAATTATTTATAGGCTAATGGATGTCTGTGCATACAACACGTTTCCCTATCCACGAGAGTGAAAGCGAAAGTAAACAATGAGGAGGCTCATCTCTCATTCTCGTGCTGTAGGTGCTCCGTTTAATCTTTTTCTCGCTATTGAAGCATTCAGTTTTTTCACTTACAAAGTCCGTCATGTAAATAGCAAGTGAGCTATGGCGCGACGCAACTGAATATGAAATATGAAAATAAGCTAAACCCTTTTAAACCATGTGCCACGGTGCAGAGCGGATTTTTCTGTCCTTATATTAGCAAAAGTGGATTCTGAAACTCCCTTAATGCGTTTGCGCCCATTGCTTTGCACTTTGCGCATGGAACGTCAAAATAGAGTCCTAAGTTTCTCGCTGATAAACCGACATTAATAAAGTGAGCGATTGCTCCATATTTTAAATTTCTGTGCAGAGAGGTCATGTTTTGGTCTTCCCTTGGTGTCATCCTATCACGTGATGCGATTTCACAGGTCAGAGTTCACAAAGCATGAGCGTTCTAATGTATTGACATGCAAAACGTGTGGCATGAGCTTTCGAGTTCAGTCTGTTGTATTCACATGTGTATCAATGGAAGTCATTGGGGCGGAAAGTGCAGTGTGACTATGGCTTTATACGTCAGCATCAAAATATCCTGCCCTTGGTTGTGTTTATAAGATGCAAAGCAATCTGAGCTCATGCTTCATTTGTAAAACAAAATGTGTTATTTTTTCATGTATCTTACTTTGATTATATACAGTTTCTCAGCTAACATGAAAATGACTGCCCTATTTTCTTCTTCCTCTGAAAAACCTTCAAGAGACTCTGATTGGTCAGCTAACAAAGTGTGCTGTGATTCGTGAATTGGATCCACGTCACCAGGTAAAGTATCATGCCCCTTACAAGCACACGCTTCTGCGGTGTGTAAATACTGTAGGTCAGAGTAGTTGTTAGCCATATCAGTTTGAGGCTGAATCAGACAGAAAATGAAGAGGACACAGCTGAACCTCACAACTGCTTTCTAAAATAAAGTCTTTCACATATATTTAGAATAAGCATGTGAAAGCAATATGAAACGTTCACATCTTTTGCAAGTTATTTGAGCAGTATAACACAGGGAAAGTGTCCGCATAGAGAGACACTGCATCATTGATTGTGGCCATTTACAGGAATTTGACAGACAAATATGAACTTGTAGCTAATTTGTTAAAGGCACCAAACAGCATTTGCTGTTGTTTACGTCCTTGCTATAACATACTGTTAACACTAGAAACTGTGCATGTGATGGATCAAATTTTGCAAATAAAAATACTCAGGGGTTGTGGCTCACAATCCACAGCTTTTCTATTATAATTGGAGCTGCTCGTCCTTTGAGGAGTTTTTAGCCGAATCCAGCACTAAACTAAAAAAGATTCTGGAAGCTGTCCTTTGTCAAATGCTAGCTATATATATATATATATATATATATATATATATATATATATATATATATATATATATATATATATATATATATATATATATATATATCTCATGTTATTCGGATGGCCAAATAAAGAAACAGAACAAACTCTGTGGAAATAGCAGCATTTGGATGGCATTTTAGCTTTCTCTGCAATAACAACATTACAGCATCTCTGGCCACGCCCCTTAGCTGCACTAGGTATATGTGCGTGGTAAATGCATTTGACATAAAGCCTTTGTGATCTAACTAACCCGGATGTATTTTTTTGCAGTCCCCAAACATTGTTGGCAGTAGGCTTTGCTAAGCTAACTCTGTAAAAGCCAATGTCTCCCTTTGCATTGAACTTTAAGCGTCTTACATTCAGATATGTTGTTTATATCCACACAGCTACATTACACATCAACTAAAGTTTAAAATATGATATCTTAGTGGACCACCCCTTTAACACCGCTGTGCGTTCACATATTAGCAGGAAATGGAGGTTTTTTAAAGTACCGAACTTGATACTTTTGACAAGACTAACCTCAGGATAAGTATTTGACGACAGATGAATTTGTCATTATTTTATTATTTTATTTTAAAAAATATATATATATTTTATTATTATTATATTATTTTATTCAAAATTGTATTATTTTGTCGAATTTTACAGTGCGATGAAAGGAATGTTTTGTTAATAATGAGGAGGATGCTTTAAATATTGAAACTTGTAGAAGGTTTTAATGAACAATGACATTTTTTATGTCACATCAGATTTTTTATGTCATGATATATTTAAAGGCAGAAGTGTAAGCCGGTACCTGAGTGTCATTAGAAGAGACAGACAGCCTGTCGTCGGGCAGGGATGGGGTGAAGCTTGCGGAGATGGGAGTGCCAGGGATGCCGTTAGCGTGAACATTTTCGTTGTCGCTGCCCAAGCCTCCCTCCTCTTCCAGAGAGTTTGGACTGACCTCCGCAGACTCAGCCTCACCCTCATGGCTTGCCTTCATTTCTGTAACATACATGTTTCCTTAAAGGGACAGTGAACTCAAAATTAGTATTCTTTTGTTTTGTTTACTATTACTAAAATGTACTATTACTGAAAAACGACATACTACATAGGAATAAATTGCAGTTTAATTTAGTTTAAAACACAAAAGCATCGATTTAAATTAAAATATCACAATATTTATTATATGTAAAATACACTTTTACAAAACGTCATTTTTTAAAATCCAGCCTTGGTTATAAAATGACAGCAGTGTTATTTTGTTTTGTTTACTATTACTAAAATGTACTATTACCGAAAAACGACATACTACATAGTAATAAATTGCAGTTTAATTTAGTTTAAAACACAAAAGCATCGATTTAAATTAAAATATCACAATATTAATTATATGTAAAATACACTTTTACAAGACGTCATTTTTTAAAATCCAGCCTTGGTTATAAAATGACAGCAGTGTTATTTAATATCATTAAGAAACTACGGTAGATACAATTATTTTGAATAATTATTATAGAATTAGTTCTATTCTATTTTACATTTTCATTTAAGTTTTTTGTTGTAATTCTGTTTTGTAATTGATAATTTTGTTAAATAATTAGTTTTAATTTAATTAGCACTTTAGATTTGTATTTTCCCTTTCCATTTTGGTTATTAAATTTTTAATTCTATTATTTTAAAATGTTTTTTTTTATTATTAATCTTTAATTTTTCTTGTTTAGTACGGAGACCGAGAAGAGACTCGATGGTAGGGAAAAAATGAGTGGAAGAAAAAACTATGGGTGACAGGTAAATATATTTTTTAAAGTTTTTGCGTTCCCTCACAAAGATGTTTTGCGTTATCTTGCAAGTATGTTTTACGTTCCCTTACCAAACTTCCTGTCAACTTCATCAATTCATCTGTCAACCCTCTCAATTTAACCAGGATTCTCCTGTTTTTTATTAATATAAAAATGTCTGCATTCACTTTCTTTCCATTAAAGCTTTGCGTCGATCATCGGCCTTCATATGCAACCTCTGAATCAGCGAATGCATGTATTAAGCGCTGACTGACAGACGTGCTCCGTATGATAATCTGATTCCAGATCAGCACAGGCATTTAAAGAGGAGCTAAAGTGCAGGATACTTTGAGATTCGGGTGTGTGTTTTAGGCATGGAACGATAACCGTTTTCAAGGTATACTGGGTTTGGAAAAGTCAAGGTTTTAAAAACTGTCAACATTTTCTGTAACAGTTTCTTAGGTATGAATAAGATTTTTTAATTACATTTTTGTTTTTGTTTCCAGGACAACAGTATCTCCAGAAGAAAATATCTGAAAGGTTTTTTAAAGTTTTTTTTAAGCTGTGTTTTTGAAACAAATGAAGAAGTCAATGATTCATTTAAGTTATTTAGCCTGACATGTTTACTGCTCCAAAATATTTTGAATGTTACTCAAAATAAAAATATATTGTGTTCAATGGGGATATATATATATATATATATATATATATATATATATATATATATATATATATATATATATATATATATATATATATTAATATATATATTATATATATATATTAACTAGACATTTAAAAATAATATATTTTAGAGCAGTAATCGCAACACCATGAAACCTATATTTTTTTATCAAAGGTTATCATACCGTCAGAATCTTATACCAGCCCATGCCTAGTGTGTTTAAACCTATTTTTATAGTCATTGGTTTAAAGAGACAAATACACTTAATAATATGTAAGTGTGTCTGTCCTGCACTTTTAAACACAACTAATTTTCTCTTAAGTGAGCACAAACAGTTACTAAAGTAATTATACTGTATGTTCCATTATAAATCTGTGCATTCTTACAGTGACACCTCTGTTATCAAACATCAGTAAACACTTATACACTAATTCAGAGGTTGCATATGAAGGGCGATGATCGACGCAGAGCTTAAATGGAAATAAAGTGAATGCAGACATTTTTATATTAATATCCACATGCTTTCAAGATTAAAAATATTGGAGAAATATGGGAAAATATTTAATGATAGGATGATAGCGGGATAGAATGGTAAAATACAGGAGAATCCTGGCAAAAACGGGAGAGATGAAATGATGACGTGAACAGGAAGTGTTTGTGGAACAACAGTTTTGTGAAAAAATGTAAAACATCTTTGCGTTCCCTCGTAAAACATGTTTTTTTTTCTCCCACCCAGTTTTTTTACCCACCCATTTTTCCCCCACCATCACGTCCCTCCTGGGTCTCCATAGTTTAAAATGTAAAACCAGTGCTATTTTAATATCTTTAAGATCTTGCTGTAGCTTTTATTATTGGATATTAAATTTAGCTTGTTTTTGTTTATTTTATCTATGTATATTTTACTCATTTTAATTTATGCTTTAGTTTTGGTCATTTTAGTGCATTAAAATAAATAAAGAACTTGTTTGGTAAATATAAGTGAATGAGCTAACCAAGAAAGATTAATAAAAACTGATCATTGTTAGTTAATGTTAGTTAACCCAGACAAATGCACCTTACTGTATCGTAAATTGTTCCCAGTGTTTAAAGTTTTAAGGTTTTAGTCTACCCATGATACCCCTGAAAGACACTTTTTCAAAAGCAATTAAAAACATTGTAATAGTACTAAACAGTTTTAAGGTATAAATCCAAATTAAAATGCGATTCCCCATTTTTTTAAGCTTCTCAGACACACAACTTGCCTGTAGCCACTGTGTTCACCACTTCTAGCAAAACGCTCTCCACAATCTCCTGCGCCTTCTCTTCATAGTTCTGCCTTTCATCCTCCTCGCTGGCTTCAGTGGCATGCTCTGCTGCACCTAAAAAACACAGCAGAGCATGTGTAAGACTCCGATTCTGTCAAGTTAGTCATTCATCGTGCGATAGAAAGACTATTCTTTTAGTAACATGGACTAGACAAATTATATTCATCAGTTTCCTAATGCAAGTTTAAGGCAATAAACTGCAGGTGAATAAGATAAACAGTTACCATCATACTTCCCCAGTTGATGATTTACATTAAGAAAATCAAAAATGTTTATTACATGTTTTTTATGTTTATGCAAATTAGAAGTCTTTTCAAATTCCACTAATTAACTAACTGACTGACTGACTGACTGACCGACTAAGTTATCATCCTGCCCACCTAATGTATTATATTATTGAGTATACATATTTTTATTACAAGTTTTTAAATATTTAACTAACTAACTAACTAACTAACTAACTAACTAACTAACCCAACCGACCAACAAACTAATCAACTAACCATTTAACCAACCAACTAACTAACTATCATCATGCCCACCTAATGTATTATATATATATATATATATATATATATATATATATATATATATATATATATATATATATAGATGAGTGCGCATATTTTATTACAAGTTTTTAAATGTCTAACTAACTAACTAACTAACTAACTAACTAACTAACTAACTAACTAACTAACTAACTAACTAGCTAACTAACCAACTATCATGCTTAATGTATTATATTAATGAGTGCAAATACTTTATTAGAAGTTTTTAAATGTTTATTTAACTATTTAATAAAAGCAACCAACCAATCAACCAGACAACCAAATGACCAACTAACTAACTAACCAACAATTCAAGCTAACTAACAACTAACTAATCGACTAACCAACTAACTAACATTTATAAATAATTAACATTGTTTAACTAACTAACAAACTAAATTATTTAACTATTTAACCAACCAACCAACAAACTAACTAACCAACTACTCAGACAACCAAATAATCAACTAACTAACCAAGCAAACTAATCAACTAGCCAACTAGTTCATCAACATGCTTTCCCACTTACCTAACCAACCAAGTTATCATCATGCTTCCCCAATGTTTTTTTTTATTAGTTAATGCACATATTGTATTACATGTTTTAAATATTACTAACTAACTAACTAAAAATAATTATCATGCTCCCCCACTTAATGTATTATGTTAATGAATGCAAATGTTTTATTACAAGTTTTTAAATGTATAACTAACTAACTAACTAACCAAAATTTTTATCTAAGAATTATCATGCTTCTTCACTTAATGTATTATACTAATGAGTGCAAACATTTTATTACATTTTAAAATGTTTTTTTAAATATGCAAATAAGGCTTTATTTAATGAGTATGCACTGATTTGCATAGGTTTCTAACACAAAAATACCCATGATTCCGAACAAAAATTGTAGAATAAAATGTATATAATGATCTATGAACATGCGTCAGCAAAACAAACAATTTTCAGAATATAGATATAAATGCATTTGAAATATTTAGTAAAAATCGCCTAGAAAATATGCAGACTCAAAATGATAGTGTGACAAAAGAAACACTTAAAAGTGCATTTTTGACGTTCTTTTTAAAATAGGCTGATATATGTAAAAAGACAGGAAGTGCAAAATATCAAAACTATGCATTTCTGCCTGCAGTATCACCATAATAAGTGTTATCAAAAGGGAATCCACACTGCCTGTAACTGGGTGATCTTCTGATGGAAAGTGCTGCTATTAAACTTACATAAGACTGAGAGACACTGACACAGTTTTCCAGTAGTGTCACATCATTAGAGGACGTCTTATCTGTTCTGATGTCAAGCTTAAATCCACAATTAACAAATAATGACTAGAAATCAGAGATGCTTGTCTTTGTCAAGCAGAGTCGAAAGAAGGAGGGAGACCAACTAATAATAGTGACACTAACTTATAAAGATTGTTCACCTAATGGGAAAAAAAAAAAAAAACTTTTGTTCACATTTTCTCATTAACATCTGTTTTAAACCGGTGAGACATGAAAATATAAATTGAATTCTTCCAAAACAGAACCATCTTGGAAATTTAAAAGTCCATATAAATCCACAGTTTTTTTTCCTAAATCGTATCCCATGTTAGGTTGAACTCAATGTATAATTTTGTGTACAGCTTAACAACAATCAACACATATGTATAGAGAGTTGTGACATTTGTATGGATGTATTTTGAAACAGATTACTTTTTCTAGATATTTAAAGTTTTGGTTACCTGGTCTTTCAATAGAGGGAAAGAATGCAAATAATGACTTAATTTAGATTTTTGATTTTTAGGTGAACTATCAAATGGATAAGTCAACACAAAGGCTATATGTAAGCAATCGTGAGGTATATTAAAATGAGGCACAGATTCAGAATGTTGTTTGCATCTTACAATACACTTAATAAACTTGTAAACACTTAAACACTTCACAAAACTGACCTTTTCTCAGAATTATGATATATAATTGCTTAACTGTGAGAAAATCTCAGAATTGTCAAGATATATTTTTCACACTTCCGAATACATAAGTTGTAACAATGACTCTTTCCCCCAAATTGTAAGATAAAGTTTTAATAACTTTTTTTTTTTTTTACATTGTGAGACAGCTTTCATTTTTATGTCCCTGGGCCACGGAACATTAGATTCTTTTAATAAAAAAATAAGATTTCTATATTACATGAAAGCTGAAAAAAAGACATTTCCATTGATGCATGGTTACTTAGGATAAGACAATATTTAGCTATGCTACGAATATTTGAAGATCTACAATATGCGGGTTCAAAACAATCTAAATATTGAGTGAATCATCTTTAAAGATGTAAAGTATTTAACAATGCACATTAGAAATAAAATAAAAAGAGTTTTGATATATTCACGTTAGGAAATTCCCAAAATACAGTGCTCAGTGAGTACACCCCATTTTGAAAACTAATATTTTTATTCTTTTCTCAGTTAATATAGGCAATGTAAAATAATATTTCAGGCACAAAATAAGTTTAAAACTTTAAAAAATAACACAATTAAATTCAAGCAAAATGTTGCAAACATTTCAACAAAATTTTTTATTATTTTGCTTCTCGTGATTTTTCTTTTTTTTTTTTACATTTGTATTTAATATTTTTCTAGAATATATATATATATATATATATATATATATATATATATATATATATATATATATATATATATATATATATATATATATATTTGGGTAAGTAGTTTTGTGACAGTTACCATTATTTTGTTAGATAAGCTCCAGATTTGACTTCAGTGCTGACTAATCTAATGTATATGCACAAATATAATATTGTAAAGCTTCCTATTAATAATATGAATTTAAAAGAAAGATTTGTGAGGGGTGGTTATACATGCTGAGCACTGTATCTTTTTGGCCAAGAAAAGACTATATGACGATTGCCAAAATTGCCCCCCAAAAAACCCCGTGCAACATAAGGGCGTTCTCACTCTAGGTACAGTTGCCTTGAACCATGCCGAAGTACAATTGTCCCCTATCCCCCAACGGCCTGTACTTACACTGCATTTTGCCTTCTGAACCAGAACGCTTACGCCATCGATGATGTGACTGTTCAGTTTAACAGAAGAGAAGCGCTCTCGCTCAGCACAGTGGCCATTGCTTTAGTTATTTCCTTTTAGTTGTTTAGGATGCAGTGAAAGAGTCAAATATATCATTTTAGGGTGTTTTCACACCTGCCTTTTTTAGTTCTTGGTGCGGTTCTTTTGGGCAGGTGTGAATGTAGCAATCACACTCGAGTGCGCACCGAAAGCGGACCAAAAAAGTTTTCAAACGAACTCTGGAGCAGTTTGTTTGTATTAAGAAAATGATCTGAACTAAAACAGACCCAAGGGCAAAAGTCCTGCGCCTTTTTGGACTAATCCAGCTGCTATATTAATAGCTATTACAAAAAAATAGAATCAAGATATGAAATCTCATTAATCTTAAGTTCTTCACTGTGTAACTTACACATTCTGATTAAAGAGCAACGAATGAATCTCATTTATTTGGATTTTCCGTTTGATTACATTAAATAACAGCTGTCACTTTAAAAATGCACACATCCAACTAATAATGAGTGTTCGATTGCTTTCCTAACTGTTTAGGCTCATTTAGGATACAATTAGTTGTGGTTGAAAAAAACCCCCACCAAGATCGACATCTTTATATATTATAATTATTAATTATGTGTATATGTCTGTTCAAACACACACCCAAAAGCCAGACTTTTGCTCTGCTTCAAATAGCGTGTACAAAATCTGTTTGGGAAACAGCGTATATTTATTACTATGAAGTGCGTCAGTTGACAGTCACGCACTGCTATATGACAGTTTTGAGGATTGCAAAGGAGGGGCACCTGTAATGAAAAGGAAAGGGAATCTTGCAGTTTTTATATTTATTTCAAAGTGTAAAGTAAAATGAAAGCACAGAACAGACTCACATTTAAGAGCAAGAGGCGGTCCCTGATGGTTCGGCAGTATGGGTTGTACATACAGTAGGGAGGATCGGCTCTTTAATGTTTATTGCCATGACTACATTTTGCTTATTTTGAGCTGATTTAGACCAAAGCAATCAGTGTGGTGTGAATAGGACCCAAAAAACGCAGAAAAAGGATGCAATGTATCATTTGTTGCCCTGGGTTTAGACCAAATAAACCGAATCACAAATGTAAAAGCACCCTTAGTTGTTTGGAATGCAGTGACATGCAGTCAAATATTTTGCCGAACAGATCCACGGCTTTTAATGCTCATAAATTATCATAAAATTCATTATGCTGCACGTATTAGGAGGTTTGCGTCTTAAATAAATTAAATGAGTCTGCATTCATTGAAAAGTAAGAATGATTAATAAATCCATATTAAAAAGTTCTTTAAAGGCCTAATTGAACCAAGCTCTGGCACAACTCTTCCAACCGGGCCAGGGCCGGCCAACCGAACTGTGTCTGGGCCCGATTTGGAGCACTGACACTTGTAAATGAACCAGGATATGTGCCTGGGCACAGTTTAGATGGCATAGTGCATAAATACAATTACTAAAAATCCCAACTAAGAGAACAGACAAATGTGAAAAACAAAATCACACTAGAATATTCCACCAATGTCTAAAAAGTCATAGCATACTCATTTCCATAAACATGGCACAGTAAAGCTCTAAAGAATCTCTCTTTACTTTGTGCTGCAGCGGTGGCCTGGTCAGCCTCGGTCTGCTCATTCTCCGCAGGACAGAAGTCACTTCCATTCTCTGGCTCGGGACTCTCATACGGTGGGGAACCCTGCTCCACTTTACCACCCTGATGTCCAGGTCCACCGTTGCCCTCAGCTTGCAGGGTTTTGCCAGGGGTCTCGGTGTGCCTCTGTCCAGGAGATTCAGGCTCTTGCTGACTGACAGGAGAATGCTGTCTGTGGCGCTCTCTCTCCATCTGCTTGGCTTCCTGCAGCTGAAACACACAAGAATGAGTCTTTTTTAAAAATTAGTAGTACCTTTTTCTACATTCACGTTCCCTCCAGGGTGGCCCAAAGCCAAGCTGACGAACATCCATTTCTCTGAACGGGAGGCAAATCATTGCGTTTAGGAATATACAGACTGCTCTTGTCAGTTTTAAATGAAAGAGAAACACAAGACCAGGATCTTATAGCATCGTACTGTGCATGAAGACAACGTGTGCGTTGATGGAGACAGATGGTGGTTTGACTACATGCACCTGGAATGGCAATCTGGACTACGGACATGCTTACATTGGTGCTTTGAAGCAAATGTATGGCTCTTAAAAGTATAATCCACTCAAAACTAATCATTCCCAAACACCCTTCACTCCTCATAAACCTGTTTTAGGTTTAAACACACAATAAGTTCTTTTAAAACACCTTAGAAACTAGTAATTATTGAGTTAGCACAGTGTCTGTTTTTCTCACTTTGTTTTTCAAGTGTTAATAGCTACATTTCCATTCACCTATTTTTATGTGCATTTTGGAGATGCACATAAAAAAAATCAGTTGATGGAAAAGACAAGATGGGCATAATTTTTGAAAATGCGAAAAAAAAAATATGCGCATAACTGAGTAGGATAAACGTTTTATTCGATAATAAAAGTTATATGATTTTGTTATAAGAGATCATGTAATGATAAAAAATCTGTGGGAATGGACAAACCAGCGGCTGAGCACATTACAAAACATCTAAAATGTTGTTTTGGTCATTCTAAAACGCCTTTACCATTTCAGTATTAGTGTTATTATATTAATAATGACCTCCAGAATCAAGAGTGTCTGTGCTCCGCGTCTTACACCTTCAAACACTACCCCGCGTTCACTGCATGTCAGGATTGCCTTCTGAGGCGGAAGTGATTTATTAAATGAAGAAAAGATTCACGCAGCTTCTTCTTCCAGAGCAATTTCCGTTTTTGCTTTTGATATTTGGCGCCAGTTAATCAGGAAGTGACAATTTTGTTCTCTTTGACTCGTTGGATGGAAACGCTGCTTTAGTCCCACATCTTTTAAGTTAATTCACATTTTTGGATGGAAACATAGACAATGGTTACTGATGGTTTTAAACATTTTTCAAAAGACTCTATTTCAAGTTGAGCAGAAAAAAGAAATTTACAAGGTTATAGTGAGGTAAGAGCTGTCATGATATCTGCTTTTTGTTGTACAATAAATTGCACCAAAATATATTGCAATAAATCATATTATTGTCATTTTAAGACCATTTTAGACTATTATATAATGCCAGAATGACAATAGAATAACATCAAAAGGCAAGTACACTCTTCAAAAAACACATATTTTATACTTAAGAATATGTCATTTAATTACAGTCATTTTAACAGTTTAATAATTAGGAATTGGAATCATAAAGTGAAAATGTATATCTTGAACAAATAAACAATAATAAATGCTTACAAAAAAAGTACAGGATAAAAAGTAACAGAGGCTGTGATATCTGCTGCCAGATCTATTTTCAGTTGTCAGACACGCACATGAAAATATACTAGTAATTTAGAGCAAATAGATTCTATAGTGTTTTTTTTTTTAACAATACTGACACTGACACCTCCAATAGAGATAGAGAGGTTGCACAATCAGCTGAAATATTGCTAGAATTGGTTTTATGTAAGAACGATATATATTGCATTACCAAAAACGATTAGGGTCATGTCCATTTGCTGTGCAATAAGTCGGTATATTTGATTATTGTGACAGGCCTAAGTGAGGTTAAGTAAATAGTAAGCACATTTTTCTTTTAGAGTGAACAATACCTTTCAAGTCCGAATAAACGGGAAGCTGTAATCGTTTTTTTTTAATGTTTGTTTGTTTGGTTTGCATTGTGATGCAGTTTCTAGAGACTCTGAGTTTTAAATGAGCAAACAGTGTGCGTGGCTTGTTTTTCCTATCGTGGGCTGAATGGATGCAGTAAAGTAGGCCTTTTATTCAGAAAAATCAGGGGGGGGGGGGGGGGGGTTGGAAGAGTTATTACAACAGACTCCTCCTGTTCACCCTTTCTGTTTGTTGTCAGAACTAAACAAGTGTGGTCAGGTACGTTAGCCACGCCCATTGCCTCAAAACCATGATATCTGATCATTTAAATACAAACAGGAAGATCATTTTCAGATTTCAATTGAAGATTAGAAGGGCAAACCATTATTTTTATCTTAATGACATGCACAGATGAATTGTTCACCTCAAAACTGGCAATGTGAGCTAACAAAATCACATGCTTAGTTTTGATTTTGTGGGGACTTTAAAGGTGTAGTTCGATAGAAAACTAAACATTTTTTTTTAGCTATACCACTGTTTTACTTCAGAATAGAAAAGAATATGTTGTTGATCTTGCAATATTAAACATAAATATTGTGGAATTTTTTTTCTGGCAACTCCAATTTCTAGTTCAGAAGAGCTCTTTGTTGCTGGATGTCTGGCCTTGACAGATTGAACAATAAAATATGACATTTGCACAGCTAGTGTTTTTTCAGCCAATCATAAACTTTCCGTGAAAGCTTTGTGCGACTGTTTTCAATTTTATAAGGTTCCTTTTAAACTATCAATGTTGTAATGTAATTCAATAATAATCAGTTAAACAGACTTAAGCATTTATTTGGTTGTTAAAGCATAAAAACAGAAAATAGACTGTTTAAACCATAGGTTTAAAATTGGATTCCTGGATTGCCGCAGCTCTAAACAGTTTTGCTCCAACTCTAATCACATACAGCTGATCCAACTATTAAGGTGTTCAAGACTACTCTTAAACACCTTGCTTAGTATGATCAGTTGTGTTTGAAGCAAAAGTTTGGAGCAAAACTGTTCAGACCTGCAGTCCTTTATAAATTGAGCTTAAGACCTATGGTTCAATTGGTTCATCATTAGGCTAGCGCAGAAATTCCATTGAAATTACTGGGGTAAAATAGTTTTACATATTTCAAAGGCATGACGTGGAAAAATTAATTTATTGCACAATTTCTTGTTTGGTCTGATAGCCACTTTATATAGTAGCTTATAGCCAGGCAGTGTAGATCACTGTTTTTTTTTTTTTTTGTTTTTTTTTAAGAAATCAGATCTTAAACGTGGCGATTTGGAATGGGTTGACAATTAACCGGAAGCCCTAGGGCTGGCTGACTGAAATTAAAAGTCTGTGTGCATATACCACATTCCAAATCAAAGAAGGTGGAGCCTACTTATTACATCACTGTTTTAGATTAATTGTAGTTCCAAAGTGTTTACAAGCCTAAGCCTTTTAGGAAAGTCTGCTAAGCAAGAAATTACAAAGTTCTGAACTGAACCCAGTTTTGTTTAAATCCCCAATGTGAATTAGGGTTTCCAAAATAACACTGAATTTCCATTGGTCATTTCCGTTTGATTGACATTTTTCAGAATCTGCTTTTATATTTGAGTGGTCAAAAGCTGTCCACATCTACATCAATCAGGTGGTGTGAACACAAAATATGTTAATAAACAGTTAACTTATACTTTTTATGGTGGGCTTTATGGATTTACGGGGGTTTTCTGTTTAAAATCCACTTTGGTTAAACTGTGTTCCTGACACTTACTCAGAGTTTTTAGTTTTAATGATTATCCATGGACTAAATGTCAACCTAACACTTAAACAATGCCAGTTAAAATCTTTACAATTGAATTATGGGACCTTGAACTCATTATCAGTTTTAGTACTGTAATTTACACGACCAACCCGGACAATATATTGAGTCAAACTACTAAAAATGCAATTTGACAGCATAAATAAAATGAAAACAACTATTACTCACAAAATGAAGTGTTATTTAACGAACATTTTTTACAGTGTAGCACTGATTCTTGCTGCAGAGGGAATTTATAATCAGTTCTTGGTGATAAGCGTGTCTTGTAGTGCAATCTAAAATTGCAATCTGCAAATATCACGCCTAAACAAATAAATCAATAAAGCTGAGCTGGCATCTAATGTAACTTCAGACCTGCTCGCTGAGCCACTATTCCTCAAACTGAGCATGTAGAGAGCGCACAGCAATGAGACTGGATCAATAGCATCATTTTGGATTTGATACAATACCAACTTTGGCACCTCAGTACAGACAGAAAATCGATATCTTGGGCTTAGCAACTTATAAAATGAAACCAGGGCTATTATTGATGTAAATAACATTCAAATTAAACACTTTATATATACACATGTACTAGTTGCTTACCCCTTAGTATAAATAGTACAGAATAGTACTAGAATGGTACAGAAAATAAAATGTCAAAATCTTATGTCTTAGCAGTATTAGATAATCAAAAGCAGTTAATTAACAATATATTGCTGTTTGTTTTATTAAAGAGATAATTCATCGTTTACTCATCTTTCACTCACTGGTAAGTAAGTAAAAGTAATAAATAATTGATTACTGTAAAAATTATTTACCTCTACTAAAACAACTTTTTTTGCAGTTTTATTTTTCAAACTACTCTTTTAAAATAAGTAATACTTAATTACTTACAATACTTAATTGATTTGAGTTGAGACAACATGAATTATGAATTATGTGGAACCTTGTACTTTTTACAGTGCTTGTTCCAAATCTTGAGTTTCTTGTTGGGTGAAAAAAACAGCTTTTGACTTTCATGGTATTTGGTTCTACCATTGTTTGTCAGTGGCTGCTTTTTCTCAACATTTTTCAAAATGATTTATTTTGCGTTCAACAGAAAAAAAAAATTATAAAAGTTTAAAACCACATGAGAGTAATTAAATAATGAGTGAATGTACATTTCTGGGTAAGCTATATCTTTTATTAATTATCTTTTACAAACACACACTTGCCTCCGCTATACCTTAACTTCAAAAGAAAGCAGCAAAGATCATCAATGCTTCATATAACACCTAAATAAGACATTTCAGTGTACTAATACTGTATTATGTTACATTTACATACAGTTGAAATCAGAATTTTTAGCCCCCATTTGATTTTTTTGATTTTTTTAAATATTTCCATAATGATGTTTAACAGAGCAAAGAAAAGTTTCACAGTATGTCTGATAATATTTTGTCAATAACTTGCCTAATTACCCCAACCTGCCTAATTAACCTTACTAACCTAGTTAAGCCTTTAAATGTCACTTTAAGCTGTATAGAAGTGTCTTGAAAAATATCTAGTCAAATATTATTTATTTTCATCATGACAAAAGATCAAATAAATCAGTTATTAAAAATGAGTTATTAAAACTATTATGTGTAGAAATGTGTTGACAATTTTTCAGGGGGGCTTCAAATACATATAATTTAATTTGTATATAAATTATCATTTAATCCTTGTCAATAATAGTGTAACGATGTTAATAACTTTGAATCATTAAATCTAATAACATTGTTCACAATATATCATATCTATATGATATTGTTGTGTGCACTACAAATTATAATTCTAATTTAAATACATACGTAAATAATTATTGATTGATTAATTGATTCATTTATTATTTATTTAATAACCAGTACCTAATAAGAACACAGTATCTCAAAAAAGGAACACTTTACAACACAGAAAACAGAGTTAATATATTTACTAAATAAATAAATAAATTAAAAACACTAATTCAGCATTTATAGTTTAACATTTGCTAAATATAAACATCCAATGATGTGCTCATTAATATGTGTTAATGTACAATGACTTAACATGAACTAACAACAAATAACTTTAAATTTAATTCACTAACGTTAACAAAGATGAAGAAATACTGTAGTAAATGTGTTGTTAATCTTTCTTCACGTTAGTAAATATATTACCTACATACGTTTATTGTACTATATTTATGCATAAATAAATTATAATTTCAAACACTGGATTTTGCCATACAATCAGTGTGAATACTGTGATTAAACCCACCTTATAAATATATTGCAAAATTAACTAGATCATATTTCGAATTTTTAGGTACTGAAGCACCTAGAAACTCTAGTTAGTAAGCTGACTGTCGAGTATATAATGCATTCATCCCTGAACCCTGAAGGCCCTTTAATGTCTCAGCTTCATTAATAAAGCATGAGAGACAAAAATGTCCCATTTCCGGAGCCTTCAGCTGAGCTGGGGTGGTCCGATACGGTGGCAAAACAAACACGTCTTCAATATTGTTCAGCTTATTAGTTATGCATGATGTGTCTGGCAGTGTCACAGTGTGTCACGCTCCGTCCGGACTGCTAAAACTGCGTGACAGTGTGTTTTGATGGTGCCAAAACCGCAAGCCCTGGCTTTCAAAGAGGCGTCCTTTTGATCAGCGCTGCGACAGTGAATCATCTAAACCGCAGCTCGCTGTCCTCCTCATACACACAGGGAGATCCAGACCACAAACATAACAGACAGATTCACGTTTGCTCCTGGTGTCAACATCCGACTCGGATGATCCATCGCAAATGACAGCCACAAATGCGATTGAATATGAGATTCAAAACATTTATTATTATTAATATTATTTTATTTTTACTATATTCAAAAACTGACAACTTACTAAAAACATTAGAGCAAAACCAAAGTAATTTGGGGAAATTTATTTCCCACAGTTCCTTTGTAGATTCTGAATATGCAATGATTTTGTAGTGGCATTTTCCATCATATTTCTGTTCACTAAATCAACCATAAAATTACATATAATGTACTTTTTTCTTCAAGTCAAGTTCCCCAAACAAGGATTGGCCAGTCAATCAAAAATCTGACACAATTGGCACCTAAAATTAAAACTCCCCATGCACCTGCTGAGAGCACTGGGGGTATAACATGCTTTATTATTTCTAACAATGACTGGGAATGGGCTATGATTTAGCATGATTACTGAATAGCAAGAACTGCTTTGCAAGTATATAAATATGTAATGTGAAGTGCAGAACTCTGATCTTTTCATGTGAGCAGTTCAAGATTTTTCTTTTTCATTTACTGACCATTGGCGGGTGCAGCAAAATGTTTTGGCATACAATGCTTTCTTGTACTTCATAATATAAATTATGAATACAGAAAAAAAGCATAATTATTGTAAAAAATTTGAATATTATTAAAAAATTATTTATACGATGGAAAAAAAAAACTGCCAAAAACCTAACATATATAAGAACACACTATACACGGTTAAAGGTGCAGTGTGTAAGTTTGACACCCAGTAGTTGAACTAGGTAGTGCATTATTGGATCAAAAGATTGATGACCAACAGGAGCGAGTCTGACTACCGAGCCTAAAGGCTGATTTAAATCGCATAATTTATAAAAGCAATGGCATGCAATAGAAGGAATCTTTTCCATATAAAAATGAGTTTTTGTTCTAATCAACACCTCGAATTTATATATTAGAAACGGCTTCTATTTCTTTCATCTGAACAACAGGACTGGCAATAATCACCTCAGGTACACCTCATATGAGTTTGAATGCCACTTTACATGACATTTATTGCCATACTACTGAAAGTAGCAGCAGATTCAAGAAAAAAGATTTTTGTTATGTCAAGATCACGAGAAAATTAAGCCGTGATTACAAGATAAGAGAGTAAATAATATTTCAATGTATGGCCTTGTAGGACTTCCATAGATTTATAAGTGTGAATCTATAACAAATGTTTTATTAAAGTCATAGCTCCTCTCTTCGATTTCATAAATTAGAGTTCAAAATTGTTGATTATTACTGTTACACATTAGATTTATATTAAGTTGGCTAAATATGACAACAAAAACATTTAATGAAGGCATCTATAAGGTTAAAAAAAAATTTTTCAAGAATACAATATTTCAAATAGTTTTTTTTTTATTTTTATTTTCTTTTTCCAATTGTTAAAAAAGTACTAAAAACAACAACAACAACAATAAAAAAAATATTGACACACACAAAAAAAGTTTTTTTTTACTGTTTGTTCAAACTACTTAAATAACCCTCATGTACTGTTGGGGATGTTTTTATCCACTCTGGGGTAATTTTGAGTCTTAATCTGGTCATAACTTTATTTGTGTTTTAGCTAGCAAAATTATTTTTGGTGACAATTCTTATTTTGACTCATACTTTGACAAAATTATATACAATGATACACTCTTAGCAAATTTACTATCCTTTTGTTATGAATGAAAACATCAGCTAAATTAAACTGCTGTAAAAATGCATCAGATAAATATTTTTTCACTTGTTTTTGCATAAATCTGTTAATCAACTTCAGTCCTGATCAAAACTACTAAATTGTTTAGAAAAATCACAGATTTTAACTGCCAAATTCACAATTGATCACTGATTGGGTGAAAAAAATGCTCAAAATGAAGTATTTTCAATATAAAAAGTAATTGTGGACAGGATTTTTTTTACCTTTTATCAAAGTCTTGGACTTGTGAAACAACATTGCCTTTGATTCATTGTTTTTTCTCCCTAATTTACTGTTGGTGGCTGTTTTTGCCCCATTGACTTCCATTATGACCACATTTTTTTATTACATAACCATGACACCATATAATCATGCATTTTTGATTGTTGGTGGTTATCTCTGATAAGAAGAAGTAAAATTTGTAAATTTGACTGTTTATAATTAGTTGGCACTATTGACCTCTTGAATAGGCCTGTGCAAAAAAAAAAGTTTAAAGTGTACTCACACTATGTACAGTTGTGTTGAACCGGGCCAAAGCACGCCTGTCCCCACTCCCGTCTCCCCCGACAGTCCGCACTCACATTACAATCGGGCCTGGGCACGCTTACGTCATCGATGATGCGCTGGTCAGAAGCTCTCTCTCTCAGCACAGTGGGGATTTCTTCAGTTATATCTCTTTAGTCGTGTGGGATAAGGTGACACGCAGTCAGATATTTCGCCGAACAGATCAGCCACTTTTAACGCTCATAAACAATCCAAGAGTGCTTGTGCTGCAGGAATTAGGAGGTTTGCAGCTTTAATAACCTATGACAGTTTGCGTTCACTGAACAGTAAGAATGATTAATAAATCCATATGAAACAGTCCCTTAAAAGTCACGTCTCGCTTTTAGTTTCGCCCAAAAACCGCGCCCGATTCAGCGCACTCACACTTCTCAAACGATCTGGGAAACAGGCCTGGGCACGGTTCGAATAGCATAGTGTGAGTAGGCACTTAGTTTCTGGAATTTTTATGGAGTGTAACAGCAAATTCAAGGTGTATATGTGTGTCTGTGAATGTGTGAGAGTGACCTTTGTGTGTGCACTTACCTTGATGTTTCTGAAAAAATCTAAATATGCTTCTCAGCTCACAGAACTACATGGAGTAAATAAAATCAAATACTGTGTATTTCTGCACCATCAAATGTGGTTATAATGGAAGTCTATGGGGCAAAACCGCTACCAACAGTAAATTAGGGAGAAAAAATTAAAATCTAACAATTCATCAAAGCCAATGTTGTTGCTTTTTTATTGAAAATATGCCATTTTGGGTTTATTTTTTTCACAAAATCAGTGACAATATTTGCGAGCTAAAATCCTGTAATTGTTTTAAACATTTAGTAGTTTTGATCAGGACTGAGGTTGATGCAAAAAAAAAAAGTTAAAGGAATGTTTGTCTGATGCAATTTCACAACAGTTTAATAGTGTATGTTTTCATCCTAAACATAACAAAAGAGTAGTTCATTTGAACAAAGCACAAGAGTTAAAATGAGCTGAATAAACACGATTCTTGAATTTTTTGACAAAATAATTGTTTTATGTTCTGCCTACTTAAATTTGTATAAACAGCTAACAATCAACTTGTTCTGGTCAACGTGAAGGAATTCATTTACAGTGTTCTTCAAGGGGGGGAAAAGCCCAGTAATGGAAAGCAACATTATTCATTACGAATCAGACACTCTTTCTTTCCTACCAGAAGGCGCATTTGTCACTACCAGGTGTGAACATCTGTCCTCAACTGACCGCTTTGCGAACAAACCACCCGAGACGGATGTTATGTTGCTACCAGGTGTAAACGAGTCCCACAAATGAGAGAAAACTACTGTAATCACACTCTTCCACAACACAGAAATATGGTAAGACAGATGAAAGGAGCTCATTTAGTCATGAAGGGACGACAGCAGGCAGAAAACGAACGCAACAAACGTAATGAAGCCAAGGCAAGCGAGACGTCTGAGAGAGAGAGAGAGAGAGAGAAACGGATGAAGCTGATGTACACAAAACAAAAAACCAGAGAAAACGTCAGATCAAGCACATTTCAAGGCAGTCCTGTCACTCTTTACCTGACGATCTCGCTTTCTTGATGCCAAAGACCAACTGATCTTGTGATTTGTAAGCTATATTTTGAAAAAGGGAGGAGGAGAGGCATCAACCAAAAAGAAAGAAGAGACGTTAGGATGTTATAAGGATGTACTTCCCCCATATTAGCTAGGGCTGGGTAGAGATTCAGATGTTCTGATTCGATTTAGATTCACAAGCTCTCGATTCGAGTCTTGATTCAGTCAAAATAGCTTTGACTTTAATGCTATTGATATTTTAAAAATGACCAGTGAATACCTGTCATCATTGTTCCTGTCATCTGTGTTTTTCTTGACTCAAATAACTCATCAAACTACTCTTTCTTCATGTTCATCCATGTTTTGATGCTGCTCTAAAGTGTATAAGCTGTACTGCGCTGCACGAATACGTTAACAAATGAATTATAAAGAAAAATCAATAACACTTTTAAGTAACAATTCACACAATTAACTACTGGCTTATTATTACGATATAACCTATTTATTGCTATTATAAAGAAGGATTTTTTCCGGCCCTCCAAAAAGTGTGACCAAGACACGAAAAATAAAAAACACGGCCGCTATAGTTATGAAGTGCTGTGCCTCTGTTCAATACAGCGCGAGCTGCAGTTGAAGGTTTGTGGGAAGTGCTAGATAGCCCTTCAAATGAAGATTTTTCTGGACCTGATTACAAATGGGATAATCAGTCCCTGAATATACCAATTACAGTAACTAACTATAAAAGGAGCGTGGTTAACAATAGTGTGGCTGAAGGCATCAATATTCATTAAAGAAAAACTCCAAATGCAGAAGCAAATAGTCAGACTTTGATAAAAGATTACTAAAACAACTGTTTTTCAGTGGGTTAACTCGCATGTATTATTTGTTCACCAAAGGAATAACAATGTGTGCTAGCGAAATAAACATTATATGTTTTCATTTAACATGGACTTTAAATGTTACAGTACTTGTGCCTTTTGCAATGAATACTGAAAATGACATCTTGTGATGTACAAGCTAAAGACGACACATAATAACGTGTGATATCTTCACCCAATAGAATTGGGACTGGTCCTTACTGTTACTCAGGCTTTAAACTTCTCATTATGGAACTAATTTTTCTGTATTTTTTAAAATGGGTCTGTTCACACATGATCTCTTCACAGCAATATACAGGTAATATATACATATATTTTAATGTTTTTATTCTGCCAAAGAAGAAGAAAAAAAACACTTAGAAAACCCATGGAAGGCAGAATATACATCTTGTTACACACGTGACTACTGCATTTCAAAAAATGGGTTGTAATTCTGGTTTTGTGAAATTAAATGTAAAAGATCTGAAACAAATGACTTAATAAGGCTTGGCTTTGTGTTTTCTTTTTATTCATCTTGAATACAAAGTTACGCTGGTATTACGTTGGTATCGTGTTGGTATTTTAACATTAGTACATTAACATTAGACATTAGGTATCTCGAGCATTCCCATGACAAAAGCTCTTTTGCGTTCAGTGTGTTTTGTTCCTCCAGTTTATTTTCTCTTTGTACCTCCTACATTACAGTACTACTTAATATTTGTTTGTAATACTGCTGTCAAAAGATTTACGGGTTACTCATGGTTCGCTGAAAGCAATTTGTTAATTCGATGTACGAACCTCTTTGTATCCGGTGTTTAGAAACACAGAATTCCCACAAAGGACACATAATGGGCCGAAGCAAAAAGGTGAACAAAATAAATGACTGGGGTGGGTGGTAGGGTTTTGCGTTCCTTTTTGTAGTAAGTTAAATTCACTGTAAGTACTACCAAAAGAATTTTGATGGTATATTTCTTTGTAAGAACTCAGGCAGTACTGTATGTAATGTATGAAGGTTTTTTCAATGAAAATGAAAATAAAGAGTTAAAAAATAAATAAATAAATAAATAAATGACATCACAGCTTTTGACAATCAAGATCGAATCGACAACTTTTTTTTTCTTTTAAGTTATTATTTGTTTTTATAATTTATTGTTATTTTTTTTATTTACTTATTTTTTTGCCCAGCCCTTATATCAGCAGAGGGAAAAAGAGTCCGATGTACTCACTGCTTGGTTCTCCATGCGGGCGAATATGACATTCAGCATCTGGGTGAGGGTGGCTTTGGCCGTGGTCTGGTTGATGAGGTTTTTGCTGGCCAGATAGATGTTGTAGCATGTTCTGACGGCCTGTAAGACTGTGCCCTCATGGATCTCTATTTGCTGGGATGTCACCGCTGTCAGCAAGGCCTGTTGTGGGCCAGGGAAGAGACAAATTAAAACTTGAATTCATATAGCAAATCCATATCAATTTTGATCACCTTTGGATAACAAAAGAAGGCTTTTTAAAATCAAATTAACAATGACTACGTTTACATGGACATCAATAATAGAATTATTTGCCTTAATCTGAATAAGACAATAATAAGATTCAGGCGATTACTTGAGTTGTTTATTGAATGTTCCTTTTATAATCCTATTTTACATGTTATAGCTCATAATTCGATTAACGTCATTGCGTCACCGTGCTATCCGCATTTCCTCCGGGGTTTCATGTAATTTCGAGTGTTTCATTTTTAATTTGTTGACTTTTACCGCAGTTTGGCACTTTCACTTCAATTCGGGAACATTTCATGCATGCCCCCTATGACAAACGAGATCTTGGATGCAACTACGAACTGCTGGAAGAGTGTTGTTTTAAAGGAAGTTCATCACACATGCTGAATGGAAGAAAAAAACCTCTGAACTTTACGTTGCAGGTGTCTGTAGTCTGTGGACAGCTGCGGGTGTGTGTCTGTGTGTGTGTGTGTGTGTGTGTGTACCATCCTGTCGCAAAACACAGCGAATAGTCCTACATGATGGCAATAGTTTGTTAAGGTGTTTACATGTCTGTACTGCAGTTCAATAATGCCACTAAAATCATCCATCAACCAGAAATCAACCAAAAACGCAAGCACGTGCGACAAGTTTCGCATTTCACTGCATTCGAAAGTTCAAGCTTGGTGAATTCTTACCTGCAAAATCACATGAGGTGATTGCGTGAGATCAATAGAAGATAATTTGAAATAAGAAATTGTAAATATGGAGCAATCACTCACTTTTATTATTGTCTAATCATATTGTTTAACCCCGCCACTTTTCTCAGTACCATACAACAGAATTTTGCATGCACAAGCTCTAGTGTGACCACAGTTTAAGTCACTTTGGACAAAAATGTCTGCTAAATGACTAAATTTAAATGTAATTTCCATGATTTTTTCAAAACCTGTTTTTCCAAAACTCTTCCAAGCCTGAAAAACGCCTTATCAAAATTCCATGACTTTTCCAGGTTTTCCATGACCGTATGAACCCTGGATGTATCAATGTGGTAGCCATCTATTATAATGTTTATGGTACTGCCAGTCTCTGTTCAGGGTTTGTTTACATATGTAATATGTGAAGTTTCCAATAGTATCTGGATGCAGCATTTATGATGCAAAATGAGTTTGCATATCTCAGAGATGCAATGTCAGACACAATGCACTCAATGGAGCAAGTGATGAAGTATCACAAGCAATGTATCAAATTTTTACGGATTTCCTTAAAATAAACTGCATTTCGGGATAATCCAGCGCAGCTCTTTGATAATGAGCTGAACTCTCCATCCTCTCTATGAAGTATTGAATAGACAAAATATGTAGCATATTCCTCTTTCTTTTTCTACATTGGAGAAGAGCAGAGAACAAAGTATCACTGCTTGAATTTACTTCAAAATGTTTTGCGTTTTTTCAGGATAGATTAATTAATATGCAGCAGACTTAAGCTTTGTGTACCTGACAAATTTTGAAAATGAATACAAAATTATTTGATATGAATACAAAAAAAAAAAATAAAAATTCAGACTTCAGTGTCAAAAGACCTCTAATGTAAATTTTTGCAGTGAAAAAATGCCAGTAAACCTCATCATTTGTTTATGCACAGGATGATATTAATTCCTGTGTCTGTTTTTAAAAAAACACACACAGTAAAAAGTAAATGAAGACATTTTGAAGACTCCAATACATTTTAGAGTGAACTAGCATTTTAATCCCTGACCACAGTGATAAATCCTAGGAATGTATTTAAACCGCATAGATGGGCATTATTTTTTTTTTACTATAGTGGCAAAGATTTCGGTAAAGTTCAACCAGATTAAGCTCAACATGTGGCCATATGAAGGAGTTCAGCAGCTTGCCCTGCTGCTCTACATTCCACAATGAGATTTGTAAAACAATGGCTTAGGCAAATGACGCTATGGAAATCTGAGCACTACAGGTTTGGGCAGTTTGGACATAAAGAACAGAAAGACGGACATACATACTGAAAATTATTTCATTAAAAAATCTATGAAATACTGATTTGAACAAAGAACATTTTATAATTCAAATGTGAAATCAAACGTATAAATAAGTAGTAAAAAATGTTCTATATACGAGTCCACCCCTCACA
Source organism: Danio rerio (assembly GCF_052040795.2). Taxonomy (NCBI): domain Eukaryota; kingdom Metazoa; phylum Chordata; class Actinopteri; order Cypriniformes; family Danionidae; genus Danio; species Danio rerio. The sequence goes on from NC_141044.1 coordinate 21,862,969, forward strand.
AATCTCTCATAAATTATTATTTTCTATATAACAATAATATATTTGGGCATATGCATTAGATTGGTCAGTCCTAAAGCCAAATATGGTGCTAATCTAGCAAAATAACTTATAATAACAGTCAGAAAAAATATAAAAGAGCAAAAATGAAAAGAAACAAAAAATATATACAATTTTGTTGAATTTTGCAATTTTTTTGTAATATTTTGCATTGATTTTAAATGTATTATCTTTCTATTTTTTTTAAATGTTTGGTGACTGAATTTTTTTTAAAAGAAATAAATTAGTTTAATAAATCTGTTTTGATGAACAGAATAATTTTCTTTAAAAAACATTAAAAAAAATACTGACCCAATTGATAAATATTTATTTATTAAATATATAGTTAATACTTATTGTATGTAGTTTTAAATGAAATTATTACACCAGTCATTAGTGCTTTTATTACTATTACCATTAATAATAATAATAATGATAATAATAATAATTATTATTATTATTAATATCAGGGATTTCTGAAGGATTGCGAGACTGAAGTATTGAGTAATGAAGCTGAAAACTCATCTTTAAAATCACTTTAATAAATTATTAAATTAAATTATGTATTTAATAATTAAATTATATATTATTTATTTATAGTTATTTTATAATGCAATGACATTTTACAATTTTACCCTTTGTCTTGTATCTTTGATTAAAGAAATGAAGGCTTGGTGAGCTTGACCGGTTGTGCATATATTTATAATAGTTTTATTTTTATTATTATTATTATTATTAATATTATTATTATTACTAGATTTGACAGATTCCTAAATTCTGCATTCTGATGATTCTTTATAAACACTAAAATGATTTACAACAATCATAGTTTCCTGAGAATATCTAATTTTAAAAGCAAAAACTATTGGCTTCACATATTTATCTGACATGAAGTAAAAACTGTACCTTTATAATCTGTAGCTGGACTCCTTCGTCTGTCTGCGGGCCCTGAAAGCAGCCACATATAGTCTCTATGATCCTGTCGATGAGTTTCTTCCCTGGTGTGGTGTTGTCTGGAGCGCTGCCCGTCAGGTGACCATACGCTATGAGTTTCTGAAAGAACAGAAACACAGCACATGAGGTCAGACCTGCTCACCACGAGAATTGAGTGTCATGAGCGTGTTGTGAATGCTGACCTGTAAACAGTCTAGAGAGGTGATGACGATGCGAGGACATTTGGACTGACAGGCCAACTCAAATGGCAGGAAGTATTTATCTGCTTCAATGAAGCTGCTCTTCGACTTGATTGGTGGCAAAGTGCTGGAACTCGACTTGTTGTCGCCGACCGGTGAGCTAAAAAGCAAAAAAAAAGACATCAGTCAGTATGACTAAATATGAACTAACATACATCATAACATTTGGACATAATGAAGCAAACAATAAGGTGATTAAATAATTGTGTATGTGTGTCTGTAATATTCTATTTTTATATTAATAGTGGTGGGCAAAGATTAATAGCGATTTTTTATGTGTGTGTATTACATATATTTATTATACATATGTGATACACACACCATCATGGAAACAAAACTATATATAAATAGCTCTGTTACATAGATATAACAATTTATATATAATTGGTATCATATACACGTTTTAGATCTATATATAAATAACAATTTTCTCAAACATATGTACATGTATCAAAAGACCCATCCCGCCACTGACAAAGTCCATAAGTAGGCCCCAATATAAACTCATTTATCCAAGTTTTGACAGTATGCCATCATAAATTGTGCAAATAACTGACAGAATAAGGTTTAAGACAAGTTAAATTTTAAATGATTCAAATTTACAAATTGTGACTGAGGAAATGAGCTGATCAGTTTGTTATTTACCTACAGGCTACAGCTTTTAGTTGGTTTTTAATAAGTTTTTACAGATTCCTAATTGTTTTTAATGATGCATGACAATAAATTTGTGTTTTAAAAATAAGTATTTTTTCATATTTCTTAATTCAAAAATTAAAATTGTAATTTCATAAGATTGTTTATAAAACTGTAATAACTTACACTTTAAATGCACATTTCTAAATAAACACTTTGTGGTAAAATAGTATAGTAAGCGTTTTGACTAAATTTTAGGACATCATTTTGTTGCATCAAAAGTGTGGTTGTGATTGCCATTCGACAAGCTAATGTAGCAATGTGTAGTACTTAAAATATCCCTAAAATGCAGTATTTGAACCACATAATGTATAAGGAATTGAGGAGAACAACTGCAAAAATCTTTACTTTTTGTGAAAAAAAACACACCCCTTTCAATAAGCTGGCTATACACACACACACACACACACACACACACACATATTTACACACACATTTACACACACGCACACACACACACACACACACACACACACATTTATATACACAAATTACATAGATTTAAAAAAATGTATTATATTAATTGCATGAATTTTTTGAATTTTTACATTTTTCATTGCAATAAATCGTCAGAAATTATTATGCATTTTTTATGAATTAATATCCTCTTTAAATAAAAGTTAATTAACTCATAAAAAGTACATTACTAAATAAATACCACAAATGCTGTGCATATTTAAAGAAACACAAATAAGGAAAATTAAATTGTAAAAACTTATTTGGAAAATAAAGTAATTTTAATAAATTTGAATAAATACATTTGAATTATGAAGATTATTAATTGTTCAATTTTTCTTTATTATCATCTCATTAACATCGTATTAACATATTCTAAAATATAAAGTTTAGGTCTACTTTCTAATAAATGCATCTCTGTGTATTATCTGTGTTCAAAGATTTAGTGGATTGGCAGGCTATATTTTGACTGGGGGATATAATTAGTCCTGATAATAATTGTCTGTTTTTAAACAATATGCCAATACTGACTAACAATTTACTGGCCATCCTCATATAAAAACAATCCAACAGATACACGTGAGCCAACAATTTTTTTTTTTGAAGAAAAGCCTGGCTGGGGAAGAAGCCCTTCAATCTTAATCTATCCCCACACTGCAGTGTAAGTGACCTCGACTGCAAACTCTGGCTTTATATCAGCCATGGTATAAACTGAAGAAGACTGCCAGAGCTGGAGAGACGCCAGCGTTAGCAAGAGCAGAGTTTTACCATTTCCTTCAGCGAGACGCACTGATGAGTGCAGTGAGACACGGAGAGATGAAACGAATGAAGCAGAGCAGCGAGGGGGAGAGAGAGAGTGAGAGTAAAGTAGAGCACTAAAGGGGCATGAATCAAAGGACAGTCGTTGAGGGCAACAAAGTGGAAGAAAAACATTCACTTGGATGTACTGTACTACCAGTATATTTTTGATTGGTTCATAAGAATATGGAATAATTTGTATAACAATATTTGTGTCTGTTTAACTGTACCACATGTATTCACCTTATTCTCAGCTGTCGAGCGGGCGCTGCCATTTGAATCTTTTTGTCTCGCGACTTCCGGTCACATTCACTTCCATTCATTTTTTGACGTTAACAACTGCTCGTTACGCTGCTTGATGTTGCAATTTAATATTTTCTTATTATATTATGCTACTTGGTCTGTGTAGTCATGCAAACATTTGTTTGTTGAGCAAGTAGTTTGGCCATTTTCTGCCGTTTATTATTCCTAGTCATTTCTCCCATAGGTGACTGAATCGGAAGTTCTAAGACAATCGCGAAAACAGGCGCACTTCTGCATTTTAGAATAAGGTCAATACTGTGAAACTGGCAGCGTTTGCTTGTAATTAGGCAACAAACACATGTAGACTGTTGAATAAAAGTGTTTATAGTCCGTTTATGCATCGTGTCATGACTGTTAATAATTAGACTTTTCCGCAGTGAAAGGATGCCAATAAAATACAAAAAAAAATGTAAAACACAAAATATAACTGTAAAATACATCTCTCTAAGCCCCGTGTCAAGTTAGCCTTTTTTTCATTCACAACACAGCTCTCATTTCATTTACTTAGAGTTAAAAAAAAAAAAAAAAAAATCTCTTTACCAATTCAGTTGGAAAGTCAAAGTATGAGAGCACATTATTAGCCAGGACCATTCCAATTATGGTCAAAACCAAGCTTTTCATTCTATGGGTCAGTTTTCCTCAACCAACGGGCTGCGGACCGGTACAGTTCTGTGGATCAATTGGCACCGGGCACAAGAAAGCATTCATTATTATCATTTTACATTTAACATCTTGGTTACATCTCGGTCAATTGAGCCCCCAAATTTAACCCACAAACAGCAAAATGAGTAAGAAACAGACGTCTTTGGAAAGTTTTTTTGGCTAAGGGGAAAAGGCCCAGTGAAGTTAGGCAAAATTAGGCACCGAAATTTATATGCTGATTTGATCCGGTACATCCCGGTTACAAAGGTACTGATGCTATAATGGCACCGGGTTTCAGTACCCAACCCTACCCACAACTGACGTTTAAATATCCCCATTTCAAAACATTTATTCATCAAAAGGTAATTTATTAAACAATTTGTGATAACATGATATTCATTTCAAAAATGCTGTAATACGCTGTAACGCTGTAATTTAATTCAAATGCATATTTTCCTTGCTCTAAATGTCTCCTCTACCAAGCGACACTTGCACCTTAACTATGCGTTCACACCGGAGACAGTGAGAGCGTCAAAATTTGCTACATTGATTTCGTATTTAAAGGGGCCATTGCAGCATATCATATCAGTTACATTCCCGCATGAAACATGCTTTCTAGCGTGAAAATGGTGTGCATTTTTTTTTATCAAATTCATTTAACAATGGATGATCAAGTTGCATGTGGTGTGACTTTGTGCCACTTAATTATCCAATGTGTCTATATGTCTGAAATATTCTTAAGCAGCAATTCTGTTTTGTATTGTCGCATGAGATTCCTGCTTTTTTAAAAAAAAAAGAAAAAATATATAAAACATTAATGCACATCAGTAAGTTTACAGTACGTTTTTTAAAGTATGTTCCTGTAAGAAAACATTAAAAACAATGTTTACAAAGGCGCCTAGACTGCAGCTCTGCATAAGATGTTTGGCCATAGTAGAAATGGTCATGCCCAACTGAGCCTGGTTTCTCTCAAAGTTTTTTTATTCTTCACGCCAATTGGTGAAGTTCGCCGCTGTCGCCACTGGCTTGCATGTTTCGGGACCTGTAGAGCTGTGCATCGATGAATTTTCTCTTCAGTGTTTGGACTCTCAGTATTGAATATAAAAGAACTGAGCTAAACTGAACTTAAACTCTGAAAACTGAACTGACACTGTTTCAATTCACTATAATCTTCTATGCGAAGCTGCTTTGACACAATTCATATTGTAAAAGCAATATAGAAATAAAGGTGAATTGAATTGAAATCCGGCGACCGCAACAATCAAATCCTTGGGAACAACTGTGGTTGGAACCAAAGTTCACAGTGACAGTGTTCTCTGGACTCCTCTTAAGCAGTGGACTTCTGCATTTAGATTGCTTGCCGCCGAACCGCATCATAGCTCATTACCATAAAGTTGACTTGATTTCAAGTCTCCTTGATGGCCACTTCGGCGAAGATGCACCGCGCTGTTCCTCATCACCGTCTCCCATTGAAAACTAATGACTTCCGGCTACTTTGACGCTCTCGCCGCTTTTGGTGTGAATGTACAGTACAGCAAGCTTGCCCACTGTTTTCAAGCGCATTAGGTAGACGTAGCAAGTTTGCTGATTTTTGTCTGAAACATTTGATAGGAGAGTCTCTGTTGTAATCAGGGATGAAAGAGACACAAAGATTACAAAGATATATAGCTTTATATAACTTGTCTATGACCCGTAAGTATTTATTCAGAGATAGGTGTTAAAAGATCAACTGTACGGAACATCTTTGTGTACGGAATACAGTTAGTCTATGTTAGTATTTTTTAACTTCTAAAAATCTGATTTAGTATTCTTAAATAAATAGAATTGAAAACAATCTGTGTAGTTTTCCTAACCATAGTATAGTATTGAAAACAATCTAAAATGTCTCAATTATTATTATTTTTTGCAAATACTTCAGACTACAAACATGGTCCTCATCAATCAATCAATCAAGTCCCACAACGAAAATCTAGCTCCAAATCACCCCCTCTCTCAAAAGGGCACACTTTTCCTTCAGCGGATGAGTGTGCTAGCTTTGTTTGTGAGCTCTGGTTTAGCTGGCGCGTCAGGCTGAGTCAGCGAGAGGCTGATACAGTATAATACAGCTCTGCCCATTGGCTCGCGTTCTTCCCCTCCTCTCTCCACTTCTCCTTCGTTCAATCTCATTAATCTGTCTGTGGAGGGATTAGCCAGCTCATATTTTTAATTGACATAAATTGAGCTGTAGCTGGGCTATGAGGGAAAAGACTAGAGCTCCTCCGGGTCCACAGATTACCTCACCCAACTCTCATTTAGCTTCAACTCTCCTTGTTTCTGTCTTTGCACTTCTCGAAACGAATCCTCAGAGACTTTGCATTTCCATCGAGTTAAAGCAAGTCGGAGAGCAGGCAAAGCACAAAATGTCACTTAAACAACATGACATGACGAGATAGATATGTAGTTTGTCATCTACTGCTATTTTAAACAATTTAATACAAGTCCTTTTAGAGCATTCATGGCATGCTGCCTTTCCCCAGAAAATACTTTAAAAATACTGCTTTGATATGTAAAAAAAGTAATGCATTAAAAGTTTAAGTATGGGATGATAAACAGCTGATCTTTCCAGCTAGTAATTTTATTTTGATCATCTATATGTTATAGGGTTTTGCATTGTTGTGGGCTACACACACCAAGGCAAGGCAAGTTTATTTATATAGCACATTTCATACACAGTGGCAATTCAAAGTGCTTTACATAAACAAGAATAAAAGAAACAAGTATAAAAAATATATTATAAATATAAATATAATATAATATTGCAATCGGATGTAGCATAGTGCTCATTCAGGAAAGGCACAGCTAAACAGATGTGTTTTCAGTCTAGATTTGAATGTGCCTAATGTTGGAGCACATCTGACCATTTCTGGAAGCCGATTCCAGCAGCGAGGGGCGGAGTAGCTGAAAGCTGATTCACCCTGCTTTGACTGAACTCTTGGAATTTCTAGTTTATTTGATCCTAAAGATCTGAGTGATCTGTTAGGTTTGTATTGAGTGAGCATATCTGTAATGTATTGAGGTCCTAGGCCATTTAGTGATTTATAGACAAGTAATAATACTTTAAACTCTATTCTGAATGTAACTGGGAGCCAGTCTAGAGACCTGAGGACAGGTGTGGTGTGCTCTGATTTTCTGGTTCTGGTCAGAATCCTGGCTGCAGCTTACTGGATAAGCTGTAACTGTCTGACTGTCTTTTTAGGAAGACTAGTGAGGCAGCCGTTACAGTAATCCACCCTGATGCTGATAAAAGCATGAACAAGTTTCTTCACTTAAAAAACAACGCATCTGATTCTTGTAATGTTTTTCAGATGATAGTATGCTGATTTACTGACTGTTTTGACATGACTATTGAAACTCAGATCTGACTCCAGAGTCACACCAAGATTCTTGACCTTATTTTTTGTTGTTTGACCTTTAGTGCCAAGGTACACATTCACCTTGAGAACCTCATCTCTGTTCCCAAACACAATCACTTCAGTTTTCTCTTTGTTTAACTGAAGAAAGTTTTGCCACATCCAATTGTTAGTTTCATCAATGCATTGGCAGAGGGTGTCAATGGAGCTGTGGTAGGAAATTAGTTTTTTTCTCATTATTTGGCTCAGAGGGAGCATGTAAAGGTTGAACAGGAGAGGTGCCAGAATCAAGCCTTGTGGGACTCCACATGTCATGGGTGTCCACCTCGACCTATGATCACCTATACTGACATGGTAACCTCTACCTTCAAGGTAAGTTCTAAACCATTTGAGGACCGTGCCAGACAGCCCAACCCAGTTTTCCAGCCTATCCAGAAGTATGCTGTGATCGACAGTGTCAAATTGTCACTAGTGTCACCACTGTCAAATTTCCAAATAGTTCAGAATTGAGTCGATTAATGAACATTTGATTACTTGAAGTGAATTACTTGGAGCAAATACAGTGCTTTATCACATGTACCTGCATAGGGCTTACACATGGCTGCTTGCTTTAACTGTTGATAAGCCATAAAGGCGTTCCATTTTCAACCTGCATACTGTAAAAACTGATTGCTTATTGACCTTAAGCTTCAATGCGGAAGTGTGCTGGTTTTTGCAATTGTTTTAGAACTTCCGGTTCAGTCGCCTATGGGAGGAATTACTAGGAATATTAAACTGCATAAAACGGTCAAACTACTTGTTCTACAAGCAAGCAAGTAAAATAATAAAAGAAAATCAGTTCGCAACATCAAGCAGTAACAAGCTATTTTTAACTTATAAAAATAAATGGAAATGAATGAGACCAGAAAGAAAGACAGTCTCGAGCCAAAAAGAAATGCGCCAACATACCCAAAATGGCTGTGCCCGCTTGTACACGGAGAATAAGGTGAATAGGGCTGCACAATATACAGTCAGATCCATAAATATTGAGGCATCGACATAATTCTAACATTTTTGGCTCTATACACTGTCAGCTTTAATTTGAGGGTATTTGCATCCAAATCAGGTGAACGGTGTAGGAATTACAACAGTTTGCGCATGTGCTTCCCACTTGTTAAGGGACCAAAAGTAATGGAACAGAATAATAATCATAAATCAAACTTTCACTTTTTATTACTTGGTTGCAAATCATTTGCATCCTTTTACATTGGAATATTTGATTCCTGTAAAATAAACTATAAAGCACAATTTATTTAATTTGTATTTTTTTATTGTATTGATCTATGTTTGTAGATTGTTTATTGTATTTTATGCACATGCACTAAAGAGTCTTCCCAAATCAATCTAAGATGAAAAATTCTTTATGAATAAAGATATTCAAGTCATCTGGTGGTCATTATTGTTTTCATATCATAATATGTAGTCAAAGTCAAAATTTTTTACCCTCCAGTGATTTCTTTCTTTCTTTTTTTTTCAAGGAATTTTTTTACAGTATTTCCGATAATATTTTTTTCTAGAGAAAGTCCTGTTGTTTTATTTCAGCTAGAACAAAAACAATATTATTAACCATTTAAGGTCACTATTATTGGCCCCTTTAAGCAATATTTTTTTATGATCTACAACCGTTTTACAATGACTTGCTTAATTACCCCAACTTGCCTAGTTATCCTATTGCTATTTTATCGAGTAAAACATTATGTACAGTAATCATGTCAAAGATAAAGTAAATAATTTATTAGAAATGACTTATTAAAAATATTATGTTTAGAAATATGTTAAAAAAAATTTCTGTTAAACAGAAATTGGGGACAAAATTATACAGTATGGCTAATAATTCTGACTTCAACTGTACTGTATTTCACGTTACATTTTTCCAATATCATTAAGCCCAATAAGTAACTCACTCATTTGTGGCAATGAGAAATCATTCATTCATTGTACTAAATCAGATGCACTGTTTGAAAGCAGTGCTCCCTGACTTTAAAACAGACACATGCAAGCAACAAAGGAAAGAAAAGCCAAAAGACACAGTCATGGATGAGAAAGCCGGCCGATGTGGTGAAACAGGTGAGCTGTGAATTAATAGACGCAAAGGGTGAGAGATGAAGGTCCTCGGAACAGGCCGCCCTGGCCCTGCAGAAAGCCCTGAGCACAGTATGTCTCATTCCTGTGTCCACACAGCAAGGTCTCCAAGCACATTAACAACACAGACCACAAGGGGTGTTTTTTCTTTCACACACATACACACACAAATCACAATGAGGCCAGAACAGCAGCTAAAACACAAAGAGGCCGCGTGTGGTTTACTCTCTGGAAAATGTCAGGGCTTCATTACAAGCAGTGAACTCGACAACAATAAAGAAGGGGGATTTTTGAAACACTAGTTCAATATATCAACTGCAAGGGTGTAGCACAAGATATCGACTTACCTTAATTTCTCCGATTCCTGCTTGATTTCCTCTGCAAAAGAAAAGAAAAGATTCACATGAGTGAGGCAAATAGACTGACTGACAATACTAAATAAATAAACTGCCTATAGCAGACAGTAAAGGCTAATGAGGTTGCATTAAAAGCAGCTACAAAAGCAGTCTTGACTTGTTTACCGTCTACTAGCAGGTAAACACAAGACTTTGAAGCCTTTTGAGATAAAATGCAGTAAATCTGTGTTTTGTTAGAAATAATAATACAATGAAAAAGGATGCTTTCAAAGAACTGTATCTTAAAATGTTTGTAAATGCTATAAATAATGTGTATGTGTTGCAATTTTAATTGTATTTATATCTGCATTGCATTAATGCTAATGACGTCATCCATATTTTATATTTCAAAGCTAGTGATAATTGATAAACAACTTGCAATATAAACAATTTTAGTTTGTTGTCGGCACCAATAGTGGTTAAGTGCACTGACATATAGCATCATGGTGCTCACAGTGACCCAAGTTTGATTCCCAGCTTGAGGTCCTTCGCGACCCTTTTCCTCTCTCTATTCCCAACTATGTCAATTCTCTGCACTTTTCTATCCATTAGAGGTTAAAAAACCCTAAAAAAATTATTAAAAAATTGTTATTTTATTGCCCCAGTGACAGCTCTCATAGCTTTACTACTGAGAGTGTTCATGTAAAGCACACATACTTTACAATAAAGTTTAACTTGTTAAAATTAGTTAACTATTAGTTAATGAGAACTAAAAAAAAAACACACTTTGCATTGTGTAATGCTATTAATACTGTACATAAATCCAAGAGTTGAATCTGTGAAAGGTTTAATACTTTTATGCATTATTATTGCCTAATTAGACTTTACTCTAAAGCTTTATTACTGCATATGAATTATAAACGTTCGGCATGCCAACAAAACAGATATATATATATATATATATGTGTGTGTGTGTGTGTGTGTGTGTGTGTGTGTGTGTGGCACGTTGCTAAAAACACTATTAGGACATATACTTTACTATTGAGTGAAAAATGATTATTTTTGTAAATAAAAAACATTGAACTCCATTGTGTTATAAATGAGATTCTTTATGGTTTTATTGCAAAAAGTACATTATAAAAATGAAACTATATATATATATATATATATATATATATATATATATATATATATATATATATATATATATATATATATATATATATATATAATCATTGATACAAGTAAATATATATATATATATATATATATATATATATATATATATATATATATATATATATATATATATATATGTGTGTGTGTGTGTGTGTGTGTGTGTGTGTGTGTGTATGTATTAACAGTTATTAAATTAGTAAGTTATCATGGCAACTTTGAAGTTTGGTATCTTCAGACTACCACCAATCATTCAAGTTTGGTTTTGGCCCTTCATAAGAAAAAGTTTGGGCACCATTGCTTTATTGAAATAGTAATGAATTTATATACAAAAACATACAAATTATTATTAACATCCATCCATCCATAATTAACTCCACTAAAATATTCAATAATCCAAAACACAAGTAACTCAGTGATGGCAAACACACAGACAGCTCCCTCATTTACATGACTACCAGAACACACTCCTGTCGAGAGCCATTTTCTCCGCGAACACTATGAATTTAATTATGCATGGCCCCTTTAACACCTCTTCCTCTGAAATCAGTCATTAACTGCATCAGAAATGCATTCAGAGAGTCGGAGGTACTCGCTGATAACTTCTGAAAGCTTCAACATTACACAAATGAGACTTTAAATCACTTTAAACACCTGGATTCATTAGCGCACAGGCACTTTCTGCTGACATGCGTCAGTCGCGCTGTTATTCGCAGGTCAGGCTTTCTGACTACTTCAATCTGTTCTGTTGACTTGAAAGTGGTTTGGATTGAATGTTTATTCTAAGCAGTTGCGGTCACGAATAGGTGTGTTGTCAAAATGTATCAATATTCTGATATATATGGATACTGAAATATTCATCACAGAGATTTTCCATTTAAAATAACTTAAATCATTTTTTGTAAGACAGTGAGAGATGTGTTTGGCTTTGTACTTTGTTTTATTCATCATGAAAATAACATAATTTTTTGGTAAAATGGTATTTTAGATCAACATTATTATGTCTGTTTATTCTGCCACTGAATTATATGTGTTAATGCACGTGCAGTGCTTCTTTGTTTACATCAGTAAGCAAAGAAACATTGTAATACTCCTGTTCATGAGCAGCCTCTGCTGGCAGAGAGGGAATTTGCTTTTCACTCAGCTTGTCTGCTGTTTCCTTCAGATCTTTTATGTAACAGATTAATAGTTTCATTAAACTAAGGACATGTCCACTGGTACAGGAGTATTTTAATAGAATGGAGGAACTATGATGTCAATTTGTATGCAAAAACCCGGAAGCGAGTTAGCATTTTAGCAGTTCCGGTTCCCTCATCCCTAAGTCAATGGGTTTTTTGAATGGGTTTTCAGTAAAATCGCATAAAAAAGGTTTGTGGCTAACACTAACTCAAAATACTTTCACGTTTTGTTCTACGACATAAAACACATCAGTTACTGCACACTTTTGATTTTTTTTAAATCGGTTATGCTTCTTTAAAAAGACGGTTGCTATCAAGTTGCTAAATGGGACTACAGGCGGTGTCGAGAAATTATACATCATCGAGCTGATCTGGAGCCCAGCTCGCTTGTGTTGGGCATTTGGATTTGTCTGTTAATTAGGTATTTTCATGAATAGTAGGGGTGTATCGATACACTCAGCTCACGATAAAATGTGTATCATGATATAATGTTCACGATTCGATATGTATCACGATATCTGGAATAAAAATTGAAAATTAAACTGAAATGCAAATTTTATATAAAAAAAATTAAATTACCAAGTAAACTATTTTTATGTATTTATTTTGTTTCAACTTGTTAGACTGAACCTTCTTTAAGAAAATAAATTAAACAGGACTGTCTCTGGAAAATAAAACAATTTAAAAACTTCTTATAAAATATTATTGAAATTATTCAATTCAATTGAATTTAACAGTAAGAGCTTAAGGCTTTGCTTGGTCACTTGCATTTTTTTGTGTGTGCAATCCACATTTCCAGGTAATCAGCAGTTCTATAAAATAATCCTGAACTGATGTGTATCTGTCTGAGAGGTTTTTATGGATGGCTGTCTTCATGCTCGAGCATATTGCCCGAAAGGTGTATCATAGATGGCCGTCGAGAGAAATTACTTGCCTTAACGGGACTTTAAAACTACTGTCCTGACTGGAATAGTAGTACTAATAAATTAAGGGTTGGACAAAATTGTGAGTTCAGTTTGTATCATGGTGTGGTCATGTTTTTTTCATTCTGATTTGGTTTACAGGGTAAAAAACAATCCCCTATTGTATCATTTAAATACCATTTAGAAATACCATATATCCATTTTAAATGCATAGACTTATAATCATGCATTTACAGTATGTTAAAAATAATTCTCAAGGCAATGAGTATTAATTGAGTGTTTTGTTGTTGATTAATGGTAATGACGACAGCTCTAATTTTGGCTGCACTGTCATTTAAAAAAAAAATAAATTGAAATGTAGAGTATTGTATCGAAGTTAGAAATTCCAGTATAGTGACAAGATTGGTTGAAAGCGGTTTGGATTGAATATGTTTATTCAGAACAAGAGTCTGTGGTCTCTGCAAGCAGCTGCAGTCATGAATGACTAAGTGCTCGGCACGGCACCAATGCAATGCCGTAGAAAGAGCCTCTCTCCTTCCTCCTCAAGGCAGTAAACAATGACGAGTATAGCAGCATAATGGCATCTACACGCTCTGCTGACAGACAGTCCTCCAACACAAACCACACTGCCTGCAAGCACAGACTGAATATCCAGCGTCCGTGTCTGTTTACATGCACACTGATCAGAATCCAGCAATTGCATGTTTACAGAAATATAGAAGAAATAGAAATAGTTATTTCATCCTGCAATATTGTTGTTATGTATTACGAACATTTTTAAGCAGTATAAGTGCATTTCTCATTTATTTTTTCATATAGAGTTTTCACTGTAGCAATGGTAATGTATGAAACATTAAAAAAAGAAAATATCACAAAAATAAAATTAATTATGTACAGAAATGTTGCCATAGCTAACTTATTTAACAAATATATATATATATATATATATATATATATATATATATATATATATATATATATATATATATATATATATATATATATATATATATATATATATATATATTATTAATGATATAACCATTTCCTTTGGTTATCATGTCTTTGCACATGTGTTGTAACTGGAAAAAATGGGAAATAACACGTTTTAAATGTAATTAGAGCTTTAGCAACAACAGTAAAGGAACAAGTCACTTCAGATTTTGTTGCTGATTTAAAATATGTAATTTAATTGTGAGTTCAACAAAATTTTAGGATTCCCTGAGTAATTTACATAGGACTTTGGTCTCGAATGAACTGCATGGGAGCGTTGCAAATACGGTTGCCAAGTGAACAGATTTTCCTTGAAAGGGACTTTGGTTTAGCATGCCGCTTTGTCATTGTCTGGTCTGATTAAGCTAATTTAGCTGTAGTCAGTGGGTTAACCACAGTGCAGAATGTAGATCAGTTTGATTAGTTGTAGTGTAGTACTACACCTGGTTAAACGCAGAAACTTTATCAAAATGACAATTTTAAACCATAGCAACATGAACAACATGCGCTGTTACTTGAAATTAAAACACTGAAAATACCCTTGGTCTTCTCTATCTACTGCATTAAGGTCCATTCAGTGCACTTACTTCTCAAATCTTTAATGGACCCACTGAACTGACCTTGAGAAAGACTCTGGGCTTGAGCAAACAAATCAAACAAAACAAAACAGAGCTTCCACATCATGGCGGAACTGTCAACCTTACAGAAAATAGCCCATACAGAAGCTCCATTGGAATACAAGCCAGCTTTCAGTAATCATGTTGATATAAACTTGCTTTTTGTTTTCGAAACAAGATTACTGCACACTACCTGAATAATGATGAACACAGAATGAGTGTATGTTTTGTATAATAATTGGGGCAGCCTGCAATATTAAGGTGTGTTTTTTTTCTGTTAGCTCTTCATTTGGAACACTTTCATTTTGTTTTTATTTGCACACCATGTTTTCACCCTAAAGGTGCTATGTGCAAGTAAGTTTTTGACTCTTATAAAGCATAAAATAGCATAATATGTTTGCAGATATTTAAAGGAGCAGTGCATAAAGTAATTTTAAGGCTTGGTTTGTTTTTATAAGATGCAAAGCAAGGTGTGCTCATGTTTCACTTGAAGGACATCATGCTACTTTTTCATAAATCTCACTTATATACAGCTACTCAGCTGACATAAGTGTAATATTTCCTAGTTCCTCGGAAAGGCCTGCCTTCAAGAGGCTCTGATTAGTCATCTATCATAATGTGCTGTGATTCGCGAATCGGCTCCACGTCACGCCCGTACAAGCACGCACTTTTTTGCTGTGTAAACAAAGGCATTTTGATGTATACAAAATGTGTCAATTTATGTTCAGTAACTATAAAACATCACATTTTTAAACAGTTTTTTTTAAAGTTTCTTTTCATGTAAATGAACCTTTTCGCTTTACAATATACAAAACACATTAACATAAATCAAAAGATCTGTTTCTTCGAAACATTTCACAACAGTTTTTTGGCAAAAATGTTTCAGAAATACATTTTCCCATGTGCAGTATAAAACATTTTTTCTCCGATTTTCATACAATACTTTTGTAATCACGTAAAAGTTAGTTTAATTGACCTAATTTTAAAATAGAAATAGAGTTATGCAAAAGTATTATAATGAGATATGCATAATGTTTGATTAGTTTACAATACTAAAATGTCTGCATAAACACTTGTGCTAGCTCACATGCGTAGTGGAAAGCAAATGCTAAAAGGTGCAGATATCAATATTGAAAATGTATTTATCAGAAAATACTTACCAAATGTTTATTAAAGATGTCTTAAATGTTTAGTTTTTATTATAGAACTTAATTATTTAATGTATTAAGTAATAATGTTTATGAGTTTTTAAACATTTTAAATGATGTTACTTGTTTTAATATGGAAATTATTCATAAATCACTTTGCTTTTCCAGTAATATTTATTTTCATAGATGTTGTCCCCAAAATTCGTTCACTGTAATCTTCAATCGTATCTGGATGCAGCCTTTATGATGCAAGCTGAGATTGCATCACTCAGCGATGTGATGTCAGACACAATGCACTCAAATGGAGCTAGTGACGTCACTGTGATGGGTAGGGTTAGGGGTGGGGTTAGATGAGCCTATTAAAAAGCATTGGATGCAACTCAGATTGCACTGCACCAGGTCTGCATCCAGATCCCTCTCGTAGGCTTTGCTAAGCTAACTCTTTCAAAACCAAGCTCTCCGTTTGCATTGAACTTTGAGCATCTTACATTCAGAGATGCTATTTATGTTCACACAGCTACATTGCACATCATCTAAAGTTTAAAATATGATATCGTAGTGGACCACTCCTTTAAGAAACATGCTAAGTGAACATTCTTGTGTATCTGAAAAAAATGCTGAAGTCAGATATTCTGCTTTGAAAATGTAAGTTATGTGCTGGACCAGCTGTCTTTGCTTTGATTCTTTTAACCCACCCACTGCGACTTTAGCCAATTATATTTCAGCACCCCGGGTTGCCTTGGCAGAAAACCGCATATTTAATTTATTCAGTAAGAAACGCTCTCAAAGCATCTGTTCATGACCAAAATGCGACCTCTGGTGGAAAGTAGCAGCCTCCAAAATGAAACACAGATTCAGAGTTCCACATGAGATAATTAATTAGCAAATCATATAAATATTACAAAGTTAAACAATAAGTGAGCAGTTTACATTGTAACCTTTTAGGTGTTGGTTAGGACCAAAACTCCTTTTAGTATGGGGAATATTCCTTTCATGTCATGTGATTGCTTTTATTTAGAATGCGACTTAAATCAGCCTTAAATCAGCCTTTAGTTCAAAAGACAGACAAACTCCTGTTGGTGACCTGGCAACCTGCACTTGCGTGCGTTTTGATCCAGGAATGCAATACCTAGTTCAACCACTAGGTGTCAAACCATCATACTACGCCTTTAAAAAAAAATCAAGATATAAATGTAAAGCTTCTTCACAATATAGACATGCAAACATTTGAAAATGTTGAAAAACTCTCCATAAATTTAGAAGCATACAAACAATTTAGAGTGCAATAATACAAGTCTTGATGTTGTAAGTCTGATCACAAAAAATGTAAACAAAGGCAGAGGATAACAGGCTTCATTTCAAAACCAAAACTACAAGCAACAAGTGTGATGTTGTATAGGGCAAGCATCAAATTAATAAAGGTGACCTTTAAAAATAAGCATTCATGGGAAGACTACAATATGGCCACCACCAATATATTTTGTAATACTAGAATACAGACTAAAAAGCTTTTTTGGATATGGCAACAAAAGTAACATTTGCCGGCTCCTCAATATACTTAATTTAGATAAAAAATAATACTCAAATAATCCTATTTTGATTTCAATTATTTCATCGTAGTGTTTGACAAACATCTACCTGCATATAGCCCTTCCCTCTTCTGTAAAAGGGGGTGGGGAAAAGTAGCTCATTTGCATTTCAAGACAAACAATAAATCAAAATTTAGCTTCCACCTAAAAAAGGACACTTGGCATGTAAAATAAATAATCTGTGAGGTATTTTGTGCCATTCTTGCAGCAAAAGAGACCAACATCTATGAATAAAAACTTTTGAGCATTTACTTTCAGATTGTGTTACATTTATGCATGCACAAAATCTACGTGCTCATATCAGTATTTGCTAATAAATGTGGATTTTTTTATGTTATCACTACATGAGTCATTAGAAAAATGTTAATATTTAAAGCAACAAATTATGAATTAGGACGGCATGATAATTGCAATTTGTAGTTAAACTGTATTAATTTTTAATCAGGCCCTGTCAGATCAAGATAAGATCATATAAAGATCGAAATTTATCTTCCTATACATCATTATTGAGCTACTGGTAACAAGCAAAAATGTCCCTTTCAGTGCATCCCTAATCAAATACAATTTCTATTCAACACATGCCCATGCACCAGCCTGTGTTTGCTAATAGGATTTAAGCAGGAATTCAACCATAGGAATTAAACAGAAATTCAACTAGCAACCATGCCTGCATCTTAATCAATGAGCTATGAACACCCTAAGGAACCTTTAGAAAAAATCTGATGAGTAGCACAAAACCCTTACTGTCTTACTGTATGCCATACTGGTGCAGTCAAACAGTTGGCACCGTTCTGCTTTTGAAATACTGCCAGCACCCACACTTTCCGAGCCAACAGTTGGGACAACATATTATGACACCGCATAAATAAGATTCTTTCAGTAACCATCAGCTTCAAAGAGCTGATATGAAATCTGACTGTGACACACAGAACTCACAATCTCCAAAATAAAAACAAATAGAGAGAGAGTGTGACACATAAATAAAACTTCTGTTAACAACACAAGAGTTCATATGAGGGTCATAGAGGAAAAGAGGTTATCAATCACTTAAAAAAATAGAGTAATACAACTTAAAAAATGTCCCATAAATTTGAATGTGTCCTAAATGTGTCCTTGTTTAAAAACAAATCTCCAAAAAATATGACTATTGTACATTTCCATGATTTAGAAGACACCTACTAAAACATATATATGATTCATTGTAACAGTAGCTTATATATATGTAACAATAAATCTTGACTAGAATATATGACAAAATAGAAACCAAATTATTTGATGACATTTTACAAATCATTATTATTCTTTTAAAATATTATATATTATAGAAAGTTTTCATCAAAAAATGAAAAATCATATTGCGCAAATAAATGATTAACATTAACAAAAAAAGGTGGGAGACGAGATGCCCCATTTTTCCAGGTACAGTAACTCTATTTTCTCAAGAACAGTCAAAAGACCCTGGTGTACTTCAAAACTAAGTTTTCTTTCTTTTCAAATAAAACTTTTTTTTTTTTTGAACCTTTGACTATAATGACTGGCCTAAGTACAAATCAGGTTAAGAGTTTTTTTATTCTTACACACATCTATTACATAATTACAATGGAATAGCATGGCAACCACATTATTTTATATTTTATTTTCAAAAATATATTTGCAAAAATCAAAAGAGATTCTTTGCTTTTATTTAATATGCTTTCCATATGCAAACGATTTTTTAATGAATTAGAACACCAAAATGACCTGCATGCACACATACTGGGGTTCTTGTTAATCTGAATACAGCTAGTCCATATCACAATTCTACTTGTGTGGTGAACAATTGGCACAGAGCTGGCAATCAGACCAACATTATTAAAACAAACTTCTATGTGTCCCCTCTACAATTTAGGAAGGTCTCCAGACCTTTAATGCTGCGTTCACACCAGACGCAGCACGCGCGTCAAACGCGAGTGATTTACATGTTAGGTCAATGCAAACAGACATCCTGCAGCGCGATACGTGCGAATGGCGCGGCGCGAATGATGCAAATTGCGTGAATGGCACGGGGCGAATTGAGCGTTTTGCGCGTTTGACCCGCTTAACGAGCGTTTCGTGCGAATCTCTCGATTTCGAAAATCTGAACTTCAGAGTAAATTCGCGCCGCGTTAACCAATCAGAAGCTTGCTCTTGTGGGGGCGTGATTGTGATGTAGAACCTGTTGTCGGTGTTCCGAAGGAAATACTCCAGCCTTCACCGACAACAGTTCATCAAACTCGGCTTGGCTCAGTCAGAAGCACCGCTATAATCCTCCGTCATTCAGGTTAAGTTTCTGGAGGAGTTTATGAGCTCACAGAGCTGGATGCACCTCTAAAAGAATGTAGTGGACTCAGACACGTCCCTAAACGTATCGACGCTGTTTTTCAGTCTTCATAAAGCACATAAACTGTTATTTTCTTCATAAAATCCATGTTAGCCATTTAGCTCTGAAGCTAGAGTCTTCGGGCAGACAGAAGCCCTGCCCATCACGCGAATCCGCGTCTGTTCTGATGTGAATTTGACACGCGAATGAAGCAGGGTTTGACGTGCGTATGAAGCGAGTAAACTCAAATGTTCACGCAGCTATTTACGCGCGAATAGCGTGATTTATCCGCGCGTTTCGCGTCTGGTGTGAACACAGCATTACAAATCCAAGAACCAGGACACACGGCATTCCACATAGCTATGGCAAGATAAATACCCTCATGATGATCCCCTATTTAGCTGCCAACAAATGAGAGCATCTTTGGGGAAAGAGACTAAGATTTCATACAATTTCATATAGGGATGCACAAAACTACAATTCATAAATATTACCTAGTCATTGAATTTCTTGTGTTGCTAACTAACTAACTAACCAGCCAACCAACAAAGCAAATAACAAACAAAACAGCCAGCCAACCAACTAACAAACCATAAAACAAACCAACCAATAAACCAACCAACAAACCATCCAAGAAACCATCCAACATACAAACCAACCAACCAACGAACAAACAAACCAAAAAACACCAGAACAACCGACCAACCAAACCAACAAAGCAAATAACAAACAAACCAGCCAACCCACCAACCAACCAACAAACCATCCAACAAACCAACCAACCAACCCAACTGCCAAAGATGTGCATTTGACTGGCTGTAGTGGTATTTCCTTAAAGTAGAAGAATAACTTAATTTTACCAGACGCCTTGTATTTTATGCCATACATTCAAGATTTAACATCTGTGAGAGAAAGCCACAGTAGTGCTTCGCGATAAAACAAACACCCATAACCATATGAATTATGTATTAGCTTTGGATGTGCTGCAAAGCTGATGGCGGCTCTGAGATAATTGTGCTCTAAGGACAAGTGCAGACAGCTCAACGTGAGGAAATAATATATGAAATAATGTATCTGTCTGCCACCATATAAAAAGAGTGGAGATTCATGCAATCAAAGCAATGGCACTAGAACAATTAATGTCAAATGAAACCTGAAACCAAATAACAAATGCAGCTGGACTCTAAGATGACCACAGCTTATCTTATCGAGTGACTGTGTAGCTTATGATACAATTACAACAACCTGAGAGAAAAAACAAGAGTAAATAACAACGGTTTTATCTAAATGAGAAATAAAAACTACAATGAATCATTTTTAAATGCTACAAGTGAATTCTGCATCTTTGAACACAAAGTGTTAAAAATAGATATTCATTCTGTGCTTTGATAAGTTCACAGTTAATACTGTTATTAAATTATGTGCATTTAAATTAATTATTTGATTAAGTGTTTGCATTTATAAACATTGGCAAAGGTGATCTAAATGTGAAAACGTGAAAAAATTAACAAATAAATCCACTTTAGATACAAAAATATATATACTTTATTGTATAATTTCAGACATAATTTAAATAAATTTAAGTTTTCTTAAATTTATGTTCATATAGTTTCTTATATTTCTATATAAAAATATTTAAATTAGACAAAAGTTAAAATGGCTGTTTTTATATAGTTTTAGATTTAGTACTTTAGCACTCCAACTTATTTCAGTTACTTGAATGGAAATGCCTTGTGTTCATTTATGATACCCTTGTAATTTGATATTATATTTTCAGATTTACACAAAACCCATTTAAATAGCATTGAATCATAACAATGGTTAACCACTTCTTGTTCTCCATTGTGTGACAACCTGATAAAGGACTATTTGGACCAATTCACGTTGGTCTTTCTTAATATCATCATAATCATCAGCCTGGATATGTATATTTGTCTCTATTGTAACAAAATCAACTTATGATTATTTACTCTCATAAAACCAAATTGTGTATTTTCTATTGCATTTCTACTGATACTACAATAAAGAGATTTGAAGGGATAACACAAGAAAAGTGTTAAACTTGCTAAGCCATCACATGCCAAGGATGCTAGGCCACCGGTCCATCTAGGGCCGTTTCTCAATATGCATTCTTCAGTAATCTTGTGTCCTCATGTTCAGTTCCAAAACTCAAGACCGCAAGAACAGAGGTCTTGTGAAGGTTTCAGGATGTGTTCTTAGTATCGAGAATGCACCGATGCAGATTTGAGCACCGAACTCGCTCTATGATACTTATGTTAATTCCCCTGCCACTGTTTCTTTAAGACCAACATATTTTTTTTTTTATTGGAAAGAGAAGACCTTGGAGTACCCAATGATGTGCTTTGGTTAAGTCACATGACATTCAGTGTTTTTCTGTAGCGCGATTTCTGACAGACTAGCATTTTTAGCTAGCAAGGTCAGCTGCGAACTTTTAAGTTGTAACAATAACAACATGAATGCTAGTAATATAATGTTGTTTAGTCATGTGTTAATGGCATTTGCATTATGGATAAAATCTAGTTTTAATGGCAATACCACTTCTGAATAGATATGAATACAGGGAACAGTGCATTAGCGAGCACCACCATAAAACAAGAAAAGGACAGAACTGGCTCTTCCTGGAGATGAAAATGAGGATGAAATGGTATTTAGTGTCCATGAGAATGATGCAGACTGCACATTTGATAAAGAAAGTTTAGGTAAGTTAGCTCAGATGCAGAGTATAGTATATAGTATATTATATATAAACATTATTAGCTAGTAGCTAAATTATTTTGATGCATCAGGATATACTACACTTGTTATTTATTTGTTATAGTATTTAATGGAGGAAATACTTATATTTACTGTATGTTGTATACATGATAATACAATATTATGTTTGTTTTCAATAATATTCAGCAAAAAAAGAATGGAATAAATGAAAGCTGTTGGAATATTAGTTGTGGTGAAGTATGTATAAGGTGTTATTTATAGGTTCTGTGTTAAAGCTCATAATGCTGCAACACCAATTAAATTATTTCAAACAAAAAATTATTAATTATAAGGAAAGTTTTACATTTGAAATGTCTAAGTTAGATCCACTGTTGGACATTGTTGCCATAGGGCAACATATCATAAAGTACCCTGAAAAAAAGATTTTTTTCCAATTTTCTTTTTTTTTTTTTTAACAGCACTTCAAGTTAAGCCATTTTAAGAAAAGAAAAAGTCAAATATTTTTTTACAGATTTATCATAATGCGTGCGGTAGAGGGTTAAATAATTTTCCATTAAAAACAGTTAAGGACATGTGACCATCAGGAAGAACGCAGCATCTCGTTTCTCAGAGGACGCGTTCTTTGTTCTCACCGTCTCCCGAGTTTGTTCTTCCCAGGTGACCTGGCAAGACCGGTCTTTACAAGAGCGCAAGTCTGTTTTCTGCGTTCTCAAAATTGAGAAACAGACCAAGTCTTTGCAACACCAGAAAACAGAAACTGATGGAGAGTCTACTTGGTCAGGAACTATGCGGGACTTCATAAATGGCCAACATATTGTCAAAGGCGTCAAAAATATTTGTGTTCTATCTTCGAACGTATCAGCTCCGGAGGTGTCACTTGCAACTCTAATGAAGCAGAAATAGCTTTACTTTCACTCATGGTGCAGACGGTGGGCCGAGAGCATGCCGTGACATGTCACTCCAGTACAGCTACACCATGGGGAGTTTCACTCAGCAGGACAGCCCAAAGCCCTGACTGTTGACAGTTTCTCTCCTTCATACAGACAATAATTGCAGGGGAGCTCTGTAATTGCATATTTCTATTTCCCTCTCAATTTCGATAGCAAAAGTCAAATATGTATACACTTGCCTATTGGTACCCTGCTTTGGTATTTTAGGAAACACAATAAGAACAAGAAGAATGCTCTGAGGCAACTCCACCTTGGCAAACAACCCTTAGCTAATTTGGTCTCCAGCTGTTGAGAGAGGTTTGTTCCATCAATTAGGCCAAGCAAAAGGCAGAGTGGATGGTGGCGTGTCTTGCAATACACATGTTGCAGCTCTATCAATGGGGAAAGATAAACAGTAGGGTCCTTCAGGAGCACTGCAGTACACCATGTGATCAGCACCAAAGCAACACGCGCACACTAATGGAACGGTTGCAAGCCAAACAGAAGCCTTTTGCACAGTTAGAGGGTGTTCAAATAGGATACCGTAAGGTGCGGTTTTTATTTCTCCCCTCCTCCTCCTCCTCCTTCATTCCTTCTCTTATGGAATCATTTCACAACTCTCAAGTCAGGCCACAGATATATTCAAGCAGAATTCCTTTCACAAGACATCTGGATACAAGTCCCTCCGGCTCTTGAAAAACTCTGATCTGCTTCCCACTTGATCTCTTTCAGTCAAAGGCTAGTGGATTTCACACATTCGCAAATCCAACTCTGAAAGGCACTGGCTGAGCTTACTCGGTTTTTTGTGCCTGATCATAAGGCCTCGCATTGTGATTTGAGCACAGGCAGTCAGTCATAAGTCTTCTTAAAAGAGGTGACATTTACCAAAACCATTAGAGCTCCCCATCTAATCCCAATCCCATTTTCAACGGTGACTGCTGTTACCTGAGAGCGGCGGTGAATTTTTTTCCTTCACTCCTACAGATGCATTACCATTTCAAAGCACACACATTCACGCAGCGGCGGCACATTTGACAACCAGAGAAACTATTTAAACGAGCCCTTGCCTTACAAACCTAGTACTTTTCTTGAATCCCCCTGCTTAGGATTGGGCTTCTTCTACGCTTCGAGAATGAATAAATGTGACGGAAATGTTTAAGAATCAGAAGGCACTAGTTGTCTTGGGTAGGTCTGCATTCGTAACACCTGACTTATGTTGTAGAACCAATAATATGTCAAATCGTCTGGCTTTAGTTTGTTAGTTCAGGAAGTAAACTTATTGGTTTTCAAATTAAAAACCTTAAAAGTTGCACTAATGATTAAAGATCTTGAGGGTGTATATATGTAATGAAGTCACAATGAAATGGAACTAGCCGCAGACCTTTTGTAGGGTGATGTACATAAAAGTTAAAACCAGGGAGATATTTAGGGATGTCCAGATCCAATCACGTGATCAAAAATTGGACCCGATCATGTGGTTTCAGAATTGGAATTGGACGTTACCTTCCGATCAGGACTCGAATATACAATTTAAGTCAGAATTATTAGCCCCCCTGAATTATTAGCCCCCGTTTATTTTTCCCCCAATTTCTGTTTAACGGAGAGAAGACTTAAAGATAGAAATGTTAAAAAAAAAATTATATATATATATATATATATATATATATATTCTCATTATTTTTAACACGCCTATAGTTATGCAGTGGCCCAGAGTTAGACCTCTTTCTTGACTTCACACAGAAAGAACAACACAAGTGGCATGACAACACTTTGTTGCAGAGGAAATTGGGTAAATGCTGGAAAAGTTTAATACAGAAGCTGGTTGAAGCGGAAAGCGTGAGTATGTCTGCAGTCTGGAGTTATTATAAAGTTGGTAATTAAAACATAACCATAGCAAACTGTGATACACTTGGAGTTGCCTGCAGAGTATCTTTATACTTAAAATCAAATTACTCGGACTCGAGGGCAAAAAAACTTGATCGGGATATCTCTATCAAAAGAGTTTATTAGTTGACAGGATTTTGAGATTCTGAACTTTCATCCAAGCTTGCTAACCCATCTAAACCCAACAATGTATGCAAACTTGATTTTGTTGATTGATCCTTGCGACGCTTATCTTGGCACAAGTTTGCTTGATTCAGCACACTAAATCAGAGTAGTGGCCATCAATGAGCATTTAGTTATGAATGAATGTTCAGCTCTTACACATTTTTACCTGAGCATTCCACTTTTTCATAACAAAATGTGCTGCCAGGAATTCAGAAAATGATCAGCATAACTTATATTCAAAATTGTGAGCCAGAGCTGCTTTGGTAACAATTTGTACATCTGCAGTCCTAATTTGTTTTTTTGGAACATGTAATAGAAATTCACACTTGGATGGCAGTTAATTACTTACATGCTGTTACAAAATAGCCCTTTTGATGCAAGTTCAAGCATAGCTTTTTGGCTGAGACACAGCCAACGCAGAAAAGACAATGTAGACTGCTTTTTCACAGCTAGTTATTATTTATTTTTTATTTCGACTTAGGGTGTCACAGCCTTAAATCATTCAAGGTAATACGCCTGAAGCACTTCTCACCTGGCCTGTACTCCACTTGCCAGTAAAAGTGTATGTTTAAAAGGTGCTGAGTCTGAGGGTACATTTTCACAACAACCATGTAGTCAAATTGCCATTGTAGAAATTGCCAATGTGACTCATTCCAATCAATTCTTGGATCCCAATTCTTCCAAACAGTTATTCAACTCTAGTGAATATATATTTATATCACAATGTTAGATATTTTTATTATCATGCAGCACTAATATCCACGTTAACAAATTATAACTGAAATCCAGTAAACCGAATACTTTTTTTGTGATGAGAGGTGCTTTTTAAAAATGATTTTATATAGGCAGCGAGCATTTTGATGATTGTTTATGCGCCTCACGTTCTAATCTCTTGCTGTGTCTCACATTTTTGATGGAACACTCTGTGCACCTGCAGTTGGAAATGTCAACTAAAAGTTAATATGTGGGGGGAAAAGGCCTGATGTAATGGGTCCAGCATCAAGACTTTTTACAATGGTTGGCTAGCAACAAAAAATGTGCACTGCTCATTTCTAAACTGAATAAAAATGCAAAGTGGGGCCCATTGTGTTTTCCGAACTGAAATCGCATTGGGTATGGTAGACCACTCACATATGACAGGGCAATAGTTAGCCCTGTGACCTTGTTAGTAAACATTACCTGTAGGGGAGTAACGATTAGCTCTTAGTGAATGTGAGTTCTCCCAGGTCTATTTCAAAAACGTCTTTAAAAACATGTGATTGGCCCTGATGGTTATTTAGAATTTGCCTTGTGTACATGATGCATCTTCACTGTTGATTGAAAAATTGGTAAAATAAAGCCACACTAGCCTTAACTTGCCTTAAAAATGACATTTAGTGTTCATGTCTACATACCCAACATGTACTATGCATGTACAAATGTCATCGTATCTAGTGATTCTTTTATTGGGTGTTTACACCTATTGATCTCATTCTTTGTGTTAGAAAGAACGAGTCATTGGAATCTTTTTAGCTCAAGACGTCCGTTCTCATTCACTTGCATTGATTTTTAGACATTACAAACAGCTTGTTATGCTGCTTGGTGTTGCAAACTGATCATGTCATATTCTATTATTCTACTTTTTATGTATAGTCATGAACACACTGGTTTGTAGTGCAAGTAGTTTAACCGCTTTAAGTCGTTTATTATTCCAAGCCATTTCTTCCATAAGCAACACAACTGGAAGATCTAAAAAAATTGGAAAAATTAGCGCACTTTTGAGATTGCAGAATAAGGTTAATAGCGGTGAGGTTTTGAAACCCATTTTTAAAATTATGCATTTGCAATCCCTAAATTGCTGCCGATGTGTAAACGAACAGGAAAACCAAAATAAGGGCTGAAAAGTTTGTATTGTAAACTAACCTTGTGTTCATTTGTGAACGTTTTGAGGAAAAAGAGAATTAAATACAGTGGTCGCTTGCCATAATGCCGTTCACCTTACACGGCCTTGCAGTTTCGCAAATTTTTTATGTTGTTGTGCACTGCAGTTTGTTATCGATCGATAGCAGAGTGAATTTAAACAAGGATGCAAAAAGGGTTATAACTGTCTGCAGCAAGACCATCGTGAAGGGGGTCGCAGACTGGATGCGCCGTGCTACGCATTTTAGAATTGTAAACATAAGTTTATATTAGTGTATGCACATCTATGAAAATGTGAACTTTAAAAGTGTTTAAACGAGAGAAAAAGCGTGAAAATGTTAATACATGTCTCAGAAAAGTGTATAAAGTGTGTATTGAGGGGTTTTACAGCCTGAAAACTTCTGCAATAATTGTAAAAAATAAAGCTGACTGCTTCGTGGATTTTGCCTATATTGCGGGTTATTTTTAGAACGTAACTCCCACGAATAACAAAGAACCACTGTTATTTTAAACTCACTCTGTTGCTACAGTAATTTTTCTAGATATTTAGAGATTTAACAGTTCTTTATTTTATTTGGTCACAAAGACCTTCTGTCAGTCTATAGATGGTGAATAAACTCAAACACACTTTCACAGTCCATCTATTTAACCCACAGATGAAGTATCAAGTAACTGCCCACAAAACACACACACACAAATTAGCCCTAGTGGAATAGGAGGGAGGACCGTGTTTTTTTTTTTTTTTTTTTTTGCCCGCACAGATAAACACTCGGCTCAGGCCCCTCTGTGCTTGAGGAAGGAGCTCTGGACCATTGACAGGTGCATTGTGTCGGGGAATACCCAGCTGTAATTAACTTTAGGCCCTGCATGGGAAAAGCTGAGGGAAGTTGTCTGGACAATGCAACATGTGGGGTGTGAGGATGGACCTGATGTAACCATTCCAGCTAATCACACCAACACTGTGACAATAAGTGAATGAATGGGTAACAGCATTGATTTATTGTGTTGGTATACCACCCATGGGCTCTGAGACGAAAAGCCCACAGTACGCAAAATTTTGAATAACAATAATAATAATAGAATAAATATAATAATAAATAATAGGGATGTACCGATTCACTGCGAGCTGTTAGAAAATCGATTTAAATATGTAATGATTTAAATTGGTAGAAATGTTGAATGAAATGTGATAAATATTCTGAACAGAGGGGGCGCTTTGTTTACAGGCGCAAAATTACTTTACCTGCACATCAGTGGCGAGCAAGAGGTCGGGCGGCAAAATAAAATGACAGTGGTGAAGTGCACCAGACAAAACACAAACGGTGTGTAAATACTGTAAAAAGACGCTTAACTTACACCAACAGAACAATGAATATTATGCACATAAACCTTTAGCTTAGTGAAAAACTGCAAAAACAAAAAAAAATTAATAAGCCAAACCACGCAGACCGGATGATTTGCAGCTCCGCTTGCTACAGTAATCACACGGTGCATCAGTGTTTTCATAGCGAAAGTGTGAAGATGTTTTCCAGACTGAAAGAGAAAATTGATTGTTGCAGACCAGGTATTAGACTATTTTTACCGTCTCCTTTTCAAATTAGTTTATGTTAATTTTAATGAATATCTTATTATTATTACTGATTATTTAATTATTTAATGTTCAAGATGATCTCTTCTTAAGTGTATCACACTGATACTTAGAGTTGTCGATAGACGATGCCATCGTCGATGGCTCAGTATCGCGACCCACCGCCCCGCCCTGCCCCTGTCCCTGTCGCAGCAGCAACCTGCTTGTGAAAAATACACACTTAGGCCCCGTTTACACTAATTTGTTTTAGTTTTAAAATGGCATTTTAGAACGAAAATGATCCACGTCCACAATGGCGTTTTACCCTCCTTCCACACTATAACGCTGAAAACGCGTGCACGCGCTCACACACACACACACGCACGCACACGTATAAGCTCCGGGCAGTCATCGGGTTTTTAACACAAAGCCCCAGAGAGCACTGCATGTCGGACATTTATAAAGCATGTACCGCTGGATTGCGTCTCACTATAGTTGTTAAAGGTGATATTCAATTACGTAATTTATTATTCAATCTATCAGGTAACGTGTCACAGCATCAGTACACTGCTTCAAACTTTTGCTTTCATGCTTGTACTTGGTAATTTTAGCGAAAACCTCAGATACTGTTCAGTGTTTAGGATTTTATCCAGCTGTGGCGGCAGACCTTTTACACAAATCTACCAACTACCTGTGGCGTTATTTCAATGACAAATATGAGCGTGCAATATGAGCGTGCATGCGCGCCCATTTGCTCTGCTTGTGCATAAAACCTCTTGCATGCCCCCTATATATGCTCAAGCGCAGATCTTCTGGTGCGCTCTCAAATAAACGCTGCTGAAATGCGATTTAGTAAATATATGTAGTGAGTATGTCTCCAACATTTATTAGATTTTTTTTAGAATTTTTATGAATGTCTCCAATAGACTTACAGAGCAGCATTAATGCGTCCTGAAGTAAAGCGAAACGGCTATAAACTCCAGCAAGATAAAGTCATTATATGCAGAACCACAGACCTTTATCTATAAATAAATTATAATTATGCAATCTGGGTTCATCATAACTGAAAGCCTCACGCACCTGTCAGTCAGTCAGTCAGTCAGTCAGTACGTAACCTCAAAGGGTTAAACAAATAACGCACAGCACTATATGCTTACAGAAATGTTTGCGCTGTTATAATTCACTAACATTTTTATTATGTTTAGGTGCAATCATAATCCGCTATTAAAAACAACAACAACAATGACTGAATGTTTTGAACGAGAGGCTGGAATGTAGCCGTGGCGTTTTGGTGTGGCGTCCTGCCATCGAAGAATAAATGTAGCGGAAACCATGATGTTGGTTGGTTCTTGTGAAATACGCACCTTTTTTTACCAACCAAATTTGTCAACACCATGATAACGACACAGATCACTCTGCCTATTCATGCCAGAGTCCCGTGGAAAAAGTGATTGACAGGTGGTAATTTGTGTGCAACTTATCTTTATTTATTTATGATTTGGTTATGGGTAAATTTAAGACCATGCAGGTCAAGTTGAAATGGTAGGCTACAAATAACTATGACAACGATGCCATTGTCCATCGCGATGTTTCACATTAGAAAACATATGATGCCAAATTAGTCGACATCGCCCAACCCAAACTTATACTAATTTATTATATATGTAATATTAATTATTCACCCTCATAAAAACTCTTGTCTCTATCCTACTATATAATTAGTCATTTTATAATCAGTGTTTTACGCCAGTGGCCAGTCCCCAGTCCCCAGGAGAGGAGGGCCTATGACCACCTCTGTACACACTGCTCTCTGGTTTAAGAAAGACTTACCTCTCCACACAAGCCATCTCAGTCCCCAACAAAAGAGTTTTTTCAGCAGCATGTGACGTTTGTAAATGTGGAAAGACCTTATTACAATGTGTCCAAAAACGATGCAAAAGCATCAATATGCGTCAATTAAAATGTAATTTAAATCCAATTTGATCAAACTTAAATTTTAAGTTGGCAAAAAAATCTTTAGTGCATGATTTATTATAAAAAACATTTTATTGTGTGGTTTTGTCAAAAAAATATATTAAAAAATGTATATATTTGGTACATTACTCTGGGCAACACGGTGGCACAGTGGGTAGCGCTCTCGCCTCACAGCAAGAAGGTCACTGGTTCTAGCCTCTACTGGGTGAGTTGGCATTTCTGTGTGGGGTTTGCATGTTCTCCCCGTGTTCATGTGGGTTTCCTCCGGGTGCTCTGGTTTCCCCCACAGGTCCAAAGACGTGGTATAAGTGAATTGGGTAAGCTAAATTGTCCGTAATGTATGTGTGTGAATGAAAGTGTGTGGGTGTTTCCCGGTGGGGGGAACTGGTCGCAAGACAAAAATTTTATGCACTCGCACAAATGCTCCCAAATATATTTTGAGGTCTCATAACAAAAAAATTTGGGCGCATATGCGACCAAAACGGTCGCAATTTCGAGCCCTGTAAAAGGACTACCGGTAAGCCGAAAAGGAAAATAAATGAATAAATTAGTACCAGACTATTTTATTGGCCTGTGGTATTTTACAACCTTTATTATCCAGATGTCTACAATAATATCAACATTGCTGTTTTAATAGTGTGCCCTGACATTGCCAATTTGACATTCACTTCCTGAAAATTAGAAAACAAAAACACTTCGGAATCCTGAGTCACAAGTAAACCCTTACTTTAGAGTACTACAAATTAAGTATGATCCTGCAATCATACTAGCATGATCATAACCACATACTCCTCAATATAACTGCTGTATAAGCTTAAAATCACACTAAAGAATCCTGAAGAAGAAGGGGTCAAATTGTATTGTCTCTAATTTGCTTGATGCGGAATTATGATTAATTCAGCACTCTTCAGAGATTGAATGAGATACCGTGGCTAAAGAAACATGCATTATTTACAAAAGGCCAGTAATGAAACAAAGTGTCTGGCAGGCAATTTAAGATGCTGCACTTTCATCCAAAAACCTGATCTTTTATATTAAGTTTGCAATTCTGTTTTAATTTACTGCATCAGTCCGGGGCTTTGAATGGTGGTAATTACGGCACAGATTTCGAGCAGAACTTGGTGCTCTGGCAGTGTCTGCAACCTATGAGATAGTGTCTTAATTACAGAAATGCTCCATCCTTTCCGGACACCTGGGCTAAACTGCATCGATCATTTCTATCAATAATAATCCCAGAGCCACAAAAATAAACTTTTTATCCTCTGCATGTATCATGAATCAACCTAAACTAGTATAGCAAGAAAAAAATAAAATATTTATTTTAATTTATTTTAAAAAAATATTTAATTCTATCTTGTTTATTAAAGGGGCTTGTAAATGGTTTGTAAGTAAATATAAAAAATAAGACCCTCCCCAGTGTCCCTGGTTGTCTAATGTACTTTAATTAACAACACAAACCGTTTAAATTAAGTTAATTGTTTTTACAAATTTAAGTGAATTTAATATAAAACAATGAAGTTGTTCCACAAAAATGTCAAGAAGTTTGATGTTTTAGCTCATGATGTAATGTGAAAATCACCTAAATGTGATTTTTGCATTGAAGATAGCATGTCTTTAGTTCAGTGGTGCAATTTCTCCCTTATTTCAGTTTCTTTACGTATATATATGATCCATAAAATATAGCAATAGTGTCATATTTTGAGTCAAGTACTGTGATTTGGATTAATTGTGAATTAAGTGTATTGATACACCCATACATACTACAGATATGAGCACAATCCCAGAACATGTGCTCTTACCAGTGAGATGACGGTTTGTTTTGAAATATTGCCTTGTGAAAGCAAATTGAACCAAGAGGAAATTGCAACATATTTAATGCCTGTGTCAAAACAAAGGGTGATACACGTGTCTGCGATGCCCTAAAGTAATTTATTAGCAATGTTTCCCAAACAATTAATTATTTGTGCCAACCCAACATAATTTTTAAACTAACCAACAACAAAAAATCCAAAATGTCTTGAATGTTGAATAAACATGAATACTAGGGCTGCACGATATATCGAAGTTGCAATTTAGCAAAAGCCGTAAATGTTAAGTACATCTTGTCAGGGAAGCATGGCTCTGTAATCAGCAGTAAATCTCCTCCAAAATCCAAGGGGGGATCTCACATAAAAACCGCAAATACGTTGTGAAGAAGATTCATTTAACTGTTTTTATTGATTCAATGTGACTAATAATCAGACAACTATGGAATCATCTCACAGAAGGATTTATTTCAGACACTCGACTGAATTTATGTAGTGTGTTTGGAGTAGAAACATGCTATAACCTGTCAGATTTCAGATGTAGCCAAAACACAGAGCTGTGGATCACTGTGAAGCGATGGAAACAGCAAATTTTCAATCTCAGAATCACACAGATTAAATCTATTGTCTGCAATTTTTGCCTAGCTTGTCATTAAATTATGTTGATTAATCAAATATAAACAGAAACTGATATTCACAACCTATTGCCGGTTACATTTTTTTTATTCTGTTAATATTTCCCCTTTAAAAACTGAGCAATTGGGAAACAAAACAAATAAATGATGAAAGCATGAGTTTTTCATACGTCAGGTAACTTATATTCTTTGTTGCTTATTTATTTGGTATTGCTTGAAAGAGACACCGGCTATTTAAAGAAAAACATCTAGAAGTTAAGAGTACATGCACAGTACAAGTTATAACAAAGAATTATGAAGGAAAGAAAAAATTACATTGAAAATAAAACACTCATTCAATAATTGTAATCGAAGTAAGGCATTTTTTTAATCGAGGTTTTATTTCTAGTTCGCTGCTCTGATTTACTACTGATTACAGAACCGGCTTTACTGACAAAATGTCCATGACAATTGGCTTTGATTAACTGTGTAGCCCTAAAGAACACACATCAAAATACAGCAAGGTTGTTTTAATATAAATGCATCTTTAAAAAACCACAACAAAAAAAAGTGACTGAAAAAACAGCAAAAAATAAAATAAAATTTTACACAAAAAATTCTGGGAATTTAATGACATTATTTGTGATGCATTAACAATAATGTAATGGCTGCAGTTCACTTAACAGCCACTGGTATCGATAATACAACTAACGTCTACAAATAAACAAATGCAAAAGTTCATATATTATACGACACTGAGTGTCAGAGTAAACAATTGCAAATCTATGTTCTATAAAGAAACAAAAGGCAGAGAAAATCCTGGGATATTTATGGGGAGAAACCGACAGAAGCATAAAACATCACAAAACTGCAAGAACACAGTGTGGCAGATTTAACTCATTACCCAAGTGAGTCTTAAACCTCTTTATTATGCCTCTAAAAGCAATTCAGAAAACAAAAGACTATAATATTTAGTAGTTAACTTTGTTCTGGGCTCTAAGCTTTATTTAAGTTTTCCACGTTTTGGGACATTACAAAGTTTTCATGATAAACAGCACTGGAGTCAAAACCTGCCTGAACAGTAAGAAGGCTCAAGTTATATACCATCAGTCTGAAAAGCTAAATAATAAATGTGAACACCTGATCCCACAGGTTACTCAGATTCTCTCTTAACAAGTCTCCTGAAAACAAAGTATACTGAACATTACAAGTCTAATAAATCACAAATGTCCTGTTTGTAATGGTAGAAGCTTTACTTTTGCATTTCTGTAATATTTAGAAATGTTACAATGTTACAATGACACAGCAGGCAGGTTGTAAACTCTCACCAACTGTGAAAGCCCATGAAGTCATGTAGGAAGCGTAAATGGATGTTTTGTTGTACCTGTCAATGGCGGGTGAATTGGGAATCTGTTATTATGTCACATGCAGGATCAAACGCCTCTCTGAAGCAGGGACTGTCACAGAAGAACTGACATTCCTTTGAGATTTTGTTCAAAACAAATATTGGAGGAACAAGAACACAGAGGGTCTCAATGCAATCCAGAATAGTGTTATTTTAATATAACTGACATTCGATTTAGCTTTTACTCTAATAATTTGCCAGATTTTAATCTTTAATTTTCCTTTTCATTAAATGTACAATTAAAAATGGCTTTTGCTGCTTGTTCAAACTACTTATTGAAATTGAGTTGAAACAACAATTCCTAAGTTGTTTTTGGGACAACTAGTGCTGCACAATATATAATTTCAGCATCGATATCACAATGTGATCATTCGCAATAGTCACGAGTATATGCAATGTTGAGTTTTGTAAGTGTTTTTTGAACCATTTGACTTTGTGAGGGTTTTAAAAGCATTCAGGCAGAAGAAAATGAAAAAAATATCCAAAGATGCCATTTTAAAATGTAAAATAATCTGTATTTTTGAAACTAATGAAAATGGCAGAAGTGAATGATTCATTTGTATTATTTAGCCTTGCATGTTTACAGCTTCAAAATCTTTTAAATGTAAAAATAATTTTGTAAAATATTTTGTGTTCAAAGGGGGAAAAAAGTTTTAGTTTTTGACCCAGACATTTAAAAAAAAGTATATATTAGAGCAGTGATAACAATACCGTCAAACCATGATATTTTTTCTTCCAAGGTTATCATACTGTCAGAATCTTACGGAACCCCGGAAGGGACGTAGTGGAGGAAAAAAAAATTGGCTGGGTGAAAAAAAAAATGGGTGAAAGAAAAAAATGGGTGGGAGGAAAATATATATTTCTAGGTTTTTGCGTTCTCTCGCAAAGTTTTGCGTTCCCTCGCAAAGATGTTTTGCGTTCTCTCGCAAAGTTTTGCGTTCTCGCAAAGAGGTTTTGCGTTCTCTCGCAAAGATGTTTTGTGTTCTCTCGCAAAACTGTTTCTCCACAAACACCTCTGTTATCAAACAAAACAAAACATGACATTCATTGCTGCTCACTTGTTTGATAACAGAAGTGTCCCTTTAAATGGCACATACAGACGCTGATCTGGGATCAGTTTACGGAGCGCGTCTGTCAGTCAGCGCTTATACATGCATTCGCTGTTTCAGAGGTTGCAAAGTGAAAGGCAACGATCAACGCACAGATTTAATGTAAAAAAGTGGGATAGAATGGTAAAATATGGGAGAATTTCTGCAAAAATGGTAGGGTTTTCATGAGTGAAGTGAACAGAAAGTGTTTGTGGAGAAACAGTTTTGCGAGAGAACGCAAAACATCTTTGCGAGATAACGCAAAACTTTGCGAGAGAGCGCAAAAACTTAGAAAAATATATTTTCCTCCCACCCATTTTTTTCTTTCACCCATTATTTTTTTTTTTCACCCAGGCAATTTTTTTCTCTTCCACTACGTCCCTTCCGGGGTTCCGTAGTATCTTATACTAGCCCATGCCAAGTCACTTGGTGATTTCCAAAAATCAAATTTATCTTATTAAACTAATAGAACTAACCTACAGAAGAAAAAATATATTTGGTTACATAAAAAAGCTAACTAAAAGCCATCACCTGTTAGATATTTTTTTTTTTTCAACTCATGGGGTGATTATGCTACACTAAAAAAACAGCAATAGCATTAGATGCAGCAGATTGATTTTATGGCACCAGGTTAAACTTTCTGACACCATTACAGAACTGATGTATAATAAAAATAAATTTAGGCCACAACTAAACATGGAGGATGATCTCCACGTAGCATTCTACAAAATTAAACGACAAATAGACTTTGGTCTTTTAGTATGTGTGCACCGTTGTGTACAAGGTTTATACTGTATATTTATAACCACCTCAGAGGATATTGGGGGTAGTGAGTCACTGGTATTGTAATTTTAGGGGTTGCGAATTGACAAGTGTGAGAACCCCTGCCCTAAAGAATCTTCCAAACCAGTCTAATTGATGAAATCTAAAGTGATCTAATCTAAGATCTAAATGATTTATTAAACTCATCTATTAAAATTTTATTCATTGCGCATTTTATAAATCCCAGAATAATAATAACAAATAAATAAATAAATAAAAAATAAAAATAAATAAAAATCGCAATGTGTAATTTTTTTCCAATACTGTGCAGTCCTAGGGACAACCTAATTGTTTAAAGTTGAGTCCACTTGTATTTGTAACAACAATAAAGTTAACTAAATTAATTTGTGTTAGGACGGCATGAAGGAATTGCATGAAACCCAGCATACTTTTACAGTTTATCTGTATAGCTTTAAAGTACCAGAATTGAAACAAAGTTTTTTTGTTATTCATTTGAGGGCAAAAAGAAGTTTGAAAAGGCTGAGTGACGGTACACTGTTTTGGAACACACCGACAACCCCACGCTGCAGGAGCCAGTGTTTTAAATATGTCATGCTGCTTGAGTGTAATACTAAACACAACAATAATGGTGGCTGAGAAAGCAACCATCATAAACATCTGACAAATAGCCTTCTCCTTGCGAAACACCACAGCGGCACGACATACTACTTTATATTTGCCATGGAAAGACACCAAACGAAACAATGTTTAGAACTGTATCAGCTGTCTGACTCTGAACTGGATATGAAGGACGTCAAAGAAGGAAGAGTTCCAGGACACACCCACTGATTGAATTGTTGTCATGGAAAAAAGTGACAAACTATAAAAAGAATTTAGTTTTGACCAGATTTTGTTCAAATTTACAACATTTTTTTTTCGGCATTTATCCTTAATGCTTAAATGTAAGAACTTTTAAAAATGGGGATTTATTTTAATTAAATGTTTATAATAATAATAGTAGTAGT
Organism: Danio rerio; assembly: GCF_052040795.2. Classification (NCBI taxonomy): domain Eukaryota; kingdom Metazoa; phylum Chordata; class Actinopteri; order Cypriniformes; family Danionidae; genus Danio; species Danio rerio. The sequence goes on from NC_141044.1 coordinate 21,900,750, forward strand.
AGTAATAATAATAATAATAGTAATAATAATAATAATAATAATAATAATATATTTCTCACACTGCAAATTCAACAATTAAGGCAACCAGCATTTATTAAGAAAGCGTTATCTGAAAAATTCACATGTACATTTTTTAACCTGCACTGGTAACAGGTGTTAATTATAGACAAGCTAAATAGTTGTTGTGCTTTCTTCATTGTGCTTTAATTTAATGCCAGGAAAACCAAATTAGTGAATACATCTTGTGGCAGTGACGCCACATCCCCATCACGGCTCAATCTAAGCCCATTCAAAATATTCAAGAGCTGAATCTTTACGACAAGCTGCATTTGCATGAGGCCCCTTCATTACTCAAGAAAGTTTTTGTTAAGGTTGATATGTGGTTTGACAAAAGAAGGCTCAACCTCGGGGTCCGGTCTATTCAGGCTGCATAGTTTTGCTTGAAATACAAAGTAATAAACTTGTTTAACCTGCTCTGCAAGTATTTATTGTGCTTAAGGAACAAGAAATTCTCCTTGCTGTATGCTGTTAATGGATCCATCTTCACTTTCAGAACATATCCCTCACACCAGATAACAACACCACTGTATTTCATGAATACTTTATCCAATTAAATATCTATTTTAAATGTCAGTTCATCCAAACATAAAACATCATCAACAACAACAAAAAGCATGTCATTATTTGTCATATTTTCAGGAAATAAGATGTGCGTGAATATAAAAATCACACTATGTCAAAACTACACTGTTTAAAAGGAAAAACAGGGTCACTTAGCCTGAAATGTTTTCAATTATGCATTTTAATTCCCCTTTGTCTGGATTGTTTTGCTTTTGTTCTGGAGCAAAAAGATAAAAATCTATTTACTTCAAATAAGTGTTCACACTGACATTTTTAGCGGCAACCCTTAAGATACAAAAAAATATATATATTTTCCAACAGAACTCACCGAACAGTCAAAACAAGGCTGTATGCTGGGCTAATCCATGTGTTGAATGTGCACACATGTGATGGTTTTTATCAGTTGAGAGTTTGTATTCTTATAAAACATGCAAATTAGTCAAAACATCCTCAGAAATGTCTCTTTGAACACAAATGAAAGATCTGCTGAGAGGACACACATTTACAACACCTGAAATAAACTGTAATGGGCAATGTTGCAACTATGAAAAATGTTTATAATAACATGTTATACGTTTTAAAATTCGAATTACAAAAACAGGTATACATACATATTCTTTTGTTCAATGATTATTCTTGTGACATCATATTCTGTTTTTGCTTTCTTCAGATGTCTTTAGTTTTTCTTGTGTTCAAGTTTATTTGGAAGCAGACCATTCTCAGCATTTATTCATTTTCTTGTCGGCTTAGTCCCTTTAATTATCTGGGGTCGCCACAGCGGAATGAACCGCCAACTTATCCAGCAAGTTTTTAAGCAGCGGATGCCCTTCCAGCCGAAACCCATCTCTGGGAAACATCCACACACACATTAACACACACTCATACACTACTGACAGTTTAGCCTACCCAATTCACCTGTACCGCATGTCTTTGGACTGTGGGGGAACACCCGGAGGAAACCCACGCGAACGCAGGGAGAACATGCAAACTCCACACAGAAATGACAACTGAGCCGAGGTTCGAACCAGCGACCTTCTTGCTGTGAGGAAACAGCACTACCTACTGCGCCACTGCCTCGCCCCATTCCTCATCAGTGATGTTAAAAGTGATGTTTGCTTTTATTTTGCATCATTGCAATGTGTAGTTACATTTTTTGAGAGGTGCGCGTCAGCGTCAACATCAGCCAGGACGAGGGCTATGCGACTGAATGAAGGCTTTGCCGGACCATAAGCCGGTGTGTTTAACGCAGAAGTATAAATCAGCCTTAAGTGGTAAAAAGAAGCAGTGCAAGGCTGACAAATGAGTTCAGATCTTTTGTACCATTAAATAAATATTGATACTTGGCTACATCAATAATGTATCGCGGGTGGAATTATCACAGTAAACCAGCATCGATATTTTGTCCTGGTCCTATTATTGAATAATCAAATATAAACTTAACACTGTGCAAAGCAGATACTGCGATGTGACTATTGCGAACGTGCACATTGCGATTTCGATGCTAAAACGATATATTGTGCAGCCCTACTATTTACTTTAAAAATACTATAAAAAACATAAAAGTAAAATACTGTAAAAAACTAAATACTAATAAATTATAGTAAAACACTAAATGTGTAATAAAAAAACTATAAAAGTATTTTAACATTTTACTATTTTCACTATTTTGTTTTGTTTTTTTTAATATTCCTATTAAGTCTAAACATCTCTTTAAGCAAACTTCTTTTCCCAAAGCAAAGGAAGAGTCATCCGGCAGACGGCTAAACACTTACTTAACATGAAAACAATATGCTAGCTGTATCTGCAAAGAATACGATTTCAAACACCTTAATCTCGCAGCCTTTTAGTGACCCATTTTTCGAAAACATCCCAGCAACTCTTGTCTTTAGACTTCTTTAACAGAAACGCCTATAAATTCCCCATCATATAAAAATGTACTTCCTCACTATATGCAGATAAAAAATATTGGGAAGTGAGTTAAAAATAAAAGTAGATTGAAGCAGAGTGAACAGCTTTAACTGATGTGTGGGACCTCATCCAGTCAGTGTGGCAAATAAACTGGTTAGACAATAATGACAGGATTTCTCTGAAGTTGATGCTGTCATAACTCTGACATCAAAGCAAAAGGTCACATTTTATCCTGGATATGCAATAAATCACTGTATTCTTCAGCAGAAAAGCTCAATATCACACCCCAACACAAACACCTTTTCATAAGTTATGTGAATGCTAATAAATTGAGGTGGTTAAATAATAATAAAACAATAGCATTTTTAATCACAATATAAGTTCATCACAAACTTTTTTTATATATAATTTACTTACACTTATTAATTGAAACAGCATAAGTAGGGATGTGCAATGCAAATGTTTTTTTTTTTGAAACATACTGATTTTTGTTTTGTTATTATATTGTCGATATTGTCTATTTCTCAAAGATAATGTGTTTTGTTTGTTTTTTTTACTATTAATGTTAATTTTTAGAGAAAAATTACAATTGTAATTCAGATCATGTTCTTAAATATAATATTTCGCAGAAATATCGGTCAATTCATTAATTATTGCTAAAATAATAAACATGATAATAATATTATAATTTTTGTCATGCATAAACATGAACAAAATTGCAGAATTCAGTGATGAAAACAGTTGTATATTACATAAGGCCCTACTTAAATACCAACATAACATGTGCCATTAGCAACTTTTCCCTTTTTTTTTTACCAAGTTCATATTTCTACATGCTTTAACCTTTATAACCATGTTTACAAATCAACAATAAAATCTAGATGTTTTTTGGAGACCCACCTTTGCATTAATATTTCTTTAATACTGAAATATTTGTTAAGGTGTTGATACCAAACAAGTAGCATTTGAGTATAGATGCATCAATACTGAATTGTTTGATAGACTGTTGTTTATTACTATATAACTATTTCAATACTTCAGATTTTATATAAAAATATCTCAATTTGTGTTTAAAAATAGAAAGTACTAAATATTGTCTTTTAAGATCTTTTGACTTTGGAAAGACTTGAGGGGACTCAATGAAGACATTTTTATTCTGGGGTGAACTAACACTATATTCATTATCCATATGCCCAATTATTGTATAAAATGAGGTTGTATACAGTGCATCAGTCTGTTGTAATCAATGTAAGCCTGTTTCATCTTTTAAGTACCCAGAGAGCAAATCTGCGAGGATAAAGGCCTGCACTGGAAACTTTGTCTTAGTAGTGTAAAAAAAACAGCTCACTAGATATGACCTAAATTATTCACTAAATAGCACAAAGAGAAAGGGTTCACAGTTTCCCCATGTTTGCCAAGCAGAATGAAATAAATTAAACTCTCTACCACAATATTTGACTGTGGCTGTCCTTTACATCTTCATATCTCCTTGTACGTGAAGCAAATCACAGCCCAAAATCCTATTGTATATGAAATACACTCCTGAATCTGCTACAAATCCCAATTGCTATTAAATTCACCACTAAACTCTCTAGTATAAAAATGACAGTTTGCAATGCAGTAAAGCATTCTGAAGCAACAACACTGCATGCACAATACAAAGTGCATGTGATTCAAGAAGGCTGGCTGGACGCCATTGCTTTCTTCCCCCTTTAATAATGCACTGTAATTTAACTTCCACCGTGCATGCATTATTGACCGCTGATAATGAGAAATGCATGACGGAGGCAGACATTCACCTTATCCCAAACAAACCCATATAGAGTAGTAGCTCAACCCCTACCACTTCCGTTACGCCCATCCAAACTAGTCCGAATCAGTTCACCGAATCGGCTCTTTTAGAGAGTTCATTCAAATGAACCAATTTTTTTGAAAGATTATAAAGAAAGGCGACTATTGCTTGTTACAATGTAATGCACAATTAGTAACAAAACAGATATCAACGCACATAATTTAAAGTGTGAGCCTATTTTAGAATACAGTCGAGACTTTGTTTACTAACGCTCATTCAAAAGGACCGTCCATAAGAGCCGATTCAAATGAACAACTCCGCGGAGCCTGATTGCAATGGTTACGCATCCTTAGTATATATTTCAATAAGTTTAACCACCACATAAATACATCCTGATCTTATTTAAAAGCAAATTAAAGCATTAAGCTACATCGCCAAAACAATCAACAACCGCCACCTGCGATTCTCTCCATATTGCCCAGTCATTGTTGTTATTGAAGGAAACTGAAGATAGTGCAAACAGATTTCTATATATCTAAGTGGCATAACAGGTTCATTTGTATGCTACATTGTCGTGCAAGAAGAAAAAGCTCTATACAAGGCTAAAATGCTATTGTTATTGAAAAAATACAAGTGGGTCTTTACGTTTAATGATCTTTCAATGACATTCATGTGAATGTAAAGGACTCGTTTGAATGTTTAAAGGGCTATAATAAGATCCAGTCTTTTAAAAGGAATGGATAATTCTGTGCAGATAGGTATGAAGAAATGAGCTCCTGTCAAAGAGGACAAACTCGCCCTGTCAGTTCCTGCTTTCCTTTACCTGTTTCCTCGTTCGTGCATCAACTAAATATGATCTATCCGAGCCAAGAAAGCTTAAATACCAACACAGAATACTAAAGGAATAGACACAGGTTTAAATCGAATCTTTTTTCAGGTAGAATGTTAATAACTTCCGCAATGCTGGATTTATGCAGCTCTTCGGAAGCTGCTCCGTTTCTCTACCGGCAGGATTAAAGGCACACATGCAGATCTGAAAGCAACTAAAACACTGCTATCAAAGCATCGAAATGATACTGACCTAATGCCACCTCACAGGCTTTGCGCAGCTGCGAGTGATGAGCCTTTTTCACCTCCTTGTCGGCCAAGATCTTCTCCAAAGCTCTGGTTAAAAACATGTTTTTCGTCTTTTTGCCTTCATACATGACGCGGTGCGAACGGGGCGAGGAGGGCCTGTCCCAGTGGAGGCTGGTTCCGCGATTTTTAGATATTCCCGTATGATTGAGCTTTTCTCCGGCGGATGGTGCCCTCAATTGAGAAACATAAATAAAGCCAGAAGGTGGGGTAAATCCCTCAGTTTTCCATCAGCGACCTGCTGCCTGCGCCATGTTGGAAGGAAATGACGTCACGCACGTAGAAACGGCCGCAGTGAGGCAGAGTGAGGAGACGGTGAGGGAGTGTAACAAATTATAAATAAAATATAGATAAATATAATTAACAGAGATTTAAATGAAGCGAGATTAAGATGAACTAATAAAATAAATGATAATAATAAAAGATTAGATAAATGCGAGAGAATATATATAACGTATAAATTGTAAATATAAAACGTCAAAATGGTAAACTCACCTCTTTGTTAGTTGTGGTTATAGATTTAGTCTAATTTAGATTTGTAGTCTGTGGTTATTCTGTGCAAAAGTTGGACAGCACACACAGCAAGTTAGTAATGCAACACAACACAGGCCTAACGTTATCTTAAAAGTGACTAGACCATGTGAATTTTAAAATTCTTAATCATATTTTTAATGTCAATGTTAAAATTATATAGTATTATAATAATAAAAATCTAAATCCTTACCAATTTTCTTAGCCTAGATTGATTTTATTGTGAAGAATTTGGTGGAATCAACATTTATTCATTTATTTTCCTTAAGCTTAATCCATTTATTTATTAGAGGTCGTCTCAGCAGAATGAACTGCCAACTTATCCAGCATATGTTTTACGCAGCGGATGCCCTTCCTGCCGCAACCCAGCACTGGTAAACATCCATACACTCTCGCATTCACACTCATACACAATGCCCAATTTTAGTTTATTCAATTTTCCTATGGCACATGTTTTTGGACTGTGGGGGAAACCGGAGCCCCCGGAGGAAACCCACATAAACACAGGGAGAACAAGCAAACTCCACACTGAAATGCCAACTGATTCACCCGGGGCTCGAACCAGCGACCTTCTTGCTGTGAGGCGACAGTGCTAACCACTTATTAGAAGATTAGATTTATATTAAGGTTTATGGAAATAGAAATATGGACATTTTTGAGCAATATTGTTAATAGTATCAAAAACTCATTAATTGCAAAAAAAAACAAAAAAACAGTAAACAATATTTTACTAGATATTTTCAAGACACTAGTAGTATTCAGCCTAAAGTGCAATTTAAAGGCAATTTAAATATAAACAGGGGGCTAATAATGTTCTCTTGTAAAATTATTCTTTTATTTAAAAATAAAAACAAATAATATAATAAATAATAAATAAACTAGCAAATACATAAAAACGTCTAGTCATTTTATTAACCTTTGACATTTATTTGAATCATTTACCGACCTGAATGAAAGAACCTAAAGAAATGAAAGAAATCGCTTAAAGACATTTTATTTATAATTCTCTTTTTCTATGCAGGTTTGATGGAGATTAATGAGTCAGTTCTTAATGAGGAACAAGCAACAGTGCTCTTCATCAAGCGGCGCTACATTTGGTTTGTTTTTTGAGTTATTCTCAGATTTTATTTACAAGATGTCTGAAATGTTATTGCTCTGTACACAAAGACGCTGACATCAGATGCGGAGGATGAGTCAAGGCCAGACGATATAAAGCTGTCTGTTCTCTAACAGTCTCAAAACTCAGAATATACAATGAATAAAAATATTCTACTGTTCATTTAAAAGGAATATATCAAGCCCCTTTTTATAAGGCGTCAAATAAATCTCCGGTGTCTGCAGAATGTCTTTTATCACAGCTAAATTTGCCCCATTTGGGTGTAAGCAAAAACACTGGTTTTGTGCGTGTCGCTTTACATGCAAATGAGCTGCTTTCAAGAATAAGGCGGAGCTTTTGCATGCTATGACAATCAAGGAATAACAAAACAATTCTCATGCAGACAAAATATCTGAAACGTTCATGCCTGTTCAAACAATAATGGAGAGGAAGAGGTTACAACTTTTAGACTGAACTGGAACATTTCTGAATGATTATTGGAAACATTTATGTAATTAAATGTATTAAATTTATGTTATGTATTATGGCCGAGTGAATTCATTGACTGACCCTGGTTACTGAAGTTTAGCTTAAGTATATTTTGCTCAAATCACAAAAGACTTTACAGAAACTCTTAAGTTCAGGATATTTCCTTCAAAAAATGAAATGAGAGAAGAGTTAGCATGCTATGCTTGTATGGAGTGCCAAGTCTGACTAAGTTAGAAACGTATACATGTAAATGTAAAATTGAATACTTGAACCCCTTCCTACATCACTAATGGATTGAAACATGAGTTGCTTGTGTTTTCACATGCTTGCAGAGAAGGTCTTTCTAAAACAAAAGTCACTGGTTTATCTTTATTTAAATAGTATAGCACTGACGCACAGAACCTTTGGATGTGTTCTTTATTTTCCACAGACAAAACTGCTATAGCAATAAATAAAGAGTTGGGCTGAAACATAATATTCTTTCATCAATGTTATATATTTTTAAGTCTATTAAATGTTATTTTGTATAATTAAAATTGCTCTAAAATTTATATACAAACCTGTTAGCTAGCAGTTAGCAAATTGTTAGGAAATTGTCAAACCTTTTACAGTCACCCCTGTTACTTTTTTGGTGGATGAACAATCACAAAATTTGATCCTCAATCAAGATTCATAATTTAAAGTCATGACAGCTATTTCTGCTTCCACTGAGATCAGTCTAGAACAGTGTTGCCCAAACTTTTCCTTATGAAGGGCCAAAAGCCAAACTTTAAAGCTAGTGGGCCGAAGGTAATTACAGTTGCCATGGGTAATTTCCTAATTTATTTTATAATGTTTAAAAATGTCTATAAAATGCTGCTTTATATTAACTAATACTGTTTTTATTTTATTTTATAATGAACTTAATACAGTAAAAACAGAACAAAATAATTTATAACCAAATTAGACTAATTTTTTGTCTTGATTTGCTCGCTGATGTCTTCTGCGTAGTCCTCTATCTGTCGAGAGGCAGTATTTACATTTTTAAAAATCAGATTCTTGTACAACATTTAATTATAATATTTAAATTCAGTTTGCTTATTTTGTAGCTCAGCAATAAAACAAACAAAAAAAGCTTACGTCAATTTAGAAATAATGATGCTGTTAAAAGCATTCACCCCAACCCATCATTCTCACTGTCAGATGGGATGGTGGGCCAAATCAAAAGATACAATGGGCCAACTTTGGCCATCTTTGGTCTTGAGCTACTTTATTTGAAATATAAATATATTTTTACAGCATAAAATGAGTGGAAACCACAATAATAAAGGCCATTTTTGATGACAATAGCTTAGCGCAAAATTAAATGTCACCATATTTGTTGTTTGTTTTTTCAAAGCTATGGACAGCTTTTTATATTAATTTTGAAGTTATTAGCATAATTACCAAAAATAGTATGTATTGAAATATTTTCATGGTGAATATGAGATGGTGACATCTGACTGACTGGAACACAATGAGGTCAGAAGTGGGACATGTTACATGTCTAGAATGCAGCACTGTAGTGTACTCTGTGAGACTTTCCCGTAGTTTTACAGTTATTTACTGCAAAAACGGCCAGTATAATACCACATACATTCTTTACAGACTGTGATATGCACTTCATTGTGGGTCATTTTAAAACGTTTACTGTAACTTACTGCATATTATGAATTTGCTGTATTTTACTGTAATCAAAGTAACCAAGCTCTGCTGCTGTAGTTGAAGACAAGACATGATGAAAAAATAGTTGTATGGATTTTACTAAATTCCATAGTAAAAGCTAAAAATATAGGTTTTATACTGCTAGTGTAAAATGTAAATGAATTACAGTAAAAGTAGTTTAAAATTTGTCAAATTGTAAAATTAAAATGCGTTAAAGGGTATTTTACCATAAAAAGAAGTTGCAGTAGGACCATTTACTGTAAAAAAAAAAATAATAATTGTGGTAGGGCTCTGGTACTGTAAAACACATTCACAGGTAAGTTACAGTAAAGGGGCAGTTGCGGTAACTTGCTGGCAACAGTGCTAACAGTAAGTTGTATGGCACTATTCCATGACTTTAGACATCACTGTTTTCACGATATCACTTTTTTGTAGTTTTCACAGGGTTGATAATGTTTTTATTTATGTTTTGTTTAATATCAGTATAAGTTTTTTTTTTTTTTTTGCAACACACAGTATATCAATATTGTGTTAATTCCTAAATTTGCAACCTAATCATATTTGGACACTAAACCTTATGTCATCCACATGCAACAAATCATAACCTCTGTGTAAGTTTGTATGCAGCATGTTGGCAACTGTATTCATGTGCAGCATTATATTATCATAAAACCACTTTACAACATATTGCTATAAAAGTACTTTTACTAAACGACATTTTGGTAAAATAAACAGTAAGATACAAAAGTCTGTGTACAAAGATAACAAATTACAACTTGCAAGTCGAAATATATAGAACAATGTACTGTATGTTTCTTTTGAAATAAATATTAGCTTATTGCAAATAAAACTTGATAGTACACATGTAAACATTGCACTTGCAACATATATTCATACAAGTTAAGTCACTCTGACAAGCTTTTCTTTCAACCAAAACAACAACTTTGAGTATTCCTTTCTAGCTCATTTGAGAGGTTGAGATCCCTGTTGACCTTTCACCATTTAATTTCAAAGCATTTTTCCCTTTTAATTTTAGCTGAAGTGAAACACATGGCATCCACACCAGAATAAACCCACTGTAAGACCACAGTATGCAATATTTACATTATATTGGCATCACTGTTCTTCTGAAACTTGCAAGTGCTCACTTTATTTTGGCCTCATAAAAAACATCATTTTGTTCACATTTCAAGTGCTTGCATTAATTTGCAGTTTACATTTGCATTGTTTCATTTAGAGCTTGATTTATGTAGTTTATAAAAATAAACCTTTAGTTTCAGCTTGAAGACATTTGTATGGCTTGTGAAGTAAAAATCGAGATAAATGAGAGGGAGGGTGTGTTCACACTTTTTCCTTTATATTTGATTTAAAAACAATACTGCAATACTGTTAAGCTGTGAAATGGTGTTCTGTTTCCGGGTCCAAGTCTCTACTATAAGTCTCTATTAAAATTTTGAAAAAAAAAAACAAAAAAAAACTCTCTTATAAACTCTGTTTATTCATATCGCACATTAAAGCCAGTCTTTCACAAAGTCAATGCTTGGTGTTGGGACAACATGTAGGAATTAAGTTAATTTATTTGTTTTTACAAATTTAAATGGATTGAACATAAAATAATTAAGATTACCTAACACAACCTAAAGTCAACAAATTATCAACGTCATTTCACGTCATTATTGGACGTCAAAATAACATTATCCTTAGACACTGGCCACCTAAATCTAATCTAATTTTAACGTCTTATGACGTTGTATGTCTGCTGAGTCTAGACTTTCTGTGTTACAGACACTGATATTTATAATTTATAACAGATGAATCTCTGTCTGTCCAGAAATTATGATACTATTATGACACTGTGAGCATAATTTATTTAGTACCTTTTGTTGTTCGCTTTTGGGATCTGATAAAGTATTTGCACCTAAAAACTCTGTAGTCGACTTAAAGAAGTAGGTTGCCCAAAACTCAAAATTCTGTCATCATTCACTCACCCTTCACTTGTCACAAACCTGTTTGAGTTTCTTTCTTCTGTTGAACACAAAAGAAGATATTTTGAAGAATTTCAGAAAACAGTTACTATTGGCTTAATATTATTTATTTAGAATGGATGCGATGGTTACAGTTTTTCAAGATATTTCTAAATATCTTCTTTAGTGTTGTACAGAAAAAAAAGACACTTGGAACCACTTGAGGGTGAGTGAATATGGAGTAATTTTAAATTCTTGGATGAACTCATATTGTTAATGCTCTGTTAGAAAGCTTCAGGTGTGAACGCTGCCATTCAAACCTTAGTGTGCATTAAACAAGCAGATGGGGGTTGCTGAAAAGATCCGATTCAGATAATTTACAAGCTCCAAATGGTTCTATTTAAATATGAATCAGACAAACAGATCAGAAGATGTGACTCAAAAAGGACAAAATGCTCAAGCATATCTGTTTTTTTGTCTGTTCATAGTTGCAATATTGCAAATACAGTTGAGGAGAGTTATCATAAACGCATCTACTGGCAGTTTGGTTGTCTTTACACACTTTTAGAAACTCTTAATGAGTTTTTTAATCAACCAATAATTACATGCAAGGCGCACATTGAGCATTGTTTTGAATGTTTGATTATTCTCAATATACATGAAATACAGTTGAACACAGAATTATTAGCTCTACTTTGAAATTGTAATATTTTTCCAAATATTTTCCAAGTGATTGCCAACACATTTAAAAAAAACAATAGTTTAAATAACTAACAAGTCATGTCATTAAACAACAGTAGTCAATCTGAAAAATAATAATTTGTTAAGAGGCTAATAGTATCAACCTTAGCAGTTATAAAGAGACCCTATTATGCCACTTTTTTCAAGATGTAAAATAAGTCCTTGATGTGCCTAGAGTGTGTATGCCGCATAGATATTTTTATAACTCTTTAACACAATCCCTTTTTGATGCTAATGGTGCCATTTTGGTGACTGCTGCTTTAAATTCAAATAAGATTGTGTTCCCAGCCTTCTTTTTAAAAGAGGGTGGAGCTACAAACGTCTGTGCAGATTCAAAAACAAGACCAACTTCCTATGTTAATGAGATGGGCGAGGCTTACTCCCTCTGACAACATGTACAAAGGCTGAATGTCAATCAAAGTGTTTCTGCAGACTTTTTATGAAGTGTGATCATAAAAAATTTAACTAATCAGTTTTTACCATTAGAAGCTGCTTATATTCACAGACTGTTGCGCCACAACTTTTGAAACCCATTATAAAAATGATTTTTGCACAAAAGGTCTTACAAAAATTAATAAATAACATTTAACAGCAAGGCTAATCATTTCATCTCCAACTGTACATCAAAAAAACATTTCTTTAGTTGTTTGTTTGTTTGTTTTAGGTTCAAAAACAGTTTGAACACAAACTGAACCATTTTAACCAAACTACAAGTGTGAACACACCCTGAATGTCATGTAGAAAGTTTTATTTGGTGCATTTTCTGAGCAGGCCTGAAGCGATGGTTTTGACAGCTCTCATGGTCTCTGTGCAGGTTGGATTAATCAGGGCTTCTGGCAACAGGAATCCATAGTATCCTGTGTCGCGCAACTCAAAAGCAAAGGCATATGGGATCCCGTTCTTATAAGCCCAGTCCATTGAGCTTCCAGAACTCACATCTGCAAGTTAAAGAGAAGGCCAATAAAGAAACATTTATAAATATTTAGTTTTCCCTCTTCCCTCTATTTTTGAACCATGAGATACAACTTGATGCTATATAAGAGAAAAATTGACAAACAAATAAAATAGCATAGCAAAATATTTAGTTAATGTAAAACTTATTTTTTTAAATAAAGAATGAAAATTATGATTGAAATAAAAAAATTTAACAATTGACCGTTTTCACAAGATGCTGTTCGTTTAGCAGTCATCAGCAACTTAAATCCTTGAAAGCTTAAATATTTTTTTTTAATGTGTGTACATTTATTAAGCTACTGTATGTATTATATCAACTTTGCTTTAAATAACAAAACAACAACTATTTAACGGTTATGGGCCCCATCATACACTTGGCACAATAAGGAACAAGACATGTATGGCACGATTTGTTGCTATTTTCAGACCAGCACTACAGTAATTTTCATGTTTTGCACCCAGTTGTTGAAATAGCAAATCTATTTGCGCCACTTTGTGGACTCATTGGTGTGCTGGTCTAAAAAGGAGGTGTTTTAAGGCGTGTTGTTCACCTGTTGGGTTTTGGAGACGTGCATCACCATATGGGGCAAAAAAATAGGAATGTGTTTGGATATAACTCTGCTGGAAATTAGAAATGAATTTAGAAATAGTTTTAAAACAAATCTTTGCACTTAACAAACAAAATTAAATATTTAGGCTAATGGATGTCTTCAGTAGAGTGTGTACAATACTATTTCCTTATCCACAAAAGTAAAGGAGTAAAGTAAAAAGTAAAAGTAAAGAGGCGTATTGGAGGAGGCTCGTTCTTTATCATCGCACTGCAGATGGTCTGTTTAATTCTTTTCTCTCTAGTTAAGCGATCAGTTTTTCCACTTACAAAGTTACCATGTAAATAGTAAATGTACTATGGTGCGACACAACTGACTCTTAAACGGAATGGGAGATGAGACTCTGATTGGATAAATGCATGTCATGCTCAAAACACAACCATAACTCATTAAGAGAATAAGCACAGCCGCCATGGCGCAAAGCGTATTTTTCCATCTTCAAAATAGCAAAAGTGGATACAGACAAGCTCTTAATGCTTTTGCACCATGAGTGAGACAGTACATTTGAAATGGTTCTCTCTTTTGCAGGGGTATTCAAACTTGATCAAGGGTGGTGGGCCGAAGTAAAATATACCAAACTCTGTTGCATTAAAGTTGCCATGGGTAATTTAAAATAACTAGAAAACATTGCCTTATATGTACTAATGCAGAATATGTATTTTTATTTTAGAATAAACTTATTACAGTAAAAAAAACAATACCATTAAAAACTTTTATAACAGAATGGCGTTACACTAATCTCATTGCAGCTGTTTTTTGGCCTTGATTTGCTCGCTAATGCGTTCTGCATTGCCCTATATCCGTTGAGTGACTATTTATATTTGTAAAAATATATATATAAAATTTGATTCATTTACAACATTTAATTTAAACATGTATTTTCAGTTTGTTTTTTGTAGCTCATCAATAAACCAAACAAAAAAAGGTTACGTTAAATTAGAAATGACCATCTCTTTTAAAGGTATTTGCCCCATCCCTCCTCGTCATTCTCACTACCAAAGGCCAACTTTGACCCGCAGGCCCTTGTTTGGACATTTTTTGCTCTTATGCCTATCATTATCAGTCTCACACAATGTTTTTTTCACTTCTGTTTTCAAATTTGTGAAAATGCTATCGCAGTTTTATAATTTGAGCAAATTGGATGACAAAAAATTAGTTGTGATACTCTGCCATTCACTGCTCTTTAGGTTGATCTAACTATGATTCTTCTAACTTCCGCTGCTGAGAAACCCAGAGATGTGAAAAGAGTCAATATTTAAATTTTCCCTCTTCGACTAAAATGCTACTTTTGATGCCATGGACAACAAATAATATAGCACAATCTTCAAAAGACCCACCCCTCACTGAAAAAAGGTTCAGAATTTGTCCTATATATGAGCTAATTTTTCCTATTTTGACTGCTATGCCATAATAAATTGTGACATAACCCATCGAAGAAGGCTTTAACACCAAGCGTAATCCTCTGTTGGCTGTCGTTTTACTGTGACTGAGGAAAATTGAACGTGCTGGCTAATTTTTTATTTAAATGAATGATTTTTGAGTGACAATATGCTAGTTTTTAATTGAAAACTTTAGCAGATTCCTATTTTTTTTTCTAAAGATATATGATGTATTCAATTTGTATGTAAAAAATAAGTTTTGTTCTCATATTTCTTTATTCTAAATCTTCAGCAAATGCTTTTGGGACATCAAAAAGTGGTTATGATGACCATCCAACCAGCAAATCCGGCAAAAAAAAAACAAAAAAAAACTTTTGCTTAAAATGTCACTAAAATGCAGCCTAATAAAACTTCCTAATTAAATAGAAAATTAGGCGAATAACTGCAAAAAGGTCCACTTTTTAAGAAAAACAAACCACCCCTTTAACTAGGCTGGCTATGGGCCTGTATAAATTTAGCCTAAATTGTAAGGACACCTTTGTTAAATTCAGCACATTTTAGCAACCAATAACAACAGCATATTAATCTTTTTGATATCTAAAAGATTCATTGCTAGTATAATCACATTAATAAAGGCATTTAAACCAAAGCTTCAGCTTATATCTCTAGTCCCAAGAGTCCATTCAAACTGCAAGATGAAAAAAAAAGTTGCATGCAATCAAAATACCTAAGGAATTTCAAATCAGAATTGTGTTTATCATTTGCCTGCTGTTCATATAGAAATAGTCATGAGTCAGAAAATAGACTGACGTCCAACCGAGAGGCCTTATAGAAAGATGATGACTCAAACATGCAGCAGCTTTATGTCATTGATTGTGTATATATAAAAAAAGACTGAACTTACAAAGCGTGGAGGAGGCAGGGCCATATCTGTATCTCACGCCATAAGCCGAATACAGAGCGCTCACTGCGTTCTGGGCTGCTGATTCCTGAGGGGGGAAAGCAGAGGTTTTTTAAGCACTGGTCCATTCCGCCATTAAGGATTGGCTTGGTGATAACTGTAGTTAAAAGATTGTGTGGGCTTTTTATAGCCATCCATGTAGTCGGTGTATATGGGCAAACTGCACTGAGGCCTATCAGTTTTTTATGTACTCAGTATTCTTAATGAGGAGTTTAATGTTTTGCCCTTTAGTAGATAATGCAGTGTTACATTTTATTAGGCTGAATCACTTTAGTAAACTCCAGGGTGCAAATATAACTTGCAGTGTTTACTACAGAATCTAATACACAGATGTATGGAGATCAATATATAGTAAAAAAAATGACCTGTGTAGAGGCTGATATGACTTAACCCTTTAGCCTTCCATCATTTCAGACTAAAGAGTTTTGTAATGCTTAGCAATGCTTTGGAGAGGAACATTATACAAAATGGCCATGATTAAGTGCTTTTTTATAATGTCTAAATACATATACATCAAAATGCACAACCTAATAAAATAAAACCTAATTAATATTTGATTATTAATTATATAGTAAATTATTTACCTATTATTTTTCGTACTTTTCCACCAATTTGCCTTTTGTGCATTAGATATTGACATTAGATATCAAAAACTACACTTTCATCCTAACATTTGCATTATTTTATAAAGTCATAAGTTTGTATAATTTAGAGGTGAATATTGTTTAATACCTTTAAATATCTAAACATAAATTTGATAAATATTTATTATTTAAACCAAATATAGTATTTAATGACAAAAAAGATTATTGTATTCATTGTGTTTTTGACCATTGAGAATCATAAACATGACCTTTAAAGTGTAATTTTTTCTTTAAAGCATGTGACTTGGTATGAATTTTATTTATTTGTTTATTTATTTATTTATTTATTTTTATTTTTGTTTATTTATTATGTTTTTTTTTTTTTTTACATTTCATTAATCAAACTGTTTCAAAGGGCTACTGTTTTACCCCATTTACAAGATATCTCCAGAATGCATCTGTACAGTTTCAGCTTAAAATACATGTCCAATCATTTGTTATACCCTGCTGAATATGTGAGTTTTGGAGTAATATTCTATTATAGCTATCATAGCTTTTTTTGGCTGTGCCTTTAAATGCAAATGAGCTGGTTCTCCCGCCCACTGTTCCCACATGTGTGTCTGTTTCTATGCTGCATCATGTCAGATAAAGAGCAGTCAGTGACAGAGACAGACACAAATGAAGCAGAGATACTGTTTCGGAGTCAAAATACCATGTTGTGGAGTTTGATCAAGCCTTTCTGCAACGATGAGTCGCACAGAAATGACATTTCAAAGTTTGCAGTAAACACACACACGTCTAACTTTGCACTGTTTTTGCACATACTTGCAGCAAATGTGACAGGATATAAGTTATATATAATACACACAGGATTTTATATAATATGGTATGGATAACTGTATAATACCTGTACGGATACCCACTATGCTACTTGACAAAATAAACCACTTTTAACATCTACAAACCAGAACTCTGTGGTTGTTTACAATGCTATCTAATATATAACAAACTTCTTGAGCTGATGATAATAATGTGCCCATGATTGCTGAAATGAAAAAAAAAAACAAAGGAGCAAATGATTCTTTCAGCAACCTTAAATTGAACAAACTTCCAGGTTTAACTATTATTATCACCTTTTGGACTATTATGTACTCGGAATGCTGGAATTACTTTCTAACAAGAGGTTACATGTGCTAGTGAAGATTAAAGACTCAGATGAGAGGTTTGCACAGACTGTGAGCTATATGTTGCGTGTTGTTTTTAAACCCAAATAAGGATTAAATGTATGCTGTGTGTAGTTTTTCTGTAATTGGTAACATATCAGAGTGTGTGTCTGTGTGTCTGGATGTATTCATATATGTTGCATTTATTTATTTATTTTATATAATTGCAGATGTTGCAGTAGGCTATTTCGAACTAACATTGATCTGTAGTTATAATCAAATTATGTTTATAGAAAGGTTAGTTATGAACATTTATAAACAAGTATTTATGTGTATAAAACATATTTTGTGAGAAGTGCTTCTCATATGATATGTGAACGACCCGAACAACTTTACTTTGACATTTCCTCGAACGAAAATTACGTTGACTGAACTTTCTTTCGTACACCACATCCACCAAAAGGGTACCATTTCAGTGGTTATGAATTACATAGTGACTTCACTGTCTTTTATTTATCACAAACATGCATCTTAAACTTGTTTAAAACTTGCAAAACACATTCTTGAGGTGCAGCTGATCACAGAGAGTTGGAACAGATCTTTTAACCAGGTTTATTTACAAATCCTGTTCTGTGGACATGTTGATATGCCTTACTATGAAGACATGTTAATACGCTCCAGTCAATCAATTTGGTGGGTGGAAAAAAACACATTCCTACGCCACGTTGTGGTGGGCTTCAAAATGAGTGGGATTTGGATCCTAATTTAACGTTAGGTAAAAAAGAGACTTTGTTTACATCACTCCAATATGACAGTGGACAAACTATAACATTCAGTACACAAAGTTGATTTTGCATCATAGGTGCCCTTTAAATAATCTGATTATGAACTGAACATGATCCCACTGTCATATTGTTTTTGCAAATAGAAGATATTGAATAGAAAGTAGAGTTTTCTTGATGTTATTTTAGCAGGCATTATCTTAATCTCATCACACTGAATTGTGCAAAATTGCATTCATTCATTTCAAAGGACAAAATAAGATGTAATCAAAAATGTCAATAAATTTTTTTCTCACCACACAGTTGAAGTTTGGTATAGTGGCGTATTTGTAGGAATATGGATAGAGGAGCATCTGAGCGTAGGCATGCATTGAGATGTAGGCCTTCACGCGTTTCTTGTGTTTACGGAGAAATTTGGCAACAGCTTTGACCTCTGGCTCCGACTCGGGGAACGGTCCGCAGTACGTGTCATCACAGGGGTGTAGGGATGCACCCTCATCTATCAGAGAAAACAAAGACAGCAGACATGATAAAAAAATTGCCTACTTTTTGCCTATTCTGGCCTACATTGTCAGTTAACAGAAGATAACTATTATTTTTCTTCCTGTGGGATTTTTGCTGACTCATGATCTTTCTGCTTCTTGCTTTTTCTATCTTGTTGTCAGGTAAGATTAGGGGAAACATCTTTGAGTGGGCATCATTAGTGTCTCCTTCAGAAGAAAATAAGAACTAAAAATGTCATTTTTGAGAAAAATAAAATGCATGGAGCTCTAAGTCTGCCTTAAAAAACATTTGTTCTTTAAATAAGCAAACCTATACTGCTGGTTAGTACTGGTTTGGTGCTGGAAGACCAATTAAAAAGGTTTTTTTTTTGACATGAGATGTTATAATGTTTGGTTCTATTTAGTATTTATAGTTTTAGTATATATATATATATATATATATATATATATATATATATATATATATATATATATATATATATATATATTAGTCCAATTAAATAGGGAAAAATTGCCAAACTAATGAATATACCACAAAACTTTGACTAAATTTAAATTCTTTAAATGATACAAAATTATGACTGAACAAATTACAAAATATTATTAATAAAGTACCTTATAAATAAATATAGAAATGTAACAAATAATAATCACGACATTCAAAATTTAGCTTTTTTTTTTTTTACCATATATCCTTTCAGAAGTGGTCTTTAATATATATTCTTAGATAAATTAAAGAATATTTAAAACTCATTGTTAGTATTATCATATCTGCATCCAACACCTCTGAATTCTGATCCGGCATCTCATTTTACCGATCCCCTTTCTTTACACGGTACCAACAGTGTACGTTTTTTGAGATCTCAAATTTCTATCACGAGTATCATTCGTGCCTGCTGTTCTCATGTAATTCACCTGAGGCCGCTGTCGACAAATTGATTTACTGACTGACCAACTGACCGATCTCCCCACCCTCCCCTATCCCTAAACCCAACCAATAGTGTTTTTAAAAGCAATCCAGAAAAAGAAAAGCCATCGCCTGATTTTTACCATGTTTTCAGATGTTACCGCATTCTCACCCTGTTCACTTGTTAATTTTATTTTTTAGCTTTTGTTTTTGTTTTATCTGCTTTCTGGAACAGTTCTTCAGTTCTAAGCACGAAAAGAAACAGCGTCATACCACCCCACAGCAGTTGTTATAAAGATAAAATGCAGTCATGTGTAGCTCTGGCTATATGATTCGCAATTTCCAGAAATGTACGTATATACTATAGGGCTACGTTTTCAGAATGAGCCTGTGTTGCCCTAATCAAACATGCCTGAATCAACTCATCAGAACATAAGAAGAGATAAGGGAGACATCCAAAATATGTACTGTTGGTGTGCCTCCAGAAACAGAGTTGGGAAACGCTGTGCTAAAAAAACTGTAAGAACTAAGGTCTACATACTTTAGAATGACAGTTTATTTCCTATATGAACAATAGTGCTGTTTAATTTGAAGGAGGAAGTCTATTTCTTCCACATACAAGCTTCAACAACCTACCACACCATTTGACTTTCCAATTTCGATTGGCATCCACTCCTCGACAATGATACTTTGGTATCTTTGACCGAGTTTTCCGCCAAAAGCGATCCTAAGAGAGAGAAAAACCTCAGCTATTTCTCTACAATATGTCTGGCTGCCATATATCTCACAGAATAGCAAGACACACTGCATATTTAACAGCACATAACTGCCGACAGTTCATTTTAGTGAGCTCAGCACACTTTACTGAAGAGACATTGAGAGCAACACATTACCATCTTCCAGCTGTAATGGTAACCATCCACGTTGAAGACAGGCATAATGTAGAAATTGAGCTGATTCATCAGTCGTCTCATGCTGGAGTCGTGTTGATAGGAGTTCAGTGCCTAGTGGATCGAGTCACAACAGGCTTCAAGAGATGCAAGAAATGTGTCTCGTTTTCACCACAGATAAACTTAAATAGAGCTAAAGACTTAGCAATATATAAATAGTCTTTATTTCAATAGACAATTTTAAGGGATGTAAACAAAAACAATGATCACAAAGCATTTCCTGTTTTACATTTTTTTTTTTAAATTTCTAGAGCTTCCGAGAATAAAAAAAAAAAACCCTGTCCTGGATTTACAGAGACAAATGTTGGCAGGTATGCAATAATATTGAAATGATTGTGTACTGAAATTAAAGGAATACTTGTTCGGAAATAGTCTCATTTTACAAGTCACCTGAAGTTGAAAAGTATAAAAAAAATTGTTTTTGTTTGAGCGAGATGCTAATGGTCTAATCCAATTCAATTATTTATGCTAAGTTAAGCTAAGCTAAGCTAAGCTAAAAGTGTTTAAGCCGGACCAGGGGCCTCATTTATCAATGCCGCATACGCTCAAAAACTGTGCGTACGCCAGCTTTCATGATCACGACTGGATTTACTAACAATGAAATTAACGAGAGAATGTGCGTTGGTCCACGCCAACTTCATGTCTGGTGCACTTCTATTTCTTGTTTGTGTTTGTTTTATTTCCATAGGCGACTCCTAGAGACAATTATATTAAAATGCACACTACAAAGTATCGCACTAACACATGTAAAAAACATTGCTATTAATTTATAATTAATAAAATGGGTTAATTGACACTATATATATATATATATATATATATATATATATATATATATATATATATATATATATATATATATATATATATATAATTTTACCAAATATGTGATTTAGAACATATAAAAGCATTTGCAAATTTCTACAACCGTTAGTCTATGGCAATGGCAGTGTGGCCTTATTAGAGGACATTGTCAATGGTCAAATCCGAAGGCTCCAAGCTGGAAGGGGGGGTGATGGGTGGCTTCTTGGTGAGTGATGTATTTAAAGATATTATTCCAGCTTTTTTATTTTATTTAATTTTTTTATTGAGCGTAATTATTTAACTGCATATCAGGAGAACGCGGTTATCCATTAAAGACGTGGCTGTTAACCCCCCTCAACAACCCATAATCTGACTAAGAGTGGAAATACAATGATGCCCATTCTCGCGCTCGCTGCCTTGATAAGAGCGGAGGGGTGCTGCTAAACCGCCCTAACAAAGTGTTCCTCTAATAAATCTGTGTCTCCCACAAACACGGATACTACTCAGACAGTAAAGTGTTGCCCACAATTGAGGCAACTCTCTCCTCAAAGGGTGTTAGTTCAGCATCCCCTTTTCCGCTACCTGTTCAGTCCACACTTTATATCAGATCAATTCTTTTTCACATTAAACAACGTACGATGCCAAATTGGTCGACATCGCGTAACCCTAGTGTACGCAAAAAAAATACATAGAAAAAAAAGAGGAAAGAAAACATGTAATGACAAGAATATGTTATTCACAATTATTTAATAGCTTCTCCCTGTAGTATAAGTGATTAACAGCGCTGTAAAAAATCTGTTATTTTATGCAAATAAAAAATGTCAAATAATGGCTGTTAAATTACAGAAATTTACTGTAAAATAACGGACGTTAAATTACAGAAACTTCCTAAAATGATAATTTCTGGTAAATTTATATAATTAACCCCAGCTGCCGGAAAAAAAAAAAAAAACTAAAATAACATTTTTCTTTTCTGAGCCATTTTCGTATGCATTGGTCTAAGCATTTTGTTATGCTCTCACAAATGTAATTTCTTAAAGAAGAGAACAAACAAAGCATTTACACTCTCCAAGCACAACTATGGAATAATGCTTGCAAAATCTACATCAATGCTATACTGCATGCCTATACATTTTAGCATCCCATAACAAAAAAAAAACTCATGTAATCATATAATTTCATATAATTTCAACAACAATTCACATTTGATTAAAGAAAGCTTCCAGTTTCCTATTATCCTATTTATATTCTATTTAGGAAATGTACATTGTTCATAAATTTGGTCAATAGTTGTTTATTTTTTAAAGAAATTAATTAAAGAAATTAACACTTTTATTTTACTTTTATTTCCCTTTGTATTTTTAATGAATAAAATTCATTTTCAACATTAATAATAAATAAACTGTTTCTGGATAATCAGATCCTCACATTACAATCATTTTAAAGAATTATTTTCTAAAACATAAAAAATAAAAAAAAATCACCCAAAAGTACTTTTGAATATATTGCAAAAGATCATTAGAGTAAAATCTAAACACTGCATGTACTATAATAGTTTATTAATATGCTGTTAAATTATACAGCAGCTGCCATGTCAGTGTGTAAACTGTACTGTAAACTCTATACAGTACTTACAAGCTCCCTTTGGTTTCTTAAAATATAAATAATGTTGTATTGGTTTAATAAATATGCAGCATTACTATACAGTTGAAGTCAGAATTATTATCCCTCCTGAATTATTATCCCCCCGTTTTCTTTTCTGTTTAACAGAGAGCAGTTTATTTTCAACACATTTAATAACCTGTCTCTAATAACTGATTTATTTTATCTTTGCCATGAAGACAGTAAATAATATTTTACTAGATATTCTTCAAGACACTTCTATACAGCTTAAAGTGACATTTAAAGGCTTAACTAGGTTAATTAGGTTAACTGGGCAGGTTAGGTATTTAGGCAAGTTTTTGTATAACTATGGTTTGTTCTGTAGACTATCAGAAAAAAAAATTATCAAAAGGGCTAATAATTTTGTCCTTATAATGGCTATTAAAAAATAAAAAACTGGTTTTATTCAAGTCGAAATGAAACAAATAAGACTTTTTCCAAAAGAAAAATATATTATCAGACATACTGAGAAAATTTCTTTGCTCGGTTAAACATCATTTGGGAAATATTTTTAAAAGAAAGAAAAAAAAAATCAAAGGGCGGCTAATAATTCTGACTTCAACTGTATTTAAAGTCCAAACTAGCATAGCGAAAGGAGGGTGACTTGTCAGGGTCAGTCAGCTAAGTTTTAGGCCTATATTATGCTGTAGGTCTGCCTCATAGTGGTGGACTGAAGATATTACAACAGACCCTATACACAGACATTTTATTTCTTTTGATTTGGATCACATTCTAAATTTGTTTCACTCTGTGTTAGCTGCTGATATAAAGCATTGTATTATAGTTAATCCGTGTGACAATAACAACACCCGAATCAGCATGACAGTGACTAGAATAACACAGCACGTACCTCTTTAACAAACCACTGGCAGAAAGCTGGAGCGATCCATTCTCTTGCATGTACTCCACAGTCTATCCACATCGCCTTCTTAAAGAAACGTGTTCTCTTTCCTAACTGGCAAAAAACAAAAAACAAGTCCATCTTTTGTGCGTTTTTCTTTTTTTTTCTCACTGTTAGCCATCTTGACCTTTAGCCTTTACCTGGAGCACATAGAGTGGTCGTCCTTCATAGGATTGACCAATAGAAAACAGATCAACCAGGTGGGAATGAGTTCGGTTCATCTCAAACATCCAACTCTGAATCTGGGGGGAAATTCTTTTTGAAATTGAAAGGATTCACGTAAAACTTTTCTGCAGAAAAATCAAATATTAAAGTGTCAAACTATGTTTCATACACTTTTAATTTGGCAAGCAAGGTCTTAATATTTGTTGTTTGGACTCGTTTCTAAATAGTTTGCAATTCTTCAGGGTCTTACTGTCCGATAATTGGAAGAAGCTTTGTGTTGTGTTTTGTTAAATCGTACCAGGAAATGTAAACAATAAATGCAGTTTTAATGCTGTTTAATGTGCACTTAAAAATATTTAGGTCTAACAAATAAGATTTGTGTATTCTGATTGCATGTAAAACTTCCATTCATTTGGATTACACATACTTTAACATAATTGAACTTTATCTGATTGATTTTTGTTAGCTAAATATAAATGAAACAAATAAGAACAAGATTTATGTAATAATATCAATCAATCCAATGCGTTTTAAATTCTTCATATTAATTAAAAACACATTGGATTTAATCTATTGTGTGGAGTATCATTTTTGCCTCCGAATATTAATTAAACCAATCTCATAGAATTGAACTAATTGGATCTGTCTTTTTCTGCTGTTAGATATATTCATACCATATTCATATTTCTATAATCTAATAGTTTTCAATTTTAAAAGATTTATATTGATTAAAAGGAATAAATAACTGACAAATTAATTAAAAGCAAAAGGTTACAATTAATGATAAACTTCATAGTGATTTCCTTTTTTTGGATTGTGGCAAACCAAGTATAGACACAGTAGCTGTATAAATGGCTTGAATCTACTAGTTAAAGCACAAAATATAGATGAAAATGGCATGTACGGTTATTAACTCAGTTAATTAAACTCAAAAACAAACTGTTAACTTAATTTCCTGTATTAGCCAAAATGTATAATATATTTAAGTAACCAGTCAGTGATGTTTTATTTATTGTATATTTCAATAAATATGAATAATATTTTTCCCAGTACTAGCTGGAAGGGCATCACTGCGTAAAACTTATGCCCGAATAGTGTATACCCCTGAAAAATAAGGGACTAAGCCGAAGGACAATGAATGAAGACATTAATAATAATAAATATTAATAATAATAAATAAATAAAAATCTAAGAAAAAATCTATATTTTACTAAATTTGTCATTTAAAAACATTAAGCTACTGTGTAAATTAGATTTTTTTTTCAACAATGACTTGGATTAGTATAAGTTTTATAACCAGATTTAGATAGTAGTGTAAAAATTGCATGTCTGGATAAAATATTTAATTATTGACATTATACATTACATTATATATAAAAATTTATATTTGAATTTAATGGTTTGGACTCAATAAATAAGACCTTTATAATTTACAGCATTAGATTACATTTAGTTTATCCTTAAGAACATTATAACTATTTTTAAAACTATAATATACAGTTGAAGTCAGATTTTTTAGCCCCCCTGAATTATTCATCCGCCTGTTTGTTTATTTTTTCCCCCCCAAATTCTGTTTTACGGAGAGAAGCACATTTCTAAACATAACAGTTATAATAACTCATTTCTAATAACTGATTTAAATTATCTTTGCCATGGCGACAGTAAATAATATTTTACTAGATATGTTTCAAGACACTTCTATACAGCTTAAAGTGACATTTAAAGGCTTAACTAGGTTAACTAGGCAGGTTAGGGTAATTATGCAAGTCATTGTATAACGATGTTGTTTTCTGTAGAATATCGCAAAAAAAAAAAAAATAGCTTAATAATATTGACCTTAAAATGGTTTTTAAAAAATTAAAAACTGCTTTTACTCTAGCCGAAATATAACAAATAATACTTCCTCCTGAAGAAAAAATATTATCAGTGAAACTCTCCTTGCTCTATTAAACATCATTTGGGAAATATTCAAAAAAGAAAAAAAAATTCAAAGGGGGGCTAATAATTCTGACTTCAACTGTATGTAAGAGAGTCATAATTTTTTCAATTAATTGACTTTTCACAAAAGCACAATTAAATGCAAATGTGATTCTCAGTCAAAAGCTGCTTGTTACCTGGCAAAAATGAAACATTGGTTAGCAATAATAGATCTAGCTACATAAAAAATGGCCTGCTTGTTACTTGTCAGCCATGTGCTCACCTCTTCTAAAGGATGGTACACTTCATAGTCATACTGAAGTTCAGATCTGCGCTTCCTAGAGGACCGGTACCCCGTCTGTTTCTCAATTTCAGTTTGAAGATTGGAAATGAGCACCCTGTGGAGACAGTGGGCTGTCAGGGAAGCGATGTTGAAAGATGTGAGTGCTGTGTATCTTAGCGTTTAATGGCCCATTTCAGGGTTACTCAGATGCTCATTTCTGTATCTAACACCAGAGATTAAGGAAGGAACAAACAAGGACAACATATAGCTGTGCATTTAAAAACACACCAGTCAAAAGTTTTAAAACAGTATGATTTTAGTTTTTTAGGTCAAAAAGCCTGCATTTTTTATGGCACAGCAAAAACAGTAATATTTTGAACTATTTTTACTTTTTAAAATAACTGGTTTCTATTTGAATATAGTTAAAAGAAATGAACTTTTTTCCATCATTACTTCAGTCACATGATCCTAATCCTAATCCTATAGAAACATTCTAATTTGTTGATTTGCTGTTGAAATGTTCATTATTATTTATTCATTTATTATTATTATTATTTATTAGCAGTATATTGAGTCGTTTTGAGTATGAGTGTGAGCAAAGATCCAAAGATGAGCATTTATGTGAAGAAAAAAACATTTGTAACATCCCATGCAGAAAGCACCGGACGCCACACAGACGTAAAATTGACGTTGGACTCCAGCATCAGACTAACTTTGAATTTTGGTTGTATATGAAAATTGGAGTTGATGTTCACAAAGTCAGTTTGAGATCTGAATTTAACGTCAAGATAAATTTTAGTTACTTCATGATACAACCTAAAATCAGCCAAAGATCAAAAGCTAATGATGTTAGCTTTTTACATTGTATGGCCGTCACATTATGTCATTAAAGTGACTTTTAAACTAGTTAGGTAATTAGACGACATAAAACAAACCAAAGAAGATAAACGTTTACTGATGTTAGACTTTGACGTTGTACTGATGTCATATCATGATGTTAAAATAACGTTGGATTTGAGTTAGTTAATGCCAGAGCCTAAAACCAACCAAATATCAACACCAGATGACGTCGGTATTAGACAGCAAATTGATGTTAAATTTTTGTCACCTGACGTCACAACTAAATTAGAACTAAAGATCAACATCATATGACGTTGTGCGCCTGCTGCTTGTTCAAACTACTTCTTTAAAATAAAATGAGCCGAAACAACACAATTGAGATTTTTTGAGACAACTTATATGTTTTATGTTCAATCCACAAGGGTGGCTCGGTGGTTAGCACTGTCACCACACAGCAAGAAGTTTGCTGGTCTGAGTCCTGGCTGGACCAGTAGGCATTTCTGTGTGGAGTTTGCATGTTCTCCCCATGTTCGCAGGGGTTTCCTCCAGGTGCTCCAGTCCAAAGACATGCTGTAAACTTAATTGGCCATAGTGTATGAGTGTGTTTGTGAATGAGCATGTATGGGTGTTTCCCAGTATTGGGTTGTGGCTGGAAGGGCATCCACTGCGTAAAACATATGCTGGAATGGTTAGTGGTTCATTCCGCTGTGGCAATCTCTGAAATAGAGACTATTCCGAAGGAAAATGAATAAATGAATGTTCAATCTAATTAAATTTGTTAAGTTAAAGAGCCTCTATTATACATGAAATGGGGTCATATTTTGGTTGTAAGGGTCTCAAACAACATTCTAATATGCATGCAAGGTCAAAAAACACTTTAATTATCTTATAATTTGCATTTATTTTTACCTAATTATCCTAGCGACTCCTATATATATCGTTCAGTTATTCATTTGTTCCCAAACCCCTCCTTAGCGTGAAGCTGATCTGCGCTGATTGGACCAATGACAGCCTACTGCGATTGGTCGACATTGACTGCCTTCAGCGCAAGACAGAGTGAAATGCCCAGCAGCTAATCAACAATATAAAAGTATTCACAGTGCATACACGCTTCATAGTGTAAGGCATGGATTTTGGCTGCCAGTGGGTGAATATCAATACAGAAGATGGACTTGAAAATACAGATGACTAACTATTTTATTGTGCAAAATCTCCAGGAACTGGCGAGGAGATCTCCTAGCTTGTCACACTCTACCTGCTCTTTTCACACACACACACACACACACACACACACACACACACACACACACACACACACACACTACTCTCCTCCTCAGAGGACACAACACACACACACATTACCCTCTTCCTCAGAGGACAAAACAAACACACACACACACACATTACCCTCCTCCTCGGAGGTCCGTAAACAAAGCGCCACACGTCGCGTTTTCAACGTGGCTTTACACGCGATGTGATAATATAGCGAGTTAACCTGATACAGTATACGCGGTTACAAGTAACAAATCACAACTAAATACATTTGCAAGCTAGAGTAAACGAGACAACAACTTTAATCGCATACTTACACTTGTGAAATAGAGGAAGAAACTGATCCATGTTCTGACATAGTCCATCAGTAGTCTTTACTGATCCTTCCTTTAACAAACGGCTGATGAAGTCTTCTTTGTAGCATGTAGTTTTCAGAAGCACTCAAACTGCTCAAGGCTGGGCTAATGCTGAGGTTTCATCTTTGGGTAGAGACTCAATAATATCCATCTGCACAGCATGACTTCATTCGACCGGCGTGTGTGTGTGGCTTTATTTCTGTGTTAGAGGGCGGGCCGCAGGTTTCAAATCTCCCGCGTTTGCGCGCGCAACAACTTGTGTTTCGTGGATACGTCATGCCGAAACAGCTAATGACTCATTATCAAGATGACTCGTTTGAAGCACTATAAGTCGACTCTTTTATAGATGAATCAACAGTTTTAAACACTGTACAAGCTTAGCTGGATATTTCACTTCACTTAGAGCTGTGTTATACACTACATGAAAGGGCATTTTCAAAAACCCATATTATGTGCTCTTTAAATTAATTAAATTTGTGTTGGGACAACATAAATGAATTGTGTGGAACCTTGCATTATTTACAGTGTACACTATACCATTTAAAAGCTTAGTCAGTATTAGTCAGTATTGTTTTGTTTTTATATTTAATTTTTTGGAAAAGAAATAATAGAAGTGAATGTTTTCGTCTTAGCAAGGATGATTTTCAACTGATCAAAAGTGACAATAAAGATATTTATAGTCACAAACTATTTCTATTTCAGACACATGTTCTTCTAAACTTTCTGTTCATCCAAAAAAAAAAAAAACTTGAAAAATGTACTGTTTTATACAATAAACTTTTCTTGAACAGCAAATCAGAATATTGGAATGATTCCGCAGCATTATGTGGTAGGCATTTACCGGTATAAGATTCTGACGGTATGATAACCTCGGATGAAAGAATCCCGGGTTTACAGTATCATAATATTGTGATTACTGCTCTAAAATATGTTCGTTTTAAATATATGGGTAAAATACAAATTAATAATAGTGAGGCCAGCAGGGGGCGCTCAACCTATGGTCTGTGTGAGTACTAATGCCGTAGTATAGTGAAAGGGACACTGTACTGTCAGAGTGCGCTGTCTTTCAGATAAGACCTTAACCTGATGTCCTGACTTACTGTGGTCATTATAAATACCATGGCACTTCTCATAAAGAGTCGGGGTTTAACCCTGGTGTCCTGGCCAAATTTTTC
Source organism: Danio rerio (assembly GCF_052040795.2). NCBI lineage: Eukaryota > Metazoa > Chordata > Actinopteri > Cypriniformes > Danionidae > Danio > Danio rerio. Next base: position 21,930,875 of record NC_141044.1, read on the forward strand.
TCCATCTGCCCTTACTCATCATGTCCTCCCAATCATCCCCATCCACCGAATTGCTTCCATCACTAACTGGTGTGTGGTGAGAGCACTGGTGCCATTGTCCTGTGGCTGCCGTCGAATCATCCAAGTGGATGCTCCACAATGATGGTGGTGTGGAGAGACCTCCCCTCATGATTGTAAAGCACTTTGGGTGTATGGCCAGACACAATAAATGTGCTATATAAATACACATTAGATTACATTTTCCCTCATTGACACAATATATTTTATTTTAAGAAACATTTAAAATATTCAGGAACAGTAAAGACGTCAGGGTAAATAATTAAAGCTTTTGATGTGGAGGATCATTTTTTCTGCTAAAGATGTCATTGCCCTAAAAACTAAATAAAACACGTAGTTGTAAAAAGTCGTAAAAAACAAACAAACAAACAAACAAACAAACAAACAAACAGAAAACTTACTTATATATTGTAGGTTTGCAATAACCTTGACTTTTCCAAACAATGGTAAACCTTGAAACCAGTTATTTTCCCATTCCTATTGTGTGACTGACTAGAGTAATTATACATATGATGTATTCATTTTACTTTGGCATAGTCTCTGATCAGAGGTCACCACAGCGGAATGAACCACCAATTATTCCGGCATATGATTTATGAAGCGGATGCCTTTCCAGCTGCAACCCAATACTGGGAAACACCCGTAAACTCTAACATCCATACACACGCTTATACACTACAGTAAATTTAGTTCATATATGATATAGATGTTTAATTAAATTATTAATTAATTAATTTAAATTAAATTCATTTATATATATGACTTAAGTTATACTGAACAATCCCAAACAAAACCAGCAGCAGTCGCAAGTTAAAAAAGCAAATCTCAACTCAACATTTTGAATGTAAATTGAAATTTTTTTCCGACCCTGTATTAAGTAATGTTGTATTTTTACTTGTATACAATTTTTTTTTGCACAGAAGTTTATTTGAAAAGCTGCCATGCAATTGACTGCCTTTGTTAGCAATATGTTACACTTGCAGATTGAAAAAATTTATTTTTAGGCCCCAAAATGCTACTGTCATGTAAATGTAAGACCAAAACTTATTAAATGTTTTCAGTTGATAAGCCCCTACGTTTTAAAGATACGCTCATTACAAATAATCTTGTCACAAACAGAGCACAATTAACAGAAAACAAACTAATTTAAAGTAAATCTTAGTTTGTTTTGATATTTTTGGCGAACAATATAAAGGAAAAAATGAGGCTGCCACAGTTTATATGACCTGTCAAATACAAAGGCTATGTTTCTTTGTGCTTTTTAAACTAGAGTAAACAAAATACACTAGATGGGTATTTCTCCCTGTGTGTGTGTCCCATTACCCAGAATCCTTAGAGGTCTCGCTTCTGCTCGTAAATATGCTCAAATGCATCAGGCATGAGAAGGAGAAGAGATATAAAGGAGAACGCGTCTCTGGGGAAAGGGATGACAATAAGTGTGTTTCTGTCTGTGGTGCGCGAGATAAGCTTCATTGTTGCTTTTAATGTGGATGATTGATGGAGCTAGTGGTTAAAAGAGTTCTCTGAATCATTTCGTTTTTGAATCTTACCACACATGCAAATCAAAGTCAGAAGGATCCAAGCAGGGCTGGGCAATAAATCGATAATGATGACTATCTGACAATATAGTATAACATCTCTTGATAATACAATAACACGTGTTTAAAGAATGTTCGATATAATGTTGTCAACCCAGGCTCATTCTGATTACATACCCCTATATACATTTCTGGAGAGCGCCAAAATACATCCCAGTAGCTACGTTTTTTTGCAGTTTTTGTTTTTGTGAATTCACCAAAGGCTGATATGTACACGTTTTGAGGTCTAAAATTTCTTTCAAGAGTGCCGCTGTCGACTGACTGACTGAATAACTGATTGATTGACTGACCCACCCTCCTTCTTCCCTAAACCCATCAATAATGTTTTCAAAGGTCCTGATTGACCTGCCCACCCACTTTCCTAAAACCAAACCTAGAGTTTTAAAAATCAATCCAGAAAAAGAAAAGCCATCATCTGATTTTTACCACATTATCAGATTTTACCGAATTCTCACCCCTCTATTTACTTGTTTATTTTCATTTTTGGCTTATCTTTTTGTCTTACCCGCTTTCTGAACAGCATCATACCACCCCGTAGCATTCATTTTTAAAAGACAAAATGCAGCCGTACGTTCTTCTGGCTACATAATTTGTGACCCAGCATTTTATTCAGTGCATGTACCCCCCGCCCCTGCAAAATGTCAAAATAAATTGGTATGGGTATTTTGCTAAACGTTTCAGATGATAAAATCATAGAGGGCTCTTTGTTCATTTTTGCGAATCTGATATATCTTACTTAAATATGTTTTGTTGTGTTTCAGATATATGCCATTCTTGCACATCCCTAGACCCATGATCACCTAGACCAGTGGTCCCCAACCCCTCGGGCTAAGGACCTGTATCTGTCTGTAAATTAATTGGTACCGGGTCGCACATGAAATCATTAATTATTTCTGTTTTCCATCTTTATTTAGTCTGAACGATCTTTTATTTTGAAAAACCCTTATTTTGAAAAATGACCATATTATCCTGGTTACATTTCGGTCATTTAAGTGCTCAAATTTTACCCACAAGCTAGCAAAATGAGTAAGAAACAGACATCTTTCATCAAGAGAAAAAGGCCCAGTGAAGGACACACGAACTGCATAGTAATGGATCCGCATCGACCTGACAAAATCCGATATTTATCCCACAGGAGTCTTATAACAGTGGAAAAAGAGACTCACTCGTAGTAGATGTGTGCTTGGTGAAGATGATTTCTCAGCCAATGCGTCTTGTCCCGTCTCACATGAACGTCGATTGAGCTGTTTTCTCGAATCAAAGATGCACTGTTGGGCTGCCAAAGGTCCACCTGCATAACACCACTGAGGTCAATCAAGCATGTTGTTCTTTGGAGCTTAAATGAAACTTCTGTCATCATTTACTCACCCTCATGCTTTCCAAACCTTTCTTCCATGGAAATATATTTCTCAAACACCACAGAGTTAGCTTTCATTTGTTTATATTCAGTTTTTTTCTGACAGTATTTGGTATTAAATTACAATGTTTTTTCATGTTTCTTATCACGCACTAAGTGCTGAATATTTGAATAAAATTTTAAGGATATGGTGGCAAGTATACGGGCTGTGTAATATTTATTGCATTGTTGTTGTGATGTTTGACCTGACTTTATAGAGTATGTCACTCAAACTTACAAAAAACAAAAACTAAATAAAACAAAAACTGATTTTAAATGTGCAAATACATTGACTGTGTGGTGAATCATATTAAAATGAAATTAGAATTACCCTATTATTAAAGTTATGAAAGCAAAAAAATAAAAAATAAATAAAAAATAATTTTGTAGTTCTGCGAAACAAGCAAGAGTGAGGTTTTTTGCAAATATCAACATGTGAGCATAATCACAAATGTGATACTAATTTGTTAACACTTTACAATATTCATATTAATTAATGCTTAAAGGGCTCATATTTTACCCCCATTTTTCCACTTTGGTGTCTCCAGAATGTGTCTATACGGTTTCAGCTGAAAATACCCATCAGGTTATTTATTATAGAATGCTAAAAATGCCCATTTTGGGGTCAAAGGAAAGTGTAGCTGTTTTTGTAGCCTGTGCCCTTAAATGCAAACAGACATGGACAGACATGGATGAAGCAGAAATAGTTTATTAGTCAAAAATACCAAGTAATGTTATTTGATGTATATGTGGTGGAGATTATTCAAGCCTTTCTGAAATGATGAGTCACACACAATTGCCATTACAAAGTTTGCAGTACATATTGTGTATAAACGTTACTACTGAGACATGGTAAAATGTGCCTGTCATTCAATTCGGTTGGTAAAGAAAACCACACTCCTACCTCAATCCTGACGTTCCAAGGTATGTTATTCCAAGTTTATGACTCTCTGAAATAATTGATTCTGATTAGTCAATCATGAAATTTTTTAATATATTACTCTCTACAATAGTCGATTTTGATTGGTTAATCCCAACAATCCAATGTTTTTTACTACATGGCTATTTCCGAAAAACATCATTTTGATTGTTCAATCCTGACATTCCAAGATATGTTATTTACAGTTTATTACATGGCTATGTTAATCCCAACATTCCAATGTTTTCATTACATGGCTCTCTGGAATACTTGATTCCGATTAATCAATCATGAAATTCCAATGTATGTTAATATTAAACAACTTTCTTGAATGCTTTATTCTGATCGATCAATCCTGACATTTTAAGGTATGTTATTTCCAGTTTATTAAATGGCTCTCTAAAACACTTGATTTTGGTTGGTCATTCACAACAATCCAATTTTTTTTCTTTTTTATATATATCCCAAATGATGTTTAAAAGAGCAAGAAAAATTTCACAGTATATCTGATAATATTTTTTATTTTAGAGAAAGTCTTATTTGTATTAATTTGACTAGAATAAAAGCAGTTGTTAATTTTTTAAACACCATTTTAAGGACAAAAGTATTAGCCCGTTTAAGCTATACTTTTTCGATAGTCTATAGAACAAACCATCGTTATACAATAATTTGCCTAATTACATTAATCTGCCTAGTTAACCTAATTAATCTAGTTAAGCCTTTAAATGTCACTTTAAGCTGTATAGAATTGTCTTGAACAATATCTAGCAAAATATTTTTATTATTTTTATTTATTACTGTCATCATGACAAAGATAAAATAAATCAGTTATCAGAGATGAGTTATTAAAACTATTATGTTTAGAAATGAGTTAAAAAAATCTTCTCCATAAAACAGAAATTGGGGGAAAAATAATTAGGGAGCTAATAATTCACGGGGGCTAATAATTCTGACTTCAACTGTATGTTATTCCCAGATAACAATTGCTGAAATTAATAACACATGTTCATCAGAGCATTTAAAGTCATCTTGAGCATTAGTGAGCATACTTATATTCATATGTAAATGATTATCTTTCAGGCTGCTGTTTTTGACCAGTTTGGCACCATCTTGCAACTGAATAATCAGTAGTTTAGTGTATAAAACTGATCATAGAAACTGATATTGCAGGCTACTGATAAGCCAGTTCAACTTTATGTAAAGAATTAATTGTTCTCACAGAATAAAGCCAGACAGGATCTTTAGTAGCCAGACAATAAATGGAGGACTGTTAATTAGACTAAATGAGAGAAATGAAAATGTCTAAATGGAGCATACACTAACCTATGTATTATTCAGTCACAAGATGGTACCAAACATTGCTAAGATGATTTAAAGTAGCCAGGTGAGCCTGTATTATTAGATTCAGTGGTTGTTATCTCAGAATAACATGTAATTTCATGATTTACCAATCAGAATTAAGTATTCTAGACAGCCGTGTAATAAACTGCAAGAATAACCAGTTTCATTTACATTGTCACTTATTCCACACATATTCCATATGTATAATTTCAAAGTGAACATAAGAGAACATTCATAACATTAGATGTCCCTTTTAACTACAAACAAATACATTTGTTCATGGTTAACATGCCTGTGAGACAAATCAAACCCAAAACCATGAAAAAATGAACAGAGGAACCACTCTTTGGGAAGAAATCGGGTCCTTGACAATTTCAAGCAGTTTATCACACGACGATAGATCACTGAACTGGAGTGGAGATCGGTGATAAAGCTTTTCCCATGTGCTGTACGATCTGTAGATCAGAGACTGGCTGATTCAGCTCATTTACACAGAAAGTCTGAAACAAAGCTTCAGCGTTTGAGCGAATGAATCCATTTCTGTGTGTGCGGATCCACAAAAGCACTTTAGATTGCCAACATATGCTGGAGCCTAGATACCAGTCCCTGAAGCAAAAGCTCAGATGTGCATCATCATGCTCCTCTGTGCGGCTGCCAAGTCACTAGACTGTTGACTTTGGCTACAACAACAGGACCATTTAACACCAGATAACCGCTAGTTTGGTATTTATTATCTGCTATTATCGAAGCATGCAGTAGACATTGCAGTTAATTTACATTAAAATACATATTTTAATGGTTGTATATATAATATTAAGACATTATAATATATATATATATATATATATATATATATATATATATATATATATATATATATATATATATATATATATATATATATTCATTCATTAATTTTCTTGTCGGCTTAGTCCCTTTATTAATCTGGGGCCGCCACAGCGGAATGAACCGCCAACTTAGACAGACAATTTAGCCTACCCAATTCACCTGTACCGCATGTCTTTGGACTGTGGGGGAAACCGGAGTACCCGGAGGAAACCCACGCGAACGCAGGGAGAACATGCAAACTCTACACAGAAACGCCAACTGAGCTGAGCCAAGGATCGAACCAGCGACCTTCTTGCTGTGAGGCGAACGTGCTACCCACTGCGTCGCCCTACAGTATATATATATATATATATATATATATATATATATATATTACAAGTTAGAACAGAGAGTTTTTTTTAACATTGACACTTTATAAATGGTGTTTGTTTGAGCTTTCTATTCATCTAAGAACTGTGTCAACTCAAAAGCGCAGTTGCAGAGCTGTTTTTGTGCATGCAGGAAAAACTCCTCAGATCTGTGCTGCATTCCTAACAGATGCTCACAAACCTGGCAGCTGAAACACATTTGACACGTTTGTTTTGATGGTGTGTGACTGGTATGTTCTTGAAACAGATTTTGCATGCACAGTGAAAGCATGAGACTGAGATGATGAGCATATCACCTAAAAAAGCGTGTGGTAAAAAGAGAGGTGTTTTAAAAAAGAAAACATTTATCTATACAACCATTTGGCATGCTAGTGATGACTGTCAGCAACACTTTAGTAAATGTGAGGGGAAAATTAATGAATTATGGAAAAATTATCAAAACAAGCCAAGAGACCTGCTTGCAAAGATATGCATGAATATGTTGAATATAAATGATGGGCATTTGAATTCTGAGAATGCAGGATCTGGTGGTCATATGTCCCCATTATGAAAGACTACAATTGTATTTTAAGGATTTTAAAAGTGTTTTCTGTCTGGTTTTCGAATCTGATTGGCTGATAGTTAGCGATATTCAGTAACAGCACTCGTACAGCCTCCTTACCCTTCTGTATTACTCCACCCACATACAGTGACAGCAGATCAATAAAATGACTACAGTTTGACAAATATTGCAGCTGTTGGACAACATAGGCGAGATTGCAGTTGTTTAGATAGCAACTATGCAGTTTATTTATAAGGATAGTGCCTATTTTAAATATTTTTAATTTCAGAGCAGTTCAGCCTTATAATCTTAAAATGTCAGCAAAATCACCTGTTTTTCCATCTCTTTAGACATTACGTTAGATAATCATTTAAAAACTAGCTCTAAAGTGACGTTTGTGAATTAGCAACGGTTGCTGCTGTTCTAACGTCACCTGCAGATGTGAAGGAATGGAGGAAGAAAGTAGTTCCTTATACAAAAATGTTTAGACTCTCCATGTTTGATTTTCTATTTTATATACACAATGTTGTTGTCGAACTGTTGTATAAACACAATATCACATTCGTAGCAGTGCGATGTGATTGTGTATTGTCACTGGTGGGACACTAAGGCACTCTGCTTATGGCCTTGTGCCAACACATGCCTCCCACCAGAGCCGATATAAAGCCATATCACACACACATATATATATATTGCTTAGCATAAATGAGTACCCGTCAAAGATCTCAATTTTAAATAAATATTTTAATATTTTAAGGATGCTATACAATAATATATTTGTGTTAGATTAGTTTTCTAATATAGTTGTGTAAACTTATTACATTTATTTAGTCAGTGAGAGCAAAGCTGGAAATAATCTAAAAAAAAAGTCCAGTCCAAAATTTAGTACAAAGAGAAATCCTTTAAAATCTTAATTTTCAAAAGAGGTGAATTCATATACAGCAGGGAAAATATGTATTAAATGTCACCATATTTCTCAGAAAACATATTTCTAAAGGTGCCATTGACTAGAAATTTTCCCCAGATGTTGGTAGCAACCAAGGAAATCGATACATGTAAAGAAAACTAATCTAGTTTACAAGTAAAGTTATATGTATTAAAATGAAATGACAAAGGAAAAAAGTATTGAACACATGAAGAAAGGGAGGTGTAGAAAGGCAGTAAAAACCGAGACAGCAGCTGAAACCTCTCAGCATTATTCAGCAACCCTATGCCCTTCGCCATTGAAAATTTATATCAGCTGCTTTAGTCCAACATCTGGATTATCAGGATAATGATGATGAAACCAGGGTGGACATTTCAGCAAGACAATGATTCAAAACACAGCCAAGGAAACTCTTAAATGCAGGGGTGTCAGTGTCCTGCAGATTTAAGCTCCAATTTGCCTCAACATACCTGCATGGATATTTCTTGTAAGCCTAGTATGAGCTTGAATAGCTAGCCCAGGTGTGTTTGATTGGGGTTAGAACTACAATTTGCAGGACACTGGCCTTCCTGGACCGAGTTTGGGCATCCCTGCTCAAATGCTTTCAGAGAAAGAAAATCAAGCTGAAAATAGAATGGCCCAGCCAATCACCTGACCTAAATTCAACAGAAAATGTTAAGATCAGATTAGATAGACACTATATTAATATTAGACTTCATTCACCATATGAGAGGGGTCTTTAAGGTCAACAAAAAAGCCTTTAATATTAAATACATTTCAGTAGTTCAGTATTTTCTACTTCTGTCATTTTATTGTAAATACAAATTACTAAATTTTCTTGTTTTTTATTTTATTTTTATGTCTTTTTATTTTTTATGTATTTTCACTAAAATCTGGTTAAATTTCACGTTAAAAGGTCCTTGAGAAATATTAATCCCAGGAAAAAAAAAAACATGATGTGTTCAATACTTATTTTCCCCACTGTATCCTAGCACTGTATATATACTGCTTGTATTTGCTGGTGTTTCTGAAAAGTATGTTCATGCATCATTGGTGCTGAGAATGACAGAGTGATTGCACACACACAAAAAGTTAAGGGCTGATGCACTGTGATAAACTAAAAATAGTTTACTCACTGTGGAAGAAATATGATCACTTTTGCAGGAGAAAAGTTTTCAATGACATACGTTTTTTTATGATGTTTTTTCTTTTTTATGTTTTTGGTATTATATGAGTATTGTAGAAAATAAGGGACTCACTGTCAAGTTTTGGAAAAGGTGTTTGACTGCTTGAACCTCTGGTTTACTGCTGGGGATTATTCTGAACACTTGATCACTGCAGAGAAAAATATGATTTCATTATACATATGCAGATGCAAAATGCAGTACAGAACTTTATTTTTCTTTCTTTTTTTAACAAAGCAAATACACATATATTCATTTAAACTTAACAGAGTTATATTTCAATAAGATTAAATCAAACTGATAATGATTTAATACTTGTATGTTTTAAAATACATTTGCTCAGCAAGTCAATGCATTAAATGAATCAAAAGTGACATTAAAAACATGTTTAATGCTACTAAAGATTACACATAAATCTTGAAAAAGAATAATGAACCACAGTTCCCATCTACTAATAACAATACATATTGTATAAAATACAAAGATACACTGTATAAATGTTTCTACTTCACATTTTCTATTTGATTCTGATAAAATTTTGAAGAAATTCAACTTGATTTTCTTTTATTGCTATGGAAGTCAATGGCTTCTTCTTTATTGTATGTTCAAAAAAATAAAATAAAATAAAATAAAATAAAATAAAGTAAAATCTTCTTTTTTTTTTTTTTGAATGCCAACTGACCCAGTCAGGACTCAAACCAGCAACTTTCTTGCTGTGAGGTGACAGTGCTAATCACTGAGCCACCATGTCACCCATTTAATGATGTCTATATGTAAAACTCATTCCTTTTGGCTCAATTTAAATTTGTAACACAAACAAGTCATGCTGAATTTGCTGAAAACTCAGCACCAGGATATTATTTAAATCCTTAACTCCACTTTTTGAGTACTACTAGTGATTAATGGTATTATTTACAAGAACAGCAAAGCATGCAGACCGTTTTATTGAGCTAGCAGACATAAATTCTTCACTGAGGCTTGTTTTCTCTGAAACGGCTCAAAACACACCAAAGATGACCTCATTACATCACTAAAAGCAATCTGCTATTTTTAGACTGTGAGTGATGCTGACGCTCCAGGTTATATTCTCGTTTTTTTGTGGTGTAATTGTGCGAGGAGCTCCGTTCCAGCTCTATCATTACACAAGACAGCCACAAAACTGCTCTGAGTTCATCATTGAGGACGTCATCCTCCACTAATGGGGAGAGTAGAGGAAATTATGCTTGACGCCACACCTGAAGTGTCTTTGTGTGTGGTATTTGATGACTCGGATGGTATTTCCCACAGAATCTTTATTGTGTGGTGTCATGCAACACTGATAAATAATAAACCCCTCCTCAGCTGCAGGGAAGTACAAGGAAAAACATGTGTTTGTGGTGACTTTTTTAAGAAGTGATATTAGTCTGCAAGTTAGGCTACGTTCACAATGCAGACAAATAAGGGCAAAAATAAGATTTAAATAATTATTTTTTTTGCCCAAATGTGACATGTTTTTTGCAATCCAGTTTCATTATGGATACTCACCCCAGTATTTATTTCTGGAGATTGCAAAATACGTCCCAAGAGATACGTTAATTGCAGTTTTTGCTTTCCCGAATCCGCCAGAAGCAGCTGTGTATTTCATTTTCAAATCTCAAATTTGTCTTGCGATTGCCATTAATGCCTGCTCTTCTCATATAAGTCCACCAGAGGCCGCAGTTGACTGACTGACCAATCAATGTCCTCTCCCACTCCCTTCCCTTAACCCAACCAATAGTGTTTTTAAAAGCACTGTTTGGCCAGCTCCCACCCCCTTCCCTAAACCCAACCAATAGTGTTTTCAAAAGCACAAATTGGCCCGCCCAGCTCCTTTCCAACACCCAACCGACAGTGTTTTTAAGAGCAATCCTGAAAAAAAAGCCTTCATGGCGGCCAGATTTTTGCCACATTTTCAGATCTTACCACAATCTCACGCTGTAATTTACTTGTTTATTTAATTTTATTTTGTTTTACCTGCTTTCGAAAACAGTTCTTTGAAAGACTCGAAACCCATTGTCATGGTCAACTCCTCTCTACGTCTCAAGTCTGCCGACATACACAGAGCCACTAGGCAAACTGGTAACATCGGAAAAGCCGTTCATACAGAGGTAAACTGGTAACGCGAAAAAGAAACAGAAGTTGTCAGCAGCGTCACACAGCCTGTAGTGTTTGTTCTAAAGATAAAATGCAGTCATCCGTATAGCTCTGGCTACATAATTAACGCTCTACAAAAATGTTTACAGGGGTATGTTTTCATTTTTCACAATGAGTCTGTGTGGTTTTTCGTCATGACAGTAAACAGCACAAACTGCATGAAATCTGATCTTTTCAATTTAATTGTGCCACGTAGGTTATGTTCACACCGACTGAGAGAATTAGTGTTTAAATCTGATTCTTTCTCAGATTAAAAAAAAATTTTTTTTGCACAAACTGTAAAAAGTAATTTAGCCAGAACAACAACAACGAAACTACATTGCCAAATTTCTTTCATTTTTTATTTCTTTTGTGTTTACTCAACATTTGAACTACTGACTTAAAAAAAACTGTCAGTGATATAAAAAATGTTTAGTTAAATCAATTTAAGACTGTTTTCTAGAGGTGCAGAAGTTCAATAACTAATCTTTGTTGTGCTAATTAAAAATGCTTATAGAACTTAAATATCAAAAGTTGAGAGAACAAACGAAAGCTAAAGGACATTGGTACTGAGAAATATTTATGCAAATTTAACAACAATAAGTCAAAAACTTTAAAAAGTGAGTTAATCCCAAAAACATTTATTCCAAAGAAGTTAATTACATGACAATCACTTTAACTTAAAGGGATAGTTTAACAAAAAAAAAGTTTACCTCCTTTGTCTCAAATTCATATGGTTTCTTTTGTTCACTGGAAGACACACACACAAAGCTATGTCTTTTAAAGCAAAATTCAATCCATTTGGGTTGAGAAACAGAACAAAATATTACTCTTAATTCCTAAAACCAGTCCAGAATGTTTTAAAAGTGGAAAATATCATATTTCCAGAGTGGACTGATTATAGTCCTAAACTGAATCGCATGCTAAAAGTAAAACTTCATTCAGCATAAACCTTCTAATTATGCACACAATATACACGATGTGCATATCTGCATGATGTGATAAAGCACGTCATTAGAGTATGTTTAATATGATTATTATTTACATTTTTGCAGACAACAACAGTGTATTTTATAAATATAAATGGTTGTTTTGCTGGTACTAATGTAGATTTTTCAGCCATAACACAGTACTGGGAAACACTCATACACTCTTGCATTCACACACACACACACTCACGGTCAATTTAATATATCCAATTCACCTTTAGCACATGTCTTTGGACTGTGAGGGAAGCCTGGAGCACCTCGGGGAAACCCACATGAACACGAGGAAAACTTGCAAACTCCACACAATGGAGTGACCAATGACCTTCTTGTTGTGAGGCGATAGTGCTAACCACTGAGTCCAATGAGTCACTGTGTCTTACCCATTAAACATTATCATGAAATTAAAAGTGTTTTGTGGTGAGAACACTGTATTGTGCAAGGAGTTTGTATGAAAATGAGTCTTCATTAATTAATAATCTGCAGTATAATCTTTATTTGCATGAAATAATAGTTGTTGGTGTTTTACTGCCTCTAGTGTTCATTTTGGCTGTAAAATGCAGCAAAATGTATACTTCCAGCTTAAATATGCAAACATCTTAGTCACGTTTTTTTCCAATCAGCCAGAGTAGCTCCTTTAAATTGCTGAATATAAAGACGTCTCATTAGGCTATTTTTTGTCATGTTGTCTGTTTTAGAGTTTCATGAATTGATATATTACTACACTAAAACATTCAGGATCTTCTCTGTCTGATGTCAGCTGGTGAATCAATTAGACATTCAGGACAAACTTTGGCATTTAGGTTGGTGTGTGAATGTGTCAGGAATGATGTTATACCTCTTGGTTTCGCACCCTCACATACGTGAAGAGGCGTTGATTGGTGTGTTTTATAGCCCCATGTAAAACATCCAACTGATGGAATGAAGAAAACACAGATTGACGATTGACTGATCCTATACAGGACAGGAATTTATAGCACCCTAAACCGTACAACTGACAGGATGTTGAAATTTGACATTTTTTATTGTAAAAAAACTGTATTTTTAAATATTTTAAATCATATCCTAAAAAATATGATTTATTTAAAAAATGCTACATCGCAAGATAATAAGATGTTATAATAATTAGTAAGAATTTTGAGCAGCAAATCAAGATACTAAAATGATTTCTGAATGGTTGTGTGACACTGCTTTGCTTTGCATCACATTAATAATTTACATTTTAAAATATATAAAATATAAATATAGTTATTTGATTATAGAAATTGCAATAATATTTCACACATTTTACTACAATAAAGGTGGCACGGTGGCTCAGTGGTTAACACTGTCGCCTTACAGCAAGAAGGTCGCTGGTTCACTTGGTCAGTTGGCATTTTTGTGTGGAGTTTGCATGTTCTTCTTCTGTTTGCATGAGGTTTTGGGTGCTCCGGTTTCCCCCACAGTCCAAAGAAATGCGGTATCTGAATTGGATGAACTAAATTGGCTGTAGTGTATGTGTGCATGTGAGTGTGTATGGGTGTTCTCCAGTACTGGATTGCAGCTGGAAGGGCAAGTGAATGAGCCAAAGGAAAATGAATGAATATTGACTTTGGATGAATTTGACCAATTTGAACTACATTTTGACCAATGCAGCATTGCTGAGCTGCTTACTTAAAATCATAATGATATCTGCAAGAATCTCTAAAATGGGTTTCATTTTTTTTTTCATTGGTCATAATGAAGCATTAGGTAGTATCTCGCTCAAAATATATAAAAATATAAATAAAATCAGAATATGACATCATGGAATACTCAGTCATTCAGACAGTGATATGATATCTCAGCAGACTCCAGAGATCAAGTGCTCTTTTGGGTTTGGGTTTCTTCTTCAGACTGAGTTGGTTTTATATTGGAAGCAGAGTTAAACATAACATTTGATAGATTTTGGTTCACTTGTTTGATGTAGAAAGCAGCGTTAACACTTAATTCAAATTCACAGCACTAAAACTGCAGTTGGATTTGACTGAACTGAAAAGTCTAATAAAATCTAATGCTGTACACTTAGGAGAATGCATGGCACAAAGTAAAGCAGGGTAAAATGTAACAGTTTTAAGCTATTTGTTCAGGGTTAACCATGGTATGCTTCCGAGGTTTTCACCACAGTGTCGGCAGATGTCTTCCGGCAAATTATTGAAAAAGTTCAGCGAAATTTGAAAGAGAAACATAGGCAAAACCATTTTTGCTCCATTAAAGTATATTTTTTATTACAGTCAATAATTGAAAACACTGACATTTTTATTTTATTTTTTAAAAAGTCTTAGAAATAATGCAAGTAAAAATTGTTGTGACTACTGTCTTCTAGGCTAAAAGATGGAACCATTTTGAAAGATGTAAAAAACATACAGTGACTGCTGGCCAGTATTGAGCAAAACATGACACAATGGGGTTAGTTGTAACAGGTTGTTGCAAATTATCCAGCAAGCATTTTTGTTTTTAAAAGATGTCTAATAGATGTCTAAATATAGTCGTCGGTAACACTTTACAATAAAATCCATTAGTTTATGCATTTACTAACATGAACTGATCATGAACAACACTTGTACAGCATTTATAAATCATAATTAAACATTTACTAATGCATTATTAACATTCAAGTCCATGCTTGTTAACATTAGTTAATGCACCATGAGTTAACATTGAACTAACAATGAACAACTGTACTATTTTCATTAACTAACGTTTATTAACATGAATATATACTGTAGTAAATGTATTGTTCAATGCTTGTTCGTATTAGTAAATGCATTATTTAACATTAACTAATGAACCTTATTGTAAAGTGTGACCTAGTCGTCTTGGCTAAAACAAGGCTGAACTTGTATTGTCAGTGAAAATCTGATGGACTTCTAAGAATAGGCCAAAACTAGACTAGTCATCAAATAAACAGAAATGAATGACTACACAATTAAATCTGTGTAATCATTCTACTTGACAATTAGTCTAGTTTTGGCCTATTCTTAGATGTCTATTATATTTTCACTGACAGTCCAAATTAAACCTTGTTTAAGCCAAGCCACGCCACATTTAGTCTTTTAGATGTCTATTAAACACAATTTTTTTTCTGGGACACTGTTGGACACCAATTCAATAAACAAAAAAATAAAAACATTTTTTTTTTTTAATTTTGAATGTAATGTTGAAACATTTTTATAGAATTTTTTTAATACAATATATATATATATATATATATATATATATATATATATATATATATATATATATATATATATATATATACATACAAATCGATGCATTGTATGATAATGGATAATGATGCAAATAAATCCAAATGTCTTTATCCAACAGATTTATAAAAATGTGTTAAGTACTGAGGAAAAATACTATTTAAAGTAAACTGAATTAAAATTAATTGTGTGAAATCTGACTTTTAAGCACATGTTACAACTAACCCTCTATTACAATGTCTATTACAGATGGGGTAAATAGGATCATGTTTACTCTTGGCACTTTTGGCAACACTGCACAGAAAACATAGGTCCTGCGATCATACAAGCTGTGTCATTTGTAGGAGAGGCTTGTATGTTGTTGGTAAAAATAAAATAAAATAGAGTTTGTCTAAACCCATTACTTTCTTTATTATTTGGCCAAAACCAAAAAAGTGTTACACTGTAAACACTGCTGTTGTCACAACTAAAGATAATTAGATATTAGATATATAATTTGATATTACTTGAAATACCAAGTTTTCCAAACTTAAACAGATGTTTTTAACTTACTTGTTAGGCAGCAAAAAAACTTTTAATTAATATTTTTAGTTCTCTGAACTTAACATTTTAATTTCTTTAAAAGATTCACCGTGTCTCTGTTCAAAATGATTGGTTGTGCTTGAAATTCTGCCTTGACAACTGCGCTGATTGGTCGATATATGTTATATGGTGGTCATTTTGCCTGTTCTGCTGAATTTTGCTGGAGCACAGTAGGACGGAGGCACTTAGAAAGTAAATATAAATGCTTATAAACATTTTTCTTAATTGATATACTCGCAGGGGTGACACAGTGGTTCAGTGGGCAGCACTGTCCCCTCACAGCATAAAGATTGTTGGTTTGAGTCCTGAATAAATCAGTTTATTGTTTTTTGTGTGGAGTTTGCATGTTCTCCCCGTGTTGGTGTGGGTTTCCTTCAGGTGCTCTGGTTACCCCCACAAGTGCAAAGAGATGCACTATAGGTGAATTGGGTTAGCTAAATTTTCCATAGTGTGTGTGTGTGTGTGTATGTTCTGGTCCTCCAGGTTGGGGGTTGAGCATTGGGCTAATGACCCACCATAAAAATAAGATTTTACAAAACACCAACAGGGAGCGGCTAAATAACTTTGATATAAACGGCCCTGGGAGTAAGTGAGTAAGTAGCATATAAAAGCTGAAAACTTTGGAAGTTTTATCTATTAGCCATTTTAAGTTATCGGTAATTAAACATTTAAGTTACTGTAATTCAAAGAAGAGGCCACAGTTGGTCAACTTAATTAATTGAATTTCCCATTACTCAAATGAACTGAGGGAATCACTCAAATCGTTTGAATAGTCTCAACTTAGGGTTTACTTTGTGCCCTGCTCTCCTCTACTTTTTTTGGTTATTATCATCAAACAAGATAATGATCAGTCTGATAACTGTCAGTATGCTTCCATTATGATTTTCTTGAAGTCATTTGCATGTCGTGCTTGTACCTGTCCAGACGAACTGCAAACTTTAAGATGTCACTTAAGGAGTGCTTTTCAGCAAAGCAAAAATGTTGGCCTCTTGAAACTGCTTTGTTTTATAAAGCCTGTGTTGACATAAGAAGAGACAGGCTGATCTCTAGTCTTCATTCGCAGAGACGCTGAGTGCACTTCAATACTTCAAAAAGATTTCGCCGTGTCCCTACTCCCTACGCCTTGGCATTCTCGCGAAATGACAACTCCGATTCATTTATAGTAATTCGGTTCATTTGAACGAGTCAACTGACTCAGCATCACCGCGTGCGCTTTTTACACATTATATTTTTAAATCGCATATAGGCTGCGTGTTAGGTTGCAAACTGTATTTTTGTTGTGTGTTTGATTAAATTTAGCAACGTTATTCATGAATGTATAAAGGCATTTAGGAAAGTTCAATAAAAAGATTCGTTCGCGAGTCAAGAACGAGTGAACTCCAGACTTCACTACAACTCCAGCTTATAAACTTTGAATGAATGAAACACTTACCCGACGTAGCGGTTGTTATAGAGGTAAGAGTCCACATTATTGGGCGCGGTGCAGAGAATTAAAACACATCCGAGTAAAACAGCAGACTTAACGTTACTAGACACGTCTGTGCTTCTCAGTGCCATATTACGTTAGAATATGGATAAAAGCGGCGATTCTGCAGCGGACAGTCAGAGGCTGCGCGGTGCTTTTGGATGCTGAATGGAAATCATTACACTTCGAGGCTATTCTGCACTGTTTGTCGGATCCCGGGATGATTCCTTGAGGTAGAGGTGTGAAAGCACTCATGTGGGAATTCTGGTAGTATCCCGAGTCTTTTAAAGTGTTTTTGGAAGTGTGGTCACGTGGTGCGGGGTGTCAGAGGGGTTGGGAACCGAATCCCTGTTTTGGAGTGAGATCAGTGGAAGTGCGGGAGTTTATTAAGAGCGGAATTCTGCCTGGTCACTGTCGCTTGATTGAATGTTGTGTGTTTTCTGACAAAATCTTTCAAGTAAAAGCATTTCAGTCCTACAAAATATGTTTATGCCAATGTTTGTTTGACAATTTAGTGGGGAAGAGGGTTGCAACAAGGGGCAAGGTTGCAACATTTCTCATTTCTCCAATAAAGAATGAGGTATGGGGATAAAAATCATTTTAAAAGCACAATATAAGTTTGCTCATTAAAATATCCAAAACCCACTAGAACATTGTTATAGTTTGCTGACGTGTACTTACATCATGCTCTGTCAGCATTGGGATCTGGAAATAATGGAAAACCAACCCTATCTAACTTTAGACAATTTAAAATACAATAGCTGAGTGTTGTGTATTTGTCTGTTAAAACCAACCCAGGCACATTCTGATTATGTACCCCTATATATATTTCTGAAGAGAGCAAAATAGGTCCTAGGAGCTACGTTTTTTGCGGTTTTTATTTTCGTGAAACCACCAGAGGCCGCTGTGTATACGCCTTTTGAGATCTCAAATATCTCTTGCAAGTTCGATTTCCCTGCTTAAACCAGCTTGATCAGCCTAGCCAAGCTGGGAGTCCAGCCAAAACCAGCTATATCCGGCTGGTTGAGCTGGTTTTAGCTGGATTTGGCTGGTCATTTTCCAGCCTGACCAGCAAGGACCAGGCTGGAAATGGTTGGAAACCAGCCTGGAAATGGCCAAAACCCCTCTAAAACCAGGCTGGTCGACCAGCTAAAACCAGCCAACTAGCCTAGGCTGGTTTAAGCTGGATTTTTCAGCAGGGTTATGCCTGCCGTTCTCACATAAATCCATCAGAGGCTGCTGTCGACTGACTAACTTACTGACTGACCAACTGACCGATGCCCCCCACTCTCTCTCTTCCCTAAATCCAACCAATGGTGTTTTAAATATTACAGATTGATCTGCCCACCCCCTTTCCTAAACCCAATCGCAGTGTTTTAAAAAGCAATCCAGAAAAAGAAAAGCCCTCGTCTGATTTTTACCATGTTTTCAGATTTTTACCACACTATTATTCTGTTATTTATTTGTGTATTTTATTTTTTGGCTTCTGTTTTTGTCTTACTAGTTTTCTGGAACCAGTCTTCACCAGACTTGAACCCTGTCATCGCAGTCAACTCTGCATCTCAAGTCTGCCGCCGAACGTGTAGAGCTACCAAACAAACTGGTAACAGGGAAAAAGCCGTCCACATCCAGGTAAGTGGTCAGCTGGTTAACGAGCAAGAGGAACAGTGTCAAACCGCCCTGTAGCATTCGTTTAAAACACGAAATACAACCACTATAAAGCGTGTCCGACAGTCACGCACTACTACATGAATATACAGATTCGAATATTGCATAGAATGGGCAAAATTAAATTACTTCAATGGAAAGGAAGGCAATACATCCTTTTTTAAAAAAACATTAGAAAGTGTTAAAAATTACAGCAAAATTCTCTTCAACAGCTCTTGTAATTATATCACATTTAAGAGCTAAGGGGCCCTCTGGTGGTTTGGCAGTACTATGCGTAAAGAGAACTGGAATGTGTCGTTACAGCGCAAAGCATTCTTGGAATTTAGGACAAGGGAGCCTGATTCTCATTGATCTCTATTGATTTATTGTATCATATTTACATTTATTAGCAATACACTGCAAGTGCTCGCAATACACTGAAGAAAATCATATCTGGAACTATTTTCTTGCAGCAGCCCATTGATACCCTGTCAGTTAAGGATAAA
The DNA here is from genome assembly GCF_052040795.2 of Danio rerio. Classification (NCBI taxonomy): domain Eukaryota; kingdom Metazoa; phylum Chordata; class Actinopteri; order Cypriniformes; family Danionidae; genus Danio; species Danio rerio. The sequence continues at coordinate 21,950,617 of NC_141044.1, forward strand.
GTTGTTCATTTATTTGATTAATTTCGTTTTTTATTTTTAAGCATAGGCAACGCAGTGGCGCAGTAGGTAGTGCTGTCGCCTCACAGCAAGAAGGTCGCTGGGTTGCTGGTTCGATCCACTGCTCAGTTGCCGTTTCTGTGTGGAGTTTGCATGTTCTCCCTGCATTCGCGTGGGTTTCCTGGTGAATTGGGTAAGCTAAATTGTCCGTGGTGTGTGTGTGTGAAAGTTTCCCAGAGATGGGTTGCGGCTGGAAGGGTATGTGCTGCGTAAAAATGTGCTGGATAAGTTGGCGGTTCATTCCGCTGTGGCAACCCCGGATTAATAAAGGGACTAAGCCGACAAGAAATAAAATAAATGAAATTTTTAAGCACCATTTTAAGATTAAAATTATTAGCTCCTTTAAGCAATATATTTATTCGATCTACAGTACAAACCATCATTATACAATAACTCACCTAATTACTATAACCTGCTTAGTTAAACTAATTAAGCCTTTAAATCTCCCTTTAAGCTGTATAGAAGTGTCTTAAACACATATCTAGTAAAATATTATTTACTGTCATCATGGCAAAGATAAAAAAAAAATATCAGTTATTAGAAATGAGTTATTAAAACTGTTATGTTTAGAAATGTGTTAAAAAAATCTCTGCGTTAAACAGAAGTTCGGGAAAAAAAAATTCAGGGGGGCTAATAATTTTAACTGTATATATATATATATATATATATATATATTAGGGATGCTCATTTCTGTTAATTTTGCTAACCGACAACCGCAGCTCGTAAATCGGATATTAATCGGATACGGTTAACTGGTCAGATTAATATTAATATTAAATTATTCTTTTTTTTTATTGACGTGTCTATTTTGTGTCTGACACATTAAATATTGCATTTTCAAATACTGATTTATTTTAAAATGCGAACATATTAACAGAACATAACAACAACAGATTTTCACGCTCCTTCAGTGTTTCCAACAGCATAGAAAACCAGAATAAACTAAAGAAAATGAATAAAATAAATAGCCCTGCCCAAAAATAACTTTTTTTCTTAAATGATTCATTTAGATTACAAAACGAAAACACTGACTGAATCCTTTTTAAAAATCGTCATAGGCTAGGTTTTTTTTTCCAATCATTTGTTTTTTCTGTCAAATAAAAATAGCAGACTTCCTCAAATCGCTCGCTCCACGGAAAATATGGATTTATTTAATGTCCCGCTGTTATTATTATATCACCAAACCTTTTTACTTTTTTTATAGAAATCATTATTTTAAAGATTATGTTTTAATATATGGTTTCCTCTCTCTCTCTCGCGGTTTAGGTGCGCGCGCTGCGTAATGAAAAGACAATGACAATGCGCACATATGTTGACTCTTTGTAAACAGTTTTGTTGTTGTAATATGATATTGCATTAATGTGCATACATGCTTTATAAGCTGTAAAATGACAGCTAAAGCCTATTTGTTGTGTTTATGACACAGATCCAGGAGGCTATCAGCATAAACGCTACTGAAGTCCGATTTTATTGCGTTTATGTAGTGAGTATGTCTACAACATTTATTAGATTTGCTAGGAATATTTCTGAATGTCTCAAATAGACACACAGAGCGGCATTAATGCGTCCTGAAGTAAAGTGAAACGGCTATAAATTCCAGCAAGATAAAGTCAACATATGCAAAACCACAGACCTTTATCTATAAATAAATTAAAATTATGGAAACTGTGTTCCTCAAAACTGAAAGCTACGTTGTGTTTGCTGGTTTCATCACGCACCTGTCAGTCTATCAGCATGTAACCTCAAAGGGTTAAACAAATAGCGCACATCACTACTACGGTTACAGAAAAGTTTGCGCTGTTATAATTCACTTACCTTTTAAAATGTTTTGGTGCTATTATAACCCGCTATTAAAAAACAACAACAACAATGACTAAATGTTTTGAATGAAAAGCTGTAATTTAGCCGTTGGGTGATGCATTTTGATGTGGCGCCTCGCCATGGAAAAGTGAATGTAGCGGAAACCATGCTCTTTAAAAGTTCTCTGTAGTTGTCTTGACAGCACACACACTGCTGCTGTAGATTGAGTCGCGTGCAAAACACTTGCGGTTTTTAGTGAACCATTTAAAAGATGCCTCTCTTAACGCAAAAAGCGCATTTGATTGCCCCTTATGCAGCCAAACTCTAAAAATATCTAAAATAATATTTTTTAATCGTTTAACTGATACCATTGATCAGTTACAAACGCACCCTTTCGGTTAACAGTTAATCGATTATTTCGAGCATCCCTAACATCCATTTGACAGACGTAAAACCCATTTAAACCAATGTGAAATGTGAAGTGAATAAACATCATGCTGAAGGAAAAGTAAATTCACATCTGTACAGTTCCAAAAAAACTTTCAGCTGTGCTCTATTTCTGAATTGCATAAAGAATAGGACACAGGAAAAAAAATTCAGAGTTTTCATTTGTTTTAAGTGTTACGAATTACAAATCTCACATTTTGTATTACATTATGGTTTATAGTCATGGATAATTTTTTTGGAACAGCCTAAAAGAGGAAGAGACAAATGTAATTTGCTTTCCATTTATTACAAAAACAGTACTGCAGGACACTTTTGGCTTAAAAAAAACAGAACTTAGAACCTGCAAGTTTATTAAAAATGAAATGAAGAAATAATCAGATAAATATAAATAAATTGTAAAATTGTCAGTATTGTGAAAAAAATTCCTGTTACTACTGTTGCTGATAATGCTACATGCATAAATCTAACATTATAACTTGTACAACCCATATTTATTTTTAGTCTTATTTCCAATAAATGATTTAGTTATTCACCCATAAAATTTCTTGTTTTATTGCTTAATGTATCATTTTTGAAGAATTATTCAGTGGCATATTTTTAGATGGCTGGTTGACGCCACCTATTGGTTAAATAACGTAATAGCTGCCTACAACTTTCCTTTTTGAGCGTCAAGGTAAAGGCATATGACGGGGATTTTGTTCTTTAACGTAAACATCAGTGGTTATTGTCTAAACTTTAAACTGTTATGCCAGAACCTATGTGTTATTTGACTGTTTGTAAACTAAAGATTGAATCTCTTTCTTGATTTTTGTGTTTTTCAAACAGATTTGAATGCAGCGATTCGAAGCATAAATAAACATATGCAAATTTCCATAATTTATAATTTATGTAGTGTGGGTTTTGAGATTCTAACCTTTTAATGATTAATCAGCATGCATTAATGCAGGCTAAACAAGCAGTGACAGAAAACACCTTTAATAACCTAAGAAACCCACAACATCCTGAATAACCTGCCACAACTTCTTCCGTCTTCATTATATTTTACAGGAAAGTATTAATTGATTTAAAAGTGGCGATCTCTCTGCAATCATTACAAATTTAGTAAAAAAAAAAAAATTATAATAATCCTCGGGTCACGTGTGTTATGAAAGTTTGTTTTCTGATCTGTACGAATCACGTATCAACTGTGATTTGTTACACCCCTAGTTTTAAGGGATACTGAATCATTTTTTTATGCAAATGAGTTGAGTAAATAAGTTTACATTTCTCTCAACATGGGACAAAAGAGCTGTCAGTTGTCACATAAATGTGAAGACAAAGTAACTGACATTACTTTTATTTGAAAGTAAAAGACATTTTCTTGGAAATAAAAGTAACGTGCTATTGTATTAGTAATGCAGTGTTAATTTCGTCATAATCTGTGAACAATATTCTACCAATGAAAACTAGACAAAAACCAAATAAAAATGAAGTGACGAGGACGAAAACTATAGTAAAATATTCTGACATTTTCGATGACTAATAAAAATGAGACGAGAATGTGATTGAGAGATGTATTCTGGTAAATATCCAATCAGAATTAATCTTGGTGTGATGTATGATGCACACACATTTGAAAAGTACCCAAGGACTGGTTAAAAAGACTAGTAGTTTCCCACGTTAAAATAAAAGGTTTGCTAAATAATTGCACAATCCTGCATTTTCAGATGGCTACTGTTCTTACATGTAAATTGATTGCTGACGCATAATTTTACATATTAATTATGATTAATTACTAAGTTTTGGTCTTCAATGGAAAAGCTATATTCCATATTTTAATTAGACGTTTTATTTAATTTTAAGTTAGAATATTTTGTATAAATAAATGTATATAATATTTAATTAAATTACACTTTAATTAAACAAAATATATTTTAGTCAACTAAATCTCAAATAAATCTCTTATGACATTTACACAGTAAAAAATAAATCCGTAAAATTTACAGTAAAAAAACGGCAGCTGTGTTTGCCAATACTTTACCCTTAAAAACACGGTACAAACCGTAAAAATAATTTTTCATTTTTACAGTTAATTACCGTATTTTATTAATTTATAGAGGCAATATATCTGTATTTTGAATGATCAACATCTACACATCTTTTGTTACACAGTTAGACACGTTAGCACACCCACATGCAGGTGGTGATGAGGAAGTTACATAATGAGCCAATGCTCATCACAATCAACTTCTCCCACAAGCAGAAAAGAGTATCAGCATATCGAAGGTGCTCAGTGTCATCCACACAGCTAATAAACACCAGTATGGTAACACGCATAAAATTAAAGTCATGAAATAAACATTGTTTATCAACATTAGATGTAACATAAATCTGTAATGTACATAACTGATGGGGAAACAACTAAAAAGATTTATATTATTGTCAACCAAATGCATAAAAAGTTATGTGCCATGCAGGGAATTCTGGGAAAGTCAATTTACGTTTTTTATTAAGGAAACATACTGCTAACCAGATTACGGATTTGTACTGCAGCATTTTTACAGTTTTTTACCGTTGAAATCACGGCCATTTTTTACAGTGTAGTCGACTAAAACTAGACTAAATATGACTAAGATTAAAATGGATTTAGGTCTAAGACTAAAACTAAATCCAAATTGCTGTCAAAATTAACACTATTAGTTTCTTGAAAAAAAGGTAATTTGATTACAGTATGCAAGTCACGTTACTTGTAATGCGTTACCCCTCGATACTGCATATCAGTCTAAATGCTACCCTCTTTTTACCCCTAAACAAGGAACAACAAAGACATTCTCTATACATAAATTAAGACCTAGTTGACAAAAACGCATTACACTTTATGCCATATGGTGTCCCTCTATCCATCAAGGAGCCTATAAAATTTTAAGAGTTAAGAGTGTACAACATCGTCTGACAAATAATGTTTTGTTTAATTCGTCCTTTATTCCTCCAGTTATCCTGGAGATGACTTTTAAGAGGTAGCAACTGACATTTGTTTTGAGTTGCAGCCTCCAGCTCTTGGTGACTCCCGTTAATTGTAGCCGCATACATTCCTGCATTTGATTCTGCATTTATCAGTCTGTAGTGCGGTTAAAGGTCTTGAACCGGCAGGGCTTTTGTAATTGCATGGCAGCAGCACATTTTTCAAATGCTTCCTCCTGTGTCAACACTCCGCCACCTGTTTTACACCCAATTACTGCACAACAAATTACCCTCACCGACAGGCACTGACAGGAAAGCTGATCCTGGAAAAGCTAGTCCGAAATGGTAAATGAAGTGAATTCTCATGGAATGTGGTGGTGTGCGAAGTTAAAAATTGATTCTATAATTCTTGCATTGCTCATTTTGCTTTGTTCAGGCATTTATGTTAATTACTAGCAACGGCGTCTTCTAAATAAAGTTTAAGGAGGCAATTAGTGTTTAACAATGACTTAGAAATTCAGACTTTATTTTCCGATGTCCATAATTTTTGTCCTCAATTTAGCTTGCATGCAATCGGCCGCCATATACTGAAAAAGAATCATAAAACTGCTGCATTCAGCAATAACAAAAATAGCCGTTTACCCACATGCACTGCAATAAATGCTCGACAGAATCAAATTTCGGAGCGGTGGTTGAGTTCCGCGCTCAAGAAAAACAGCCCTTAAGTGTTTTTGAGGAATATGGACAGGTTGAGATACAGTAAGATATTCATTACTGGGCTCCCAACCGGAGCAGATCGTGTTCAGGGTTTGTGGGGGTATGGAGGAGTTTAAATAAATAGTCAAGAGGTGGGCGGCGAAGGCTGAAGGGGGGTTTTGTTGAGGACTGTGATTGCAGGGATGCTGTAAGAAGCCATTTGAAACACCTTTATGGCTTTGTGGTAGTAAAAAGGCAGCCTAAGTACACAAGTCCTTCAAGCCTGGAGGAGGTTTGGAATTAATGCTTTTAATGGCTACTGTGCCGTCTGAACGCTGTTTTATTGGTGTTCCAATGCACATTTTTTTGGCAGTTCGTGCAGGTCTGTGTGGTCGGGTTGGCATTGCAGATGAAATGCCACATTTTGCAAACACATTTAGAACTCACAGATGTGTAGATGAGACCTCTGCATTAAATTAAATAGGGAAAAAGGGGATATATATATATATATATATATATATATATATATATATATATATATATATATATATATATATATATATATATATATATATATGAAAAAGAAAATTCTGTGATTATTTAATTACATTTAACTTTTTTTTCTTCTGTTGAATGCAGAAGAGGATATTTTTAAGATCTTTAAAAATGTTGTGACCATTGACATACAATGAAAAACAAAATGCTGTGGAAATCAGTGGTTTCAGGTTTTCAACATTCTTGAAGATATATTTTGTGTTTAACAGAACAGAAAAACAACCTTTTTTTTTAAAAAAAGCCAAGGAGCAAATAGTTTTTTGGGTGATTTATCCTTCTAAATTAAAGTGTCTATGTTAAAGTTTCAAATAACTCTTGTTAAATGTCATAATAAGAGCATGAAAAATATGCAAAACATTTCAGTTTAACTATTATACTTAATCAGACCTGACCCTATTGGAGTATATAAAAGATTAAGTGATCATGCACATTATATTGTGTTTTAAATGATTGAAAATTTACTGTTGACAAAATGTATAAATCATAGAAGTTTGAAGAATAGCGGGAAGGTATATGGATTTAAAAACAAAAATGTATTAGTATTTTGGGGGCTGCACTGTGATCCCTAAAAAGAGTCTTTTAATATGGAATTATTTGATTCTTGTTCAAAATACGCAGAGAGGTTTTGTTTTGGTAGAATAAAATATCAATATCATATAAATACATTTGCAGTTTGTTTGTAGTATCTGTACCTACACGTGTACCTGCACCTACACATCTGTACCTACGTGAACATCCAAGTTTAGACTTTCTTTCAGTAATAATTACTGTTATACACTATAATTACGATTATTATGAGTATTAATATTAATGTTCTGTATATTTTTCATCAAACAAGTTGATCCATCACTCATTGAAAAATACATTCAGGAATATGACTACCCAGCTCTCAACCCAGAAAACATTTTAAAAGAATTTGATTTCATATTGATAATTTGCTTGGGAATTGAAGTACATTGATGTTGTTCATACATTTTCCTTCAGCTTAGTTTCTTTATTCATCAGGGGTCGCCACAGCGGAATGAACCACCAACTTATCCAGCATATGTTTTACACAGTGGATGGCCTTTCAGCTGCAACCCAGAACTGAGAAACATCCATACACACTCATTCACTCACACACACACATTCACTACGGCCAATTTAGTTTATTCAATTTACTCATACTGCATGTCTTTGAACTTGTAGGGGAAACCGGAGCACCTAAAGGAAACCCATGCCAACTTTACATGTACAAGTAGTCCAATCTGTCTGTCAGCAAATGCAGATTTGAACAACTGCGCAGCCATTTGTATGCATATCCGCCGACCGCCGCGCGTTCACGATCGGTAAAAACATGCTGAATCAAAACTTTTTAGAAATCTGAATCAATATTGAAGTTTCCTTTGCACGCTGGAGAAAGGATGACACCATGTCTGAAGGATTTCTAACAGGTAATGTTCTTTTTAAAAACTATTTTAGCTTCACGCAAAGCTGATGTAACGTTAGATGTTGTTTTGACAAATGGGTTATATCTACACAGAAGTGTTGTTCAGCTACTAAAATCTTCCGGTTCTTTTGTGGTGCTCGTGTTTCAGAAGGCGTGGCTCTAGATGGTAGGGGAGGGACTGTGATTCAGAGATTTATGCTAAGCTGTTAGCATTGTGGAAGATCACCTACTGCACCTTTAAATGGTCAAAAAATGCGAAATTCTTTCAGCAAATCATTCTATTTAATGTTTGTTTCATATTAATAATCAGGCAATAGTGCGGTTGAATAAATAGTGCAAATATAGAGTATTTTATATGATTTTGCATGGATAATTGTGCATCAGAATCAGGATCAGATAGAGCTTTATTGCCAATTGTGCAAGGACACAAAAGGAATTACTTTTTGTGATAGAAGCTTCCAGTACAGACAGTACAAAAAGTACAAACACAGTGCAACCACATACTACATAGTGCAGACATAAATAGATTCAAGAACATGATACAAGAACATGAAAAATACAGAGATTTCCCCCCCTGCATACAGTGTTTAATATTCATATCAGGAAGTTAACGGTGGCCCAGGTGAATGGGAGTGTTTGGGTGTGTCCCAGTACTGGGTTGCAGCTGGAAGGGCATCTCTGTGTTAAGTTGGCGGTTCATTTCACTGTGGCAACAAAGGGACTAAAGCGAAGGAAAATGAATGAATGAATTATTATTATTATTATTATTTTATTATTATTAATAAAATAGAACATGTTTTTCTCAGTCATGCTACTCACATGTTCCACAGATTCATTCACTATTTTGTGACCTTAATTTTGTTTACCATTTATTGCCTGCCATCTCAGTCAAAGTACAGCTGTGTGATGTGAAGTCATCATTATGTAATAGAAACCATCATCAAGTGAACCCCTGGTGCTAAGAACGATAAAAGGTCACTGTCTCTGAAAATGTGTTCCCCATGGGTGAATGAAAACACATTTATATCTTCAAACAGCCACAATGGGATGATATCATACTTGTGAGGAACAGAGTTGTCATCTTGGTCTGCTGATTTATGGGAGATTGGGCTTTGTTGTAGAGCTGCGCATTTCTCACTCAAGGTCTGTGTCCCATTATGCTTGAGATTGAGAGAGAGTTAAGTTGTGGAGAAAATGGACCAGAAAGACAAAAGCAGCATGAAATTACCTGTGGAGGAGATAGACTATTTACTTTGTGGAGAAGCGTCGCTCCCACTCCTCCTACTGAACTTCCCGCTCTGGTGGAGACTGATCTTCTGTCATTATCTGCTGCTGAACCTTAGAAGATGAAAGCAGAAAAAATGGAGTTTAAAAGGAAAACAGGTTCAGGCACCTAATAATTCTTCAGGCTCTTTGTGGGAAAGTTATATGTTGTGTGGACTCCACATGTAACTCCCCATTTAATCACATTGTTGATCATATCGTTCTGTAATCTCAAAGCAGTTTGTAAGTTTTTATTTAGTTGCTGATTTGTATTAATTTGTACAGTCTCATACGCACATTTTCGAATTTTTTATAGTCAAATTATACAATAACAGGAAAATGAAACAATTATATCTCTAAAGTGTAAGGATAACATAAAGAAGGAATAGAAACAACAACAAGAAAATCAACATATATAAATTGAGTGCTTTACTTATTTTAGCAAATAGCTTTATTTAAACAGTATGACGATGAATAATTGTTTCTCATTTGTTTAATGACAACGAAAAAAATAAAAGTAAAAAGTAAAAAAGTAAAAAAAATAAATTCTGTTAAACATGGTCTCATGTCATTATTTATTTACTTATTTCATTCATTCATTCATTCATTCATTCATTCATTCATTTTTTTCAGCTTAGTCCCTTTATTAATTTGGGGTCACCACAGCGGAATGAACCGCCAACTTATCCAGCACATTTTTATGCAGCAGATGCCCTTCCAGCCGCAACCCATCTCTGGGAAATATTTATTTATTTATCTAAATAGCATTATTGTTGTATATTAAAAATAAATTTTTTGCTCTGGTAATGCAAGATTGAAAAAAATTACAGTAAAAGTACTGTAATGTAATAATACTGTAAATTAATTTGCGGTAATTAAAATGAAGTAGAGTAATAGTACTTAAATGTTTTTTTACTGTCAAATTAATTGGTGGTAATTGACATAAAGTACAGTGACAGTACTGTGATGCTATTATACTGTAAAATTAATTTGCAGTAATTGAAATAAATTAAAGTAACAGTACTGTAATGTCATTATACTGTAAACTAAATTTGCATTAAAGGTATTTTTACAGTAAACATAAATTGGTAAGCTACTGTAAAAAGAGGTGACTGTAAAATTATGGTAGCTTGCTGGCAACCATGCTGCCAGTAAGTTACCAAAAAAAAAAATACAATAAAAAGTGTAACAGTGTAAGAGAGGTAACGAGAGTCAAATTTGGCAAGAAAAATATGAAATCGCAGGAGAATTATGATGGAATTATGATGGTGATGGACACTGTGTGCTCTGGACCAAAGAAAGACGGGGTTGTGTCAGTGCCCTTGGCAACGATAACTTGTATACTTATATATAAATGTATATAGAGATTTAAGAGCACAATATGCTTTTTTTTTTTTCAGGGATGCCCTTGCATATTTTAACAAAACAATGCAAAACCACATTCTGCACACATTATAAAGTCCTGGCTGTGGAGGAAGAGGATACAGGTGCTTGACTGGCCTGATTGCAGTCCCGACCTGTCTCCAATAAAGAATGTGTGGCGTATTTTGAAGAGCATATCAACTTACCCCACGGTTACCACACCTAACAACATTGTACAGATGTATTTTTAGAAATTTGACAGGTTTTTGTCCTTAAACAGCTCCTGTTCGTAGTACTAGTGGTTCTTACAAATCTCATGTTAAAAAATGAATTGATATAAATTGTAGCCTGTAAAATAACTATAATAATTCAGTGTAGTGATATGGAATTGTAATGTGGTAAAGGTTTGCCAAGAACTGACAGCATCAAGTATTCAACAGTCCCATAGTCAAGCCAGGCTCATTGGAGATATGTGCCCAGAGCTACATTTTTGAGAACCGGGAAATATGTATTATTGCAGTTTTTGTTTTCACAACTGCACTAAAGGCTGCCTTGTACATTTTTGACGATCTTAAATATGTTAATGGGGGACATTTTTATTCTCAAAAACGTAGCCCTGGCCTGGGCGTATATTCTCAATGAGCCTGTGCTACCCATAGTATATTTGAAATAACTGTTCTAAAAAGGAATATTTTCTGTAACATATTGAAATAATGCCAGCTGAGGGTCTTGACTGATTGGACACTTTTGCTACTTTTACCCTTAAATGCTGTAGCTGGCTTGTGCTGTGGACATCATATTGTGAAGAAGCATTTATTGTTAAAATAAAGCATCTAACTTACATTATAATAGCTAAAGCTGTGAAATCTGCTTGCATCAAATCTGTGCTTAGTTGTTTATGAGGAGGGAATTTGATACACGACTGATACCAGATATAATGTTAATATGGCTCATGACATGCCAAACTCTGCAAGATGGTAGTGGTCCAAAAGCAGGGCTGGAGACCTCTGTAAAATTATAGGATTATGATTTTAAATGGATAGTTTGAATACACAAAATAAAAATAAAAACATTTACAGTGCTCTTTGTTCTTGTTCAAAACTTGTTCCAGTCATCCATAGTTTTATTTTTCATTTTTTCCCCACTATGGATGTAATGGCTGCTTTCATCCAAACATTCTTTCAAATCTTGTTTTGTGCTCAACTGAAAAAAAGAAATTCCTAAAGGTTTAGAGCCCCCTGTAGTCTCCTGTTAGTGTGAGTAAATGGTGGGGAAAATTAACATTTTTGGGTGGACTATCCCTTTAAGCAAAATATTTGAAAACAAAATGCTTTTGCCATTAATAATAACAGACATAAAGTTTGTCTCCAGTTTGTTTTTGCATCATGCCAACAACTTTAATGAGTTATCTATTCTAAGTTATTAAAAATATAAAAAAGCTTTAAAAAAAACCTTTGGCCTTATGGTCTCATTAAAAGAGAAATGGTGTGGGAGAAATCGCTGGTGGTGTAGCAGATTGTTAAAGAGTTTCACTATGACCCTGTTATCAAATACATATCAAAGAGAAATATTTAATTTAATGTGCATATTTTCTTCTTGAGGGCGATGCAGTGGAGCAGTAGGTAGTGCTGTCCCCTCACAGCAAGAAGGTCGCCAGTTCGAGCCTCGGCTGTGTCAGTTGGCGTTTCTGTGTGGATTTTGCTTGTTCTCCTTGTGTTCGCGTGGGTTTCCTCCAGGTGCTCCGGTTTCCCCCACAGTCCAAAGACATACGATACAGGTAAATTGGGTAGGCTAAATTGTTCGTAGTGTATGAGTGTGTATGGGTGTTTCCCAGAGATGGGTTGCAGCTGGAAAGGCATCCGTTGCGTAAAGCACATGCTGGATAAGTTGGCGGTTCATTACACTGTGGCAACCCCAGATTAATAAAGGGACTAAGCTGAGAATGAATAAATGAATTTTCGTCTGGAATGTTTTTTTTTTTTCCCACAGGTATCTGGTTACTGCTTTGCAAGAACAATTTGGTCTCTTTTTAATAAGCCTGGAGATTATCTGAGTAGAAAAAATTGGTAGAATCGGCGAATGGTTCAAACATTATTTGTAAACATTGGTGTTGGTGGCGCTATAGAAAATAAAGGGTTTGTTCACACAAAAATGAAAGAAAGGTGTTATTAATAACTGACCGTCATGTTGTTCCAACCCTCTTTGTTCATCTTTGGAAAAAGGGCTTCGTTCGAACACACCAAGCCGATGGTCGGCTGTTGGGCAGCGTTGGACTGTTGGTCAGTGTTGGTCCGACTAGTTGGTTTATTGTATTCCACTTGTCTCCTTTCATTGGCCTAACGTTGGAGTGAATTGGCCCGGTTTAGCAAGAAGAATTGGTGTTGGTCTTTTGCAAAAGAGAAAGCTCTTATTGGTTAAACTGCAGCATATCAGAGTGCAAGAATAAAAACTGAAGTGATGTAACCAAGTAAACAATTCTAGTCAAGACGGAAAGCACAGAAGTCGGCTGTAATTTTAATACATTTACTGTATCAAATATTTGCAAACGTCATGCATTAGACTATTAGATTATCAAACATATTTGCACATGGTGAATGGCATTTATTTTAATAATGTTTTAATTTGAATTTATTTATTAGGATAACCCCCTTGAGATGTACCATCTCATTTTCAAGGGGGTCCCACCTTTAAACTTTGGGGATTACGCTTTGTGTGTTTCTCATTTTCCAGTTTTCCTTTGTGGAGTGAGAAAACAAATGACTGTCCCCTGTAGGTGTGGAAAGACACGTCTTCTCACGCAGGCTCAGAATGCACACTCTCGTTTCAGTCAGGTACTGTTTATTCAAGCACAGCTTTTTGGTCCAGATGAAATGAGACATTGCTGATGCAACATGGACACTATAGTTTAATTTTGTTAGTGCTATATGTCTGGTGTCAGCTTGGTTTTTAACCAACCTTAATGGCAATACATCATGCTGCTATAAACATACACAGATGAAATGTTTTGACAATGTTTTAGTTCATTTTCTGGTCATCTTGAGACTATTGCTGTCTACAGAGAATGAGGGAGCTTTCTAATTTAATTCATTCAATTCATTCTCTAATTTAATTTTCATTCATTCATTAATTTTCTTTTCAGCTTAGTCCGTTTATTAATCTGAGGTCGCCGCAGCGGATGCCCTTCCAGCTGCAACCCATCACTGGAAAACATCTATACACACTAATTCACATACATACACTATGGACAATTTAGCTAACCCACTTCACCTATACTACATGTCTTTGGACGTGTTGTGGAAACCGGAGCACCCAGAGAAAACCCACGCCAACACAGGAAGAACATGCAAATTCCACACAGAAACGGCATCTGATCCAGCCAAGGCTTGACCCAGCGACCTTCTTGCTGTGAGGCAAACTCGTTATCCACTGTGCCACCATGCGGCCCTGATTTAATTAAAAATATCTTAATTTATGTCTCAAGGTGGAGTAATTAAGAACACACTTGTCCTTTTTTGGGTGAACTAGCTGTGTATGTAAGATATTTCGTGTGATAAGTATTGAGATTGTCCCATATCTCTATGCCAAATATCAGAACTTTTAGGCAAGTGGTTCTGTGAGGTGACAAAGTTTTGATTAAACGATTGATTGACTGATTGATAGATTTCTCCATAAAATGGAGGAACCAATCATTCATCATATATATCATAATGAATAAAAATAAACAGTCCACTTTTTTGGAAATAGACTCATTTTGCTTGTCACCTTGAAACAGCCTGGCCGGATCACTTTTACTGTAACTTAGCTTGGTAGTATAAGTCATTAAATAAGATTAGACCAGTAGCATTTCGCTCAAAAGAAAAAGTAGCTTTGATAAGTTTTAATATAAAATGTTATAATATTTAAAGCTTGACTCTTTTGTATTTTTAACATGTACTAAGGCTCAATCCCAATTCTACCCTTTAGGCAAGGTAAGGCAAGTTTATTTATATAGCACATTTCATACACAATGGCAATTCAAAGTGCTTTACATAAACAAGAATAAAAGAAACAAGTAAAATAAAAATAAAAACAAATAATAAAAATGCGTAAAAACAAAACAAAACATAAAAATAGGTAAAATGTGATATAAAAGAATGAAGAAGAAGAGAAAAACATGATAGTGCAATCTGTCGGATGCAGCACAGTGCTCATTCAGTAAAGGCACAGCTAAACAGATGTGTTTTCAGTCTTGATTTGAATGTGCCTAATGTTGGAGCACATCTGATCATTTCTGGAAGCTGATTCCAGCAGCGAGGGGCATAGTGGCTAAAAGCCGATTCACCCTGCTTTGACTGAACTCTTGGAACTTCTAGTTTATTTGATCCTAAAGATCTGAGTGATCTGTTAGGTTTGTATTCAGTGAGGATATCTGTAATGTATTTAAGTCCTAGGCCATTTAGTGATTTATAGACCAGTAATAATACTTTAAAATCTATTCTGAATGTAACTGGGAGCCAGTGTAGAGACCTGAGGACAGGTGTGATGTGCTCTGATTTTCTGGTTCTGGTTAGAATTCTGGCTGCAGCGTTCTGGATGAGCTACAACTGTCTGACTGTCTTTTTAGGAAGACCAGTGAGGAGTCCATTACAGTAATCCACCCTGCTGCTGATAAAAGCATGAACAAGTTTTTCTAAATCTTCACTAGAAACAAAGCATCTGATTCTTGCTATAATTTTGAGATGATAGTATGCTGATTTACTGACTGCTCTGACATGACTATTGAAACTCAGATCTGACTCCAGAGTCACACCAAGATTTCTTGACCTTATTTTTTGTCGTTTGACCTTTAGTGCCAAGGTACGCATTTACCTTGAGAACCTCATCTTTGTTTCCAAACACAATCATTTCAGTTTTCTCTTTGTTTAACTGAAGAAAGTTTTGGCACATCCAATTGCTCATTTCATCAATGCATTGGCAGAGGGTGTCAATGGGGCTGTAGTCATTAGGCAGTAAGGCTATGTAGATCTGAGTGTCATCAGCATAGCTGTGGTAGGAGATTTGGTTCTTTCTCATTATTTGGCTTAGAGGGAGCATGTAAAGGTTGAACAGGAGAGGTGCCAGAATCGAGCCTTGTGGGACTTCACACGTCATGGGTGTCCACCTCGACCTATGGTCACCTATACTGACATGGTAACCTCTACCTTCAAGGTAAGATCTAAACCATTTGAGGACCGTGCCAGACAGCCCAACCCAGTTTTCCAGCCTATCCAGAAGTATGCTGTGATCGACAGTGTCAAATGCAGCACTGAGATCCAACAATACCAGCACTGTTATTTTACCTGAATCTGTATTTAGGCGTATATCATTGATTATCTTTATAAGAGCGCTCTCTGTACTGTGATGTGCTCTGAAACCAGATTGAAAATTGTCTAAACACCCCCTGAAGTTTAAGAACTTGTTAACCTGGTTAAAAACAACTTTTTCAATGATTTTGCCAATGAAAGGGAGATTTGAGATTGGCCTGTAATTGCTCAATAGGGTGTTATCCAGGTTGCTCTTCTTCAAGAGGGGTTTAACAACTGCAGTTTTAAGTGAGGTTGGAAAAATCCCTGAGAGAAGTGAAGCATTTACCGCTTTTAGAAGATCCATTTCTAAACAGGTAAACACCGTTTTGAAGAATGATGTGGGGAGCGTGTCAAGACAGCAGGTTGATGTTTTCATAACTTGCACAATTTCTTCTAAGATTTTGCCATTAATTGCCATGAAATCAGACATAATGTCTGATTTCTTAAGTTGTGGTTGAGCTTGTTTGATATCGACACAACTTGACTGATTGGATGAGCTGATTGCCTTTCTGATATTATTAATCTTATCAGTAAAGAAATGAGCAAACTCATTACATTTGCTTTCAGAGAGGAGCTCACTTGGAATCCGACTGGGGGGGTTTGTGAGTCTCTCTATCGTTGCAAAGAGTGTGCGAGCATTATTTAAGTTGCTGTTTATAAGGCTTGAAAAGAAAGTCTGTCTAGCAGTGTTTAGTTCCATATTAAAGGCATGAAGACTGTCTTTATAGATATTATAATGGACTACTAGTTTCGTCTTTCTCCACATACGCTCAGCTTTTCTGCACTGTCTTTTCATCATTTGTACTCTAGGTGACCTTGTCCAAGATCCCTTTTGCCTGCCAGTCATCTTCTTGACTTTAACAGGAGCGATGTCATTTATGACATTCTCAATTTTAGAATTGAACAAATCAAGGAGAGAATCAACAGAATCTGCAGATATACTTGGTGCTAGCAATATGGCCTTCATAAACTGCTCACTGGTGTTCTCATTTATGCATCTCTTTCTGACAGAGACAGATCTGTCTTTAATAGCTGGAGTGATCAATATATCAAAAAAGATACAGAAATGATCAGATAGTGCCACATCCTTAACAACAGTCGATGAAATGTGTAAACCCTTAGTTATAAGTAGATCAAGAGTGTGTCCACGATTGTGTGTGGGTCCTTGAACATGCTGAGTCAGATCAAAAGTGTTAAAAACAGTTATCAGTTCTTTTACAGCATTGATTTCTGGATTATCAATGTGAATATTAAAATCCCCAGCAATACTAAAATAGTCAAATTCAGAGGTTACAATTGATAACAGCTCTGTAAAATCCTATATAAAAGCTGGAGAATATTTTGGAGGTCTGTAGATAAGGATCAGTAAGTTGCGTGGAGCACCTTTTAGTGCTATACTCAGATATTCAAATATAGTCACCAAATGACACTTGTTTACACTCATAGACATCTTTAAACAGGGCAGCGATGCCTCCACCTCTCCTATTAGCTCTGCAAACACTCAAAAAGTCAAAGTTTAAAGGAGCTGCTTCATTCAGAACTGCTGCGCTACAACTGTCATCTAGCCAAGTTTCATTTAAAAGCATAAAATCAAGGCAATTTGTGTTGATAAAATCATTGACTAAAAGAGACTTATTGTTGAGTGATCTGATGTTTAAAAGCGCTAACTTAACAGTTTTAGCTGTTTTTTCTATAGTAGTCTCAGATCTACATTTAATAGACACCAGATTTGAATGATTTGCTATACGGCCTGATGAAGTCTTTGGTTTTCTGTCACTTAACACAACACATATCTGCCTTTAGCCCTTCCACTTTCCCCTACCCCTCGTTTTGCGTGTTCTCATAAAGGGGTAGGGGTGTCCCAATTCTCTTTAGCTTCAAGGCGTAGGGCTAAGGGGAAGGGTTGAATACCCCTTCGAACGAAGATTTTTCAGGACCACACTCAAAACCAAGGGGTAAGAAAATTTCCCAGAATACACCAGCCACAATGGCAAATAGTTACACCCAGAAGTAAGGAGATCCACAAATTAGCATTTTTTGTCATTATTACATTTTTTTTTCAACAAACAAACACGTTTTAATATATTCATAACCATGTTTATGTTTTACCGTTATGCTTAAAAAAAAAAAAAAAACACCGCAAAATTTTGCGATTTTCAATCTATAATCATAAATCCGGTACAGCAGTCCCACAACATTCTGACACTCGAATACCCTGTCAGAAAAGTCTAGTGGCTGAGAATGGGCTTTTCACAGAGTCTGGTATAATGTTAATGTTGTTTTTAGTGTGTTTACATAGATGAATATGGCCACTGTGTAAATACAGTATAGTTACAATCTTTTTGCCACATTAGATCGGTTTGATAACATAATATATGCCTTTAGTGATTTCCTGAAAATAAATACTAAAAAATAAAGCAGCTGGAATAACTACAGCAGTCGCGATCGTCTGGTCTCATATGAAGCATGAGATCTCATTACATGACGTGTGCAGGTGCTGTAGTGCTGTCCCATTTCTTAAGGGTACATTTTAAAGCCCTTCCTCTTCACCCTCGGTTTTAAGGGCCAAGGGAAAGGGGTAGGGGTACAATAAACAGAAACATAATTTTGTGACTCCTGGAGCCAATGATACAGTAGCAACGTTCCTTAATTATTACGCCACAGTGAGAGTATAGTTCCTACAGCTATATTGACTTGAAAAAATGCAACTTTTCATTTTCTGTTGGTCTTAGTACATGATGTAACTACCGAAGGGTCAAGCTTTAAATAAGAAAATTATCAAAAGTTTCTTTTTTCACTTCAATGATCTATCCTATGCTAAAAGTGCTCCTGCAAGACAGAGATTGGCTGAATGGATAAAAAACAAACATAATAAAATAATTTTATTTTAGAAAAAAAATGGAGTGTTCTTTTAGTTGTGCCAAAAAAAGAAACCTTTAAGGAAGCATCCAAACTTCCGTAGTTACCAGACAGAGTGCTGTAATTGCTTTTGTTTTGTTCCAAAGCACTAGTCAGTTGTGTTTGTTTGAAACCTGGCTTTCTGTTGTTTTTGGCCTCAATTTGAATCCATACCGTGTATGAAAATATTCATGATGGTAGGGTGTGAAAAGGTGTTTGTGTGTGTGTGTGTCTGTGTGTGTAGGTGTGAGCATATTTGTTATGATCTGCAGGAACTATAGTAACCATGTGTTATTTTTTCAGACAACTTTACTGGATTCTGAGTGAAATATTGGATCTTTGAAGAGGCAGTTCATGGCTTGACTCATAAATCAGAGGCATATATTTATTTTTAATGTGTTGTATTTCTATACTGTATAATATGTGCAGGTGGAGAACTTTACTGCGCAAATGTAAAATACGTGCACCAGCCTTGTCTGTGACTGAAGACATTTGTTGTGTTAAACTTTAGTGGAAAGAGATGCTGGGTGAAGTGAACTGAGACAGAGAAATATGATTTTGCCCATATTTATATAGCACTTTATCTGTCATTGCTCTGGATTTGTTTTTCTTCACAGTCATGGTTCAGATAAATCCAACTACAGATGTTTGAGGTGGGGTTATGAGATGTGAAATAATGGCACCATTTCAAAGGGAAATCCAACCTCTGTGATTCTAAACAAAAAAATAAATAAAAAAAGAGTTGGAAAGAGTGTTGCCCAGATCTCATGATTGAGAACTGTTTGTGTGTGTATTTACACGTCTGAATTGCATTATAAGTCCTTGATCTTTGCTTCAGCTACTTTTACTGTTGAAATTCTGCAGTGCAAGAGTGACTTGAATGATATTTTCAGTGATTATATATACAGAGGTTAGACAACGAAACTGAAACACTGAAACACTGACCAATTTAGAGTTGGAGCAGTATGGCGGCAAATCTTCATTGACTGCACATTAAGAGTCTGAAAGTTTCATTTGCAGAGTAATAGCACAGTTTTGCTTAGAATATTGCAATGGATACAACATTATGAGTGACATATCAGAGTTCAAAAGGGGACTAATTGTTGGTGTGCCTCCCGTAGGTGCATCTGTGTTTAAAACAGCGTGATGTATCAAGATTAGGATTTGGCATTGTTTGGGGTTATTTCGATACCGGTGCCAAAACGGTGCCTGCACCGATACTATTTAGTCACAAAATATTTGACAAAAAAAACAAAAAAACATTTAAATCATTATCATTGAACAATACAAACATCTGCTGCATGTTGGTGTGTCAGAATACTTGCTTGTGAAATATAGCCATACTTTAGAATGCTTAGTTTAAGCAAATTAGATGAATGCGATCATGCATGTTGATGAAGGCAGTCACTTGTCCCAGGCACCGTACTGCAGGCTTTGCCTTCTATAAGCAACAAGAACAAACGCCTGACATCGCTGACATTCGTATCCCTCAAAGCTGTTAAGAATCAAATATTTAGAGATGGTGTGACACAACACGTACTTATGTGGGCCTTTGATGCACCCCTTGATGCTTCTTAAGGGCATCACACATCGGATGAACCGCGGCACGGTGCGCACATGACAGTTGATAGTAGCCTATCACACACTAGATGCATACATTTGCATTTTATTTAAAATGAAACTATTCAGATACCACTCTGTGGCGGGGCAGAAATATGAACAGTGTCCTGAGTCGTGGCTGGGCGCCATGGACAGCCGCGACTTGTGAATTCTTAAATGCATGGTGTTGTGTGGCGCGACACGGTGTGCGACTTGCTTTATGTTCTTGTTGCAGCACTAGTGGCAACGGAATTAGGCACCAAAATTCATGTGCTGAATCGGCTCGGTGCATACCGGTTCCTATGGCACCGGGTTTCGGTACCCAACCCTAATCAAGAGCCATGGTATCCAGGGTAATGTCAGCAAATCACCAAAAAGGACGAACCACATAAAACAGGAGTAACTGTGGATACGAGGAAACTGAAAGAGATGTTTGAGTGCTAACCTGGATTGTATCCAAAAAACATAAAACTACAGCTGCCCGACTCTCTTCGGAATCAAGTGTTCACCTCAACTCTTCTGTTTCCACCAAAACTGTTCGTCAGGAACTCCGCAGGTCAATATACATGGCCAGGGAGCCATATCCGAAAGTTTGGCCGCTCGTGCCAATGCCAAACATCGGTTTCCATGGTACCAGCCATGTAAATCTTAGGCTGTGGACAATGTGAAACATGTATTGTTCTCTGATGAGTCCACCTTCACTGTCTTCCCATATCCAAGAGAGTTATGGTGTGGAGAATGCCAAAAGAACAATACCACTCAGACTTTTGCATGCCCAGAGTGAAGCATTGGGGTGGATCAGTGAGGTTTGGGTTGCAATATCATGGCATTCCCTAGGCCCAATGTTTGTGCTAGATGGGCGTGTTACTGCTAAGGACTGCCAAACCACTTTGGAGGACCATGTGCAACCAATAGATCAAACATTGTATCCTGAAGGCAGTGCAGTGTATCAGTATGATAATGCATCAATACACACACCAAGACTCATAACAGTGAGGTTTGATGAACATGAAAGTTGCATGAATGTTGGAAAACATTTCTCATGGCCTTCACAGACACCAGATCTAAATATTATTGAGCCACTTTGGAGTTTTTTGGAGGAGCGAGTCAGGAAACGTTTTTCTCCACCTGCATTATGTAGTGACCTAGCCACTATTCTGCAAGAAGAATGGCCCAAAGTTTTTCTGGCCCCTGTGCAGGACTGTATCTGTCATTCCCATGATGGGGAGACACTGTCTTCTTCTTCTTTGGCCTCAGTCCCATGTGGTTGCGGGGTCGGTTCTTTGGAACAAGTCCTGCATTTAGACTTGTCCATGTAATAACGACTTTTTTACACATTCCGGCCAGCCTGTCGTCTGGGCCTGTCACCCTCATACACTCATACACTACAGACAATTTAGCCTACCCAATACACCTGTAGCTTGTCTTTGGACTGTGAGGGAAACCAGAGCACCCGGAGGAAACCCAAACGAACGCAGGGAGAACATGCAAACTCCTCACAGAAATGCCAACTGAGCCGAGGTTCGGACCAGCGACCTTCTTACTGTGAGGTGACAGCACTACCTACTGCACCACTGCTTCGCCGATGGATTGACTCTATATTGGCCACAGAAGAAGGCCCTACATCATACTAACGAATTGCTATCATCTAAATGGTTAATGGTCATGATTTTTTTTTTTGCTGTTAATTCATATTCTCAGATCAACCAAGATGTAGTTTTTTTCTTTAACAGAACGTTCAAGATGTTTTTTTTATCTGAAAGTGTGGACTCAATCGTTTAAGGTGGCAGCTTTGTACACTACCTGCCGAAGTCTTGTCGTCAATCCCAGTTGTAAGAGGAACAAATAATAACTTGACTTCTAGTTGATCATTTGGAAATGATGGCAGAAGGTAGATTTTTTTATGATGAATCATCTGTTGAAGTGGGCGGTGCAGTGGTGCAGTAGGTAGTGCTGTTGTCTCAAAGCAAGAAGGTCGCTGGTTCGAGCCTCGGCTGGGTCAGTTGGCATTTCTGTGTGGAGTTTGCATGTTCTCCCTCATTCGTGTGGGTTTCCTCTAGGTGCTTCGGTTTCCGCCACAGTCCAAAGACATGCGGTACAGGTGAATTGGGTAGGCCAAATTGTCCATAGTGTAGGAGTGTGAATGAGTGTGCATGGATGTTTCCCAGAGATGGGTTGCGGCTGGAAGGGCATCCGCTGCGTAAAAACATGTGCTGGATAAGTTAGTGGTTCATTTCGCTGTGGTGACCCTGAAATAATAAAGGGACTAAGTCGAAAATAAAATAAATGAATAAATCTGTTCAACTGCATCCCAATCATTACAAATACTGCAGAGGACCTATTCAAGCCCGCATGGACTAACAGAAATTTGTCAAGTTTGGTGAAGGAAATACCATGGTTTGGGGTTATATTTAGTATGGGGGGCATGCGAGAGATCTGCAGAGTGGAGGAAAACATCAACAACCTGAGGTATCAAGACATTTGTGCTGCCCATTACATTACAAACCACAGTAGAGGGCAAATTCTTCAGCAGGATAGCGCTCCTTCTCATACTTCAGCCTCCACATTAAAGTTCCTGAAAGCAAAAAAGGTCAAGGTACTCCAGGATTGGCCAGCCCAGTCACCAGAGATGAACATTATTGAGCATGTCTGGGGTAAGATGGAGAAGGAGGCAATGAAGATGAATCCAAAAAACCTTGATGAACTTTGGGAGACCTTCAAGAAAATTTTTTTTGCCATTTCAGATGCCTTTATTAAGATATTTGAGTCATTGCAGAAATGTATGGATGCAGTCCTCCAAGCTCATGGGAGTCATACACAATATTAATTATTTTTTCACTGCACCATGATTTTTAATTCTATACTGTGCATTAATTATGTTGGGTGGCAAGACTTTTGTATAAGCAAAGTCAGACCTTATTGTCCTAATTAAATAATAAAAAATCAAGACATGATATTTATTTATATTGTGGTAAAATAAATGTAATCTAAAGGCCTTTGCCTTTCATATTAGCCACTCCTGATACCAAATGATCAACTAGAAGTCAAGTTATTATTTGTTGTTCCTAAAACTTGGATAGACGACAAGACTTTTGTCAGGTAGTGTGTTTACCATCAAGGGTTTTTAGAGACAGCAAAAATGTTGTTCGTAAACACCTATTTGAAGCTACAGGCAGTGGTCTCCAAATGTACAGTATTAACAAAATACTGGACTTCTGTAAAGTCCAGCGATAACCACATTTAAACAAACCTTAACCAGCTAATCAAGTCTTTAACTCACCAGAGGTTTATAGACAAGTATGTTAAGCAGGACTAGATACCCCTGTTTAAAATCACAAATGGGATGCCCTACGGTCTGAACTTAACTGGCACTCATTTGTTGGCCATTGTAGGATTGAGACACTGCACATTAATACATACCATTTGTTTTACCTAAGCAGTATTTGAGGCTAATAGTATATCTCATCATATTTGTTCAGGAACTCACATGCCATAACATTGATATGTTGAAAATAATGTTTATAGGTACTTCAAAGAAAACGAGTACTTTGTAAAACACTTGCAACTGTGACTGTTTTAAATTTTGTTTTACAGGGGTCTGTTGTTCTGTGGTAAAGCTGCCATCTACTGGTTAGAACTCATTATGACTGTAGGGTTAGTATTTACATAGCACAAATTATTACAGAAGTCCATAAAAGTATTTGGATGTGTAATGGTTAGGTTACATGAAAGCAATATTATATTAATATTAGTGCTGGGCAAAGTTTAATCACGATTAATCACATTCAAAACAAAAGTTGGTTTTGACATAATATATGTGCATGTACTGTGTATATATATTATATGTATGAAAATACACAGATGCATGGATATATTTGAGAAAATGTTTATTTATATTTAGATATAATATATATGAAACAGATTATATATGAAATATTATATTATTAAAATATGATTTAAATAACTTTAAATATGCATAAAAACGTTTTGTATAGTTTTGTTTTTATGTATGTGTGTATTACATATGTATGTATATTACATACACAGTTGAAGTCGGAATTATTATAGGCCTCCTGAATTATTAGCCACCTGTATATTTTGTCCCCAATTTTTATTTAACGGAAAGATGATTTTTTGAAACGTAAGTTTCAATAACCAATTTCTAATCTTTGCATGCTATTTAGATATTTTTCAAGGAACTAGTATACAGCTTAAAGAACAATTTAAAGGCTCAACTAGGGTAATTACCATGTTAGGGTAGTAAAGTCACTGTATAACAGTGGTCTGTTCTGTAAACAATCCAAAAAATAATAATAATATTGACCTTAAAATGTTTTTTTTTAAACATGATTCTAGCTGAAATAAAACAAATAATAATATCTTCAGAAGACAAAATATTATAGGAAATATTGTGAAAAACAATCTTGCTTTGTTAAACATCATTTAGAAATATTTAAAAAAGAAAAAGAAAAAAAATAAATCACAGGATTTTAATTAGGGAGGTCAATTAATTTTTACCTCAAATATTTTATGTCAAAAGTAACTAATTTATAATTTTTCTTTTCGGCTTAGCACCTCTATTAACCTGATGTCGCCACAATAGAATGAACCACTAACTTGTCCAGCATATGTTTCACGCAGCGGATGTTTTTCCAGCTGCAACCCATCCCTGGGAAACATCCATGCACACTCATTCATACTCATAGACTACGGACAACTTAGCCTACCCAATTCACCTGTGCCGCATGTCTTTGGACTGTCGGGGGAAACCGGAGCACCCAGAGGAAACCTACGCGAATGCCAACTGACCCAGCCAAGGATCGAACCAGCAACCTTCTTGCTGTAAGACGAGAGCACTACTCACTGCGCCACCGTACATGGTTTGAAAAAATATATATCTGGAAAAAAGAAAAAGTATTAATGAAGCATTATGTACAGTATAGTCACTTATAAGCTTGTTTTGATGCTTTGAAAATCAAATGTTTTTATTTGTTATTGTAAGTTACACTTAATTCTTTCTCTTCACTACACACAGTTTTCAAATAAAATTAAAAAAAAAATAATTTTATTAATATTTTATTTTTCTTTACTCCACCAGAATAGTCCAAACATGTTAAATATTTAATTTACTTAATATTTTATCATAGGTTTGTGTCAGTGTTATTCTATTTTACATTTGTTGTAATGTATAAAATAATTTTAGTCATGATTTAGGTTTTACATATACATATATATATATATATATATATATATATATATATATATATATATATATATATATATATATATATATATATATATATATATCACAATTTTTTTTATTTCAATTTGACACAAATGAAACAAATGAAAAGAGATGAGTTAAAAACAACACACCCTGTTATTTCTAAACACATCTGTCTAGTTAAGGACAACACATTTTGTGTTATTTAGAACTTAACCAATGAGTTATTCGCTTTAACACAGAGTATTTAATTATTTAACATTCCAATGTGTCATAAATCACACAGTTTGCTTATTTTTTTACCACTGTAACAAGATTCATGCAATACAAAGAGCTATTTTAAAAATCGTCATCTTAGAACTATAAAGTTCTATCTAACATTTTTGTTAAAATTGAGTTATTGACATATTCTTATTAAATGACATCTTATTTACTTTTATTATTTGACTTTTAAAAAAAACAAAAACAAAAAACAAAAAACAAAAAAACAAAAAAACAAAAACAAATTTTAAACACATACTGTTTGCTATGGAATGCAAAAGCTTTGAAGCCCAATATCTCACAATCATTCAGAACGCAGATAGAACCTTAGAATTCCAAGGTGACGAAATATCTATATATTTAATAAAATGTGTGGTATAAATTGCCTTGGTGCTGAAAACTTTTTGCTGTAATCTCTTGGAAATTTTAGCAAGTTTGATCTCAAAATGCATTAATTGATGTGTTATTTATTATGACTTTAGTTATTAATATTTGTTGCTGTCATAGTTAGACATATACAAATAGCAAATTAGAAGTTTGAAGCAAATATTTTAGTTAATAGTCTTGAGGAATTATACGTTAAAATTACCTGTAACTACTGTTTATTTAAACTACGTATTTAAAATGAGCTGAAACAACACAATTCTGAAGATTTTATGGGGAAACTTAACTTATAAACTTGTTTTATGTCCAATTCAATTGCATTTGTTAACGTTGTTAACGATTTATGGTTAATGTGTGGAACCCTGCATTTTTTACTGTGTATATACAGTATATTCACATTTACAAATCCATAGTTTACAGAGGGCAGTTTCTAACACTAGAGGGCATTGTCTGACAGCAGTAGAAGCTTCACAGGCTCTCCTTCCCACAGATCTGCTGCTGCTGCTGTATCCAATGTCTTCATAAACCAAACATGTCTCAGATCACGTCATAACATTTTAAACCAGACTAGCTGATGGCCTCTGATTTTACCACTCCAGCAGTTTCTCCAGAGGATACTAGTGCTCAGCGAGTCAATAACTGTGCCATATTAAATATTTGGCTCGGCTGATCAAATTTTATTGAGCTATTTCAATTTGGCAGACACTGCACAGGGCAAACACTCGGCCCACAGAGGGAAGTAAAGCAGCAGGCTGTTGCGGAGAATACAAGACACAGGACACATTTCAGAGAACTCAGATGTCATGCTGAAGAACTGAAGATTAGGGAATCTTCACTGCTAGATATGACGAGCATGAAAGTTTTAAAGAAATTATTTGCAATTGTGCAATAATTGAATGCAATAATGTTGCCTAGTCAATCAGCGTAATGGACATTTATGTAAAATTTGATTCTATACTTAATGACTTGTACTATCAAGTCTTCTGTTCTATAATTAAAAAAAAATGTATGATAGTCATTATGTTTTACATATAAAAGTTAATTATTACTAATTATTTGATTATCATAAATAAGTACAAATACATTCTTAAGTAAGATACTTTCTTACATTGTTAAATAAGTAAAAATACATCTTAGCTTTATTTTTTTTTTTTGTGTGCCATGTTTCTTGAACACATACATATGGAAGCCCATTCCTGACACTGAATAAAAAAAAATATCAATTAATAAAATAAAAAAATACATGAAGTTAGAATTCCGAGTTCTAAAGTCAGAATTATGAATTATAAAGTCAGATGTCTAATTTATAAAGTTAGAGTTCTGAGTTAAAAAGTTAGAATTCTGAGTTATAAATTCAGAATTCTGAGTTCTAAAATTAGATGTCTGATTTATAAAGTTAGAGTTCCGAGTTATAAAGTCAGAATTCTCAGTTATTAAGTCTCAATTCTGAGTTATAAAAGTCAGAATTCCGAATAAAGTCACAATTCTGAGTTATAACGTCAAAATTAACTTTATAACTCGAAATTTTTACTTTATAATTTTATTTTATTTTATTTATTTATTTTATGATTCAGTGGCATTTTTCTGATTTAAATCCTGCTAAACTTTTCTTTTTGTTTCATGCATATCCATCCACAAAAACTGAAAATATTTCTTATTTTTTAGGAGTGTTATTGCAATAAAAACACATTAAAAAACAGAAATCAGAAGATTATTTTGTTTTAACTTATAGGTTTTCATCTTACAGGAACATTAATGATGCTCATGAAGTCTGGAGATTGTCCCTCCTCGCTCTCCACTCTTTCTAATGCTTTAATTATTTCAGTGAAAGCTGGAGACAGATGCATCGATGCATGATGTAAGACAATCTGATAGCTTATATTAACGGAAAAAGAACTGAACAAATGTGGACGTTTTCTTTCACCTGCAAAAAAAGAAAAAGAAAAAAAAAGAACTAAAGTAAAGGTAAAATAACTCATGAAAATGGTTAGAGCTAATATACGGATAGAGATGTTGTTCTTTCCCCAAAACTTTAATAATCTGAGAAGCATTTAAACCGTTTTCCGATTTTATTACATCATTACATGTTGTTACATAACAAACATAACTCTCCTCTTTGGTTCCATTCAGCTTTTCAAAGCAATGTAACTAATATTGGAGTCTGGGAAAGTCTTGCATCGGTAATTACCCCCAATGTCATCAACATTTCCCCACTGTGCTGGCACGAATTCCCAGCCATTTATTTCCTGTCCTTTTCATGCTGGAGGGAGGCTGGATTTAGGATGAAGGTCTTGGGAGTCACATGGAGCAGCAAAGTTTTTGATTGATGTCCAAAAGCCATTACTACACTGTTCTCAGGCGTGTAGAGTAGACTAGTGCTGAACTTCTGAATGCAGCCGAGTAGTAGATTGTTTTTCAATTGCGTTCATTTGTTCTATTGACTTTGTCCGCTGCTTTTTTTTTTTATCATGATTCAAACCTCCAGCCGGCGTCAGGTCGTTTAAACTTCTCCTGCGGCAACTTTGAAGACTTTAAGGAAGACGATCGACATGACTGAGGAGAGCAAAGCCGAACACAGAGCCGAAAGTGGAAAAGATTTAGAGAAGCAGCTTCGTTTGAGAGTTTGTGTTTTGAACGAACTTCTGAAGACCGAGCGGGATTATGTTGGGACGCTGGAGTTTCTTTCGGTAAGGGATTTTTTCTTTTCCTGTTTAGCATTTTTATATGTACGTTGTGCTTTATAGGATATATATTAGCTGGCTACAAGGTGTACACTCAAGTTATATTGAGATAAAACCTACCTCAAGCGCGTACATCTTCTTTGGCATCATGCGCGCGTTCACGAGAGACCAGAAGTCTGCGCGCGAACAGTGAACAAACTGGAGATTATAAAGTTATGCTTAACTTATTAATTTATTACAGTGGAAGCAAACGTCCAATTTCAATGGTGTTTTATAAGTGGAGTTGAGATCCAGTCTTTTGAAGTTGTCTCACATTAAAGGTTAACATTAATAGTTATTTTTTTTTATTTTTTATATAGACTCAATAGTCTTCACTGTAAAACTGCAGGGTTCCACACAATTCATTCATGTTGTTCCAACACAAATCCATTAAGTTAACCTAACAAATTTAAGTGGATTGAACATAATACAATTAAGTTTCCTGCAAAAAATCTCCACAGTTGTGTTGCTTCAGCTCACTTTAAATAAGTAGTTTGAACATGCAACAAAAATATATATATAATAATCTAAATATAAAAATATTCTAATAACCTAATGCTAAAAAATCACACTTTTGTCGCAGCGCACACTTTTAGTATAGGCTGTACTGAATATACTGTCTGTTTAGTAAGCTGGGAGCGAGCGAGAAGCAGCAGAGGTCTTGTGGTGAACCTCAAACCCATACTTTGCCATGCCTGTCAGTTTTGCTGATCACTTTAGTTTGTAGCTCTATCTAAGTAAAATAAAACACAGAGCAATTTGTCTCAATTTAATGTGAGCTTGTTTTTTTTCAACACTTCTCTGCAGTTCATGTTGACTATAAGCCCACAGTCAATGTTTGAATTTATAGAAAAAATGTTTATTGCTTAGAGATTTTATAACTCTAGATACGAGTTGTCAGTTGTTTATTATATGTACTTTTTTCTTGTACTGTTGAAATTGTAGTTTGGATAAACTGGACATTTACAGTAAGAATATGATATGTTTTTGAATGCCCATTTGAGATTAGTCTGAATGTGGCTCGGGAAAAATGAGCACATTTTGAGACATCGTTGAAAATGTTAAACTCTAAAAATTTTTTTTTAAAAAGTGAATTTTTTTGTAAGGATAAACATAGTGCTTTCACACAGGGTTTGATGTTTTGGAACCTCACAATTTCTTAGATATAATCGGACTGTTTAGGAATCAAAAACCAGCACCAAAACAAACCGGTCAAGATTGCCTGAATAAGGTGGTTTCAGTCAACATGAAAGCAAACTCTGAAGTGGTTTACTTCTGGTGAAAAAGCAATCTCAATCTTTAACGAACCAGGTTTAATAACATTGTATGATGAGTTACTAAATAAATTATATATAAAAACTAGCAGTGTTTGTTTTCCTCATGACTAACTAAATGAACTTGGAGCAAAGTGACCCTTCGCAAGACCTTCTCCCCCTTACTGTAGCCAACAAGTTTTCGCTACCAGCCACAGTGAATTCATGGTCAAATCCCTGGAGACATAATGAATAATATATGGAAAAAAAATTGACATGCTGATTTCAGACAGAAGCAGACAGAAACATCTGCAGTTTGCATTCAATTGAATTATTCAGGACTTAAAATTAAATCAAAATGAAGTAAACAAAATGAAGATGAAGTTATAAGCTTACAGATCACAGGGTAAAACTGAATCAGAGCATGACTCGATGAATGAGGATAAAAAGCAATTGCCTAGAAGTCACCAATCTTGGACACATTTAGAGCTTTCTAGAACAACTTCAGAACAATTGTCCAAAACGCATAAAAGATAATAAAATACAGACAAAGCCTTGCTCCTTGGCCTTGATACTGGAATAGGTGCTCTTGATAGATGACTGCCATTGACAATCTTTGGTCCATTTAGAAATATTGCTTGAAGGCATTGCCTGAAAGCATTGCACTGAAATGAATCAAGCCAAGAAATAATTGAAACTTTATTATAACCATTTTAATTCCTGTTTTTGAACAAAGTGAGAAATCGTCGAGTGTGAAAGCACCCTTAGACTTGAGCAGAAATCTGCATTTGTTCTTTTTGTCATCAAAGAAGTACTACTGAGAAATCAGCACTGAAACCTACACATGACAAATGTTCTAAATGTGATGCATGATTATTGACTACATACTGGATGTCTCTAGCAGAGATGCATCTGTATGTAATTTGCTAAGGCTCAGTGAGCAGGGTAGGTAAATGCTTTTGAGTATGAGCCAAAAACTGAGGCAGAGCAGGTGGACTGAAAGTGAAAACATCACACTGGCACGCTGTGGGACTGTACCAACTAATAGCATTTCTGCCTCTACTGGAGGAATGGAAAACTGTGAGCCTTTTTTGCCTGACAGGAGGCAGGAAGGAAATGATTATTTATTGTTTGTGAAATGCCTTTTTTCAGACACACAAGCTAAGAGATTCTTTAAATGAGAGAATAATTGGTTAATTACTTGTCCATGTTTAAAGTTTGGAACTTTAGATCTAAATGTCGATAAAAATTGAAGGAAACAAATCCAGCAGGCACAAGACGTCAACATGATGTCAGAATTGACATTGTACCCCAACGTTGTAGGACGTTGCATTTTGTTTGGAAATAAAAATCGGGTTGACGTCAGAACCCAACGTCAGAACCCAATGTAAATGTACAGCATCGAACAGACATTGAATTTTTTTACTTTCAAATGCAACCTACAAACAAACAAAATATGTAAATCTAATGATGTTAAAACTTGACATTGTGTGGACATTACCAATATGCTGTCTATCAGACATTGGATTTTGGTTGCCATGCCTGATGAATAAATGTCAGTATTTGATGTCAATATGATGCTGGGTTAGGATGTTGGCTCAACGTTGGATTTTGGTCAGTTTCCAAAACAACCTACATTCAACAAAATATCGACATCATTTCATGTCATTATTGGATGTCAAAATAACATTGTCCTTAGATGCTAGTGACTTAAATCTAACCCAATATTAATGTCTTATAACGTTTTGTGTCTGCTAGGAAGAAAAAGGTTTTGAAGTTTAAAAGGTTTGAGGTCTTTTGAACAGTTAATTGCAGTGTTAGTTGTAACAGTGACCCCTATTTGTTACCCATCAGATCACTGAAAATGTATATTAAAATGATACCCAGTAAATACAGCACCTTTGCAACAGGTGGCTCATTGGACCACATTTGGATCTACTCAATCGCGAGCAGAGATGGGAAGTACACTCAAAAAAATTATATGTTGGCGTTAATTAACTTTTTTTTGTCCACTGGTTCCACGTAACCGAGTTAAGTTACCTTTAAGAAAGAATATTAATTTTAGTGAACTTAAGTTAGTTACATAGAGGTAATGTAATTTTGTTTAGTTCAATCAACGTAACATTTATAATTTAACTTTAATCATTGTAGTTATTTAAGTTCAATTATTCTAAAATTGATATTGTTATGTTTAACCAAATAAAAAAACAGTTTCCGTTTCATTGAGTTTATTCAATAGCATTTTTACAGTTTTACACATTTTCCAGCAATAAAATGATTATCAAAATCCAAATACTGTCTTTCTGTATCTTCACTTATTACAATAAGTTAAAATAGTAATACTATTAAAATAATAGTAATACAAGTATGAAGCAAATTGAAAACAATAAATGATTAACAAAAATATGCTTACAAAAACATCATAAAATACACTTTTTAAAATAATACTTTTCATATATTACAAAAACATTCAAAAATAATATTCTGCCTTCAAATGATTTATCAAAAATATACTTAGAAAAATCAAGTCTTCTTTTGTAAACTATACTGTACCTTCTTCACACTGAAAAAGCAGATAACACTTCAGTTGTTTAAAGAAAGATTAACATTTTAAAGCAAAGTAACACGATCAGCACTACACCATAAATTAGACCAACCATCACAGAACATGCAATAGCTACACACATTCATCTCTCTGACACTTGCACCATTTATGCACATTTGCACCAGACACTTTCTTACAACCACTCCCTATATCTAAAAAACAAAAAACAAAACATTGTGCATGAAGTCTGCTTCACACAGGTGTGTGGGCTTGACAAACCACATGTAGAAGCATTCTTAATTCTTAATTTTTTTTATAATTAGCACATCTTGGATGTATTGCCTCTTCTTGTTGATTTGCTGAATGTGTCCTCAATTGTAAGTCACTTTAGACAAGAGTCTGCTAAATGTTAATGTAACTACTGTAGATTCATAAGGTGGTGTTGCACATCAAGGTTTGTGCTTCATCATGCCCAGCATCCTAAAAAAGTCAGGTAAAAAAATAAAACTTTTACCAACAGATCAAAGGTGAAAGGAGGAATTGGTTTAAGAGGAAAATACAAAATGTTAAAAAAAAAATAAAATAAAATAGCTTACCATGTACTCCCTCACTTAGGGGCTTTGAGGATGCATTCACACCTTTTTTTTCCACTGGTGATTTTATAAATGACATGAAATGACAATTAGTAATTTACTAAATAATTAGTAGTTAAAATTACTAGTAATTTTTACTGTACATCATTTTAATGTGTGTATAGGCATCTAAAGGCATAGTACCTGGATGATCCACAGTCTCCTCAGCCAGATATGGGACTTTAGAGGTTGAGCTGTAAACCTGTGAGGGAGAAAATAGATGTGAGTGAGCAAAAATGTAAAATAATAAAATATAATAATATAAATAGCAAATTAAAACGTGTTAGATGACCAAACAAATAAGCTTACATTAAATATGTCATCATGCTAGATGTTATCCTTTTTAAGTGTCACAAATGCATTTTTGCTGGGTTTTTTTTTTGAAGTTAACAGGCTTGAATAATACAATAAAATAATAAATAACACTGTGCTAACACCACATTTTAATTAATATTATGTAAGTTATCAAAACTAGCATTCAAACTCGACAAACTGCTTGATACTCATTTAAAATAAAGACCATCAAATCAACTAAAAAATCAAATCACTTTTATTGTCACATTATCAGCAGCACGTGTGCTATGATGAGTGAAAAGCTTAGACTATTCTAACATGACTATTCATTACTACCAACGTTTGCAACTTTATTTTGGGGGAGTTAATATATACCAAGTATAAAATTTCACAGGAATGCAAAACAATCTATACATTTATCTGTCTATAATGTGGAAAAGACACAGGGAACATGGCAATTTCATAGCAATACTATACACAAACACAACATAGTATTACAAGAGAGTAACTTACATTTATGATTCAAATGTTGTCACAGCCTCAGTATAAATACATAAAAAGTAAAAAAAAATCTCACCTGTGTGTCCACATTGGGGAAAGCTTTGTGCACATTCTCAATTTGTACTGTAATCTTCATCTATTGATTCCCATAATATGGCGCCGAACTGAGAGTGATCGTTGTGGTTTGAATCTTCTTACTTCCTGTGTTGTTTTGAAACTGCGCATGTGCAGATATTACTCCACCTATTGACCAAAATGCAGTACTACAGAAGCAACACAACTCCCTTTCATTCATGTTAATTAAGCAAGCTGTTTAAATGTGAAAACTTACTTTTTCTAATTTTTTCCAACACAACACTTTTATTTTTAATACACAAACATAAGCGAATTGTTTAATTTAAACATAGTTACATTCTTTGGACCAACTAAAGCCATAATTCATTTTTTTGAGTGTAACAAAGTACAAATACTTTGTTACCGTACTTAAGTAGATTTTTCTGGTATCAGTACTTTACTCCACTATTTATTTTTCTGACAACCTTTTACTTTTAGTCCTTACATTTTTACATAAATATCTTCTTACATTTTTAAAATCGCGATTGTTACTTTCGCTTTCCTGTGTTTGGTGGCGCGATCTATATTATTTCATGTCATTGCGCAATTTGAGTGCCTTTTTGATGAAGTCAATCTATTTTCGTCAAAATAGATTTGTACATTTTGTTCTAAAACTATCAAAAACTTTATGATATAAAATTTACATTTACATTTTGTCATTTAGCAGACGCTTTTACAAATAAGGAAGAAATCTCAAAATTCTTTACATTGAGATTTATTTCCTTTATTTCCAATGAGTTCATATTTTCCAATACAGAATTTATGCTGTTATTTTCTTAACAAATGTTTAACCAAAGTAATAACTATACTTGGCAGTTCATGAATAAATATATAATGCAAAAGATCCTGAAATTATCATGTGAATAAAAGATCATGCACGTGTTTTGGAGGTTGTAGTTATGCCTGTGGATGTAGCTTTTAGCATAGAATAAATGTATTAACAGAATTATTGTATATTTATTAATATCCACAATACCCTGGGAAATATGTATGAGAGCTGCTAAATCAAAAAAAAAAAGAAAAAAAAAGGAGTGTCTAAGGAGTGTGCAAGGAGATGCAGAATCATTGCATGCAATGACTCAAACACTGTTTAGATTGCATGTCACAGATGTAAAGACAGAAGATGCCAACTGTATGATGACTGAAAATAAGAAACGGCCTTAAACTAGGGGTGCTCAACTCTGTTCCTGGAGATCTACTTTTCTGCAGAGTTCAGCTCCAACCTTAATTAGCCAATTAATTAGGACCCGAGCAGCACTTGATGTCAGCACTAGTGTGTGTTTGACATGGGTTGAAACTGAAAGCTGCGGTCATACCTTACATTCATAACCATGCAAATGAGCAGACCAGAAAAAGAAAGCTTGTGTGACAAGTTTTGCAGTTCGCTGCATTGGAAAGTTTAAGCTTTGTGAACTTTGACCTGTGAAATCGCATCACATGATTAAGTGAGACCAATCGAAGATCAAAACATGAACTCTCTGGACAGGAATTTAAAACATGGACCAATCGCTCGCTTTTTAAAATATCTAATCATCTTGTTCGATCCGCCCCTTTTTACAGCGCCATAGGGCAAAATTTCAAACCCACAAACTCTAGTGTGGCCGCAGCATGAATTTTGTAGGAAGGTAGATCTCTAGGAAGATGCCCTTGCCTTAAACAATGACTATACGCACTGCAGAAGGTTACATTTTTTAAAATCATTTACATATTGCTAATGTAAGCTACATTTTTAATATGCAGGGTATAAGGTGGAGTCCTTTTCACAAGGTAATACTCGCTAATTACATGTTTGAGTATTTTTAGAAGCGTTTCTTTTTACTTATACTTTGAGGTGTATTTAAAACAGATGCTTTCATTGTACATTCACTACATTTTTTGGCTAGTGAGCACAATTGCAACCACAGTTAGCAGATAATTCCCAATTGGATTGCATTTCCAACCTTACAATTAGTTTTATTGCCAGTGCTAAAGTGATTTCTTCATTCTAACAGAGGTGAAAAAGTGCTTCTTTTGATGTTGAAAGCTTGCTGTTGTACCCCCAAGTGTGATGAAGAGGTCAAGGAGGGAACCTTATCAATCCAAGTCACTGGGAAATATCACACACATGCTCTCAAGGATCAAAGTCTCCATGGGTGCCACTGCAGGTCTGTAACTTATCGCTTTCAACTGATCATCTACCGCAGCAATGTCCATATGCCTAGACCAAAATTCCTCAATGTCTGGATGAAGAAAGGCAACTTTTAGACACGGAAGCCTGTGCAAAAGTGAAGTTACACGATAACAACAGTACAGGGTAGAAGACAATGGCTGTTGGGGGGTGGTGTTTCATGGCCTGGAGGGCCCAGAGGACTGGTGCCATGCTGAACAGAGGGCATTTTGTGTTTGTGAGAATTAGATGAAGGGGGTCGCTTCCAGACAATATGGCTCCCCGTTGGAACCAGCCTGGAGGTATTGCCAGGAGGGCGACCATGACGCGGGAGCCTGGGCTCTTTGCCCTCTGTTGCTAAAGTACATTTCCTGGTGGAGGAATTCCGGAGAGGTTAGAAGAAATTAGAAAACAATAGCGAAGAAGTTGCCTTGTTTAAATCCAGGGGAGGGTTCAGATCAATTTAAAGGACTTTATCCTTCATGGTTCATTTGTTCTTGGAGAAATCGTTTTTTGAAAGATGCTATTTAGTGCAAAATACCAGCTGCACCAATTGACAGTTACTTGGCATAAGGTGCAGTTGTGTCTGGCTATCAGATGAGCCAAGAACAGTGTCTGGCAATTCACATGAGATGGAGGAAGTCTCTTAAAAGATCTCTTCCGAGATATCCCTAGAATGGCTTATGTAACAGCTCGATATAGATCTGATAGTGGGAGGTTTCAGATACTCATGTTTATATTTGTTAACTGGAGGCTAAGAATGATGATCCTCTGTAAGAAGTGCCTCACTGAGGGAAACTGAGCTTATTTTTGTGTTGTTTAACTGTGTGTACCCTATATATGTCATTCAGTAGAGATGCAATCGAGCAAATGAAAAGGACAGCTCACCAGAATAAGCACTTGTTGAGCAAACCCAACAGGAGTGGATATGGGTGAAACCTTTCATGTCCTACTTTAGTAGAAAAACAGAGCCATGCCACTGCATAATGTGTTCTCTGGAGTTTTAGCTCTGGATTAAGTGGTCCCTCTGCAACGTTTTGCGTTCGCAATACCCCTGCGGGTTTAGAGGAATTGACCACCCAATGTACTTTTGTAAGGCTTAATAATAAAACTTCAAAAGAGATTTTTGCACCACAAACTGCAATTACTTTTATTTCGCTATTGGGGTAAACACAAGTTTTAAAAGTCCCCGTAGACATTTCTTGGTCTATTTAGAAATTTGTTTGAAGATGATGTGGTACAGTTTTGAAAATGCTGGATTCCCACTGTTTGACTCATTAGCACAAAAATAGCTCAGCTGCTTACCCACAAACACATTAAAACTAGTGCTGGCTTAAATTATTAAACAAATGCCTAATTGGGTGTTTACACTTGGTTACTCCATGTGCTTTTAGTTCTTATTTCTGGAACAGACCAAACAGAAACCGAACTTTTAAGTTGCATTTGATCGCTCAGAAGGGGGTTTACAACGGATACAAAATATGACGCAGCCAGTTGAAGAAATTCATCTTGTCATTTAGACCACATACATTTCCAAACATGTTAAACTTGTGCATGTAAACAACAAATTTTTTTTACTTGCATCTCCTAAAGGCCTGTTTACGCCAAGCATGATAACTATAAATATAACATAAATAAGGCGTCATGGTGGCGCAGTGGGTAGCATGATCGCCTCACAGCAAGAAGGCCGATGGTTCGAGCCCTGGCTGGAGTTTGCATGTTCTCCTCATGTTGGCGTGGGTTTCCTCTGGGTTTCCTCCACAGTCTAAATACACAAGATATAGGTGAATTGATAAGCTAAATTGGCCGCAGTATATGTGTGAGAATGCAGGAGTGTATGGGTGTTTCCCAGAGTTGGGTTGTGGCTGGAAGGGTATCCGCTGCATAAAAAATGTGCTGGATAAGTTGGCGGTTCATTCCACTGTGGCCACTTCTGCCTTTTAAAAGAATAGTTTAAGACTTTAAAATCCACTTTAGCTCTCAAAAGACAAATTTAATTGTACATCGTTTCAACCTACATGGTCTTCACCAGGTCATATGTAGGTAGTAGTGGGCAGAGCCAGGCTTCATGAAATACTGAAACAGTTGAAGCAAATTTGTTTAAGGTTCGAAACATTTCGAAACCAGTCTCTACAGTAACACCTAGTGGTCATTTTTTGTATTGCTTGCAGCAGCTTAAGAAAATAAAAAATGGTTACGCAAATTGAGGAATTATATCACACGTTGTACAATTGGGGTTTTAAGTGATTTAGCTGAGCGGTGAGAGTTCCTGACTGGCATGCAGATACAATGTAATTGAATCTAGGTGAAGAAGTTATAGTCATTCATTTTTTAAATACTCTGTTCTCATAACATGTTTTGTTTTTACTATGGTCTGACATCTGAATAAATATAATATAATAATAAATTTTCCTCATAAAAAATTAACATCAAGTCACAATTTCT
The DNA here is from genome assembly GCF_052040795.2 of Danio rerio. Taxonomy (NCBI): domain Eukaryota; kingdom Metazoa; phylum Chordata; class Actinopteri; order Cypriniformes; family Danionidae; genus Danio; species Danio rerio. The sequence goes on from NC_141044.1 coordinate 21,989,506, forward strand.
GAGTATTTGTATAAGTCGGGATTTGAACTCAGGATGTTTGCAGAAGAGTTTGTGCACACACACGGCCCACTAGACGACATGAAATCTCAAAGGTCGCTGAGATGCTCAAACACGCTTCTGAAATGACCGATGCTTTGACCTGTGTTGATTTTTAAAAAACTTTTTCCAAAGAAATGTATTAATCCATTATGCATTAAGTTATGCTAGCAAATAGGATACAATAGCAAATAGTGGCGTTGTTTTTATTTCACTAGATTTACTGTGTTAGCTCAATTTTCTTGATTAAATGAATACAGTTGATTAGATAGATTACACAAGCTGGATTCACAGGTCAGATGCAATAGTTGCACAATGAAGAGATCTGCTGGGACATTGCAAAATGAAAATACATAAATGAAATTCATTTTTGCTAGTTAAGCAAAAATTAAAAGAATTTTCTAGTTTGTTCTATTAGCCTAGTACTTAGTTCATCTTTGCCTGTCCTTCCTCTCTTCTCTCATCTTAACAGTCCTACAACATTTAAGGGGATAAATCCTAAAAAATCCCCAGATTTTATTTGTCAGTTTAACCACAAATATTTTAGTTGTATTTATATTCACAGTTATCTTCTTTGGTGTGAATGAGCTTTAAGAGTTTTTGGTTATTTCAACTTCAAGTTTTGGTTATTTTAAATTCTCTTTTGATGTAACCTCGGACAAAGATGTATTGGATTTGATTTTCTTCCATAGACTCTATTTGTATGCTTAATTTTCTCTGTTGTCCAATTTCTTTTGTTCTGTTTGTTTGTGGTCAGTCTGAGGTCTGATTTGTTTGTCACATGACTAGCACTGTATAGTTTATGGGGGTGGGGGGTGCATATCTCTGGTCAGACAGGCAGTGAACCCTGAATCCCCGTCCCTCAGGGTCAGTTCTCCATCCTCCATCCTCCTTTTGCTCCTGGTTTTCATTTGTTGCTTTGGAAACATGAGGGCTTTATCATCATATCTTCTTCAGCCATTTCTCTCAGTGATGAAAGGTCAATGTATTTGAAGGAGCAATAATGTGAATGAGGGAGATCAACATTAAAAAACTGATTTAAAGATGTGGACAAACAGCCAGGAGAGGATTCTGTTGACATGAGGAAGTTGAGGTTGATGGGGGTCACTAAAACCAGGGTTATGGGTTCATGTTTGTTATTTTTTGTCTTTATTATGAAGTGAAATACTTACATTAACATTTCGAAATGTCAAAATTTCGTTTATGATACTTGCTCTTGAGTTTTTTGTTTAACTTTGAGTCTGAGTATGTTGTTGTTTGTCAATTTATGTCTTAGAAAATATTGCTTTCAAAATTCAAAAGATTTGACACTTAAAATGTAAAGATTTTAAATAATTTGCTCACACATCTTAGTTTGTTTGACTTTTTATAAAGAAATGCTGTGTTTTGCTATGAAAAATTTGCACTTTTTGAGTGGTAAAATGAAACTCGATGGTTTGAGTGGTAAAATGACACTTGATGGTCAAAACACTTTTGATGAGTGTTTTACTTAAAACTTTGAGTCTCAAAAATGTTGCTTTAAAAATCTATTTTGTTTAGAAGATTTTATGTGAGTCTCAAACCATTATGCTGCCAAAAACTGTGCCTTTTAAGTGTTTTTTTTATACAAAACATCAAAACTTTTTATTAAGTAATTTATTTGTAAATTTAAAATGGTAAATTCAATAGGTGGCGTGTGAATTATCACTGATGAATAATGTCTTTCATATTCATCTGTTCCCACTAAAATGCAGTGCTTATTCCTTCTATCTGTGTATAAGGTATTACGGCAGGATATAAAAAGGATAAAGGATATAAGAGGATAAAATAATTAATCCCTATTTAAGTATTAAAGACGTTAAGTAGACTTTTGGAATTCTACCAGAAGAAAAGTGCCAACTGTTTGTGAAACCATCTATTTTGGATCATCAATAATGGCAAAAAAATAAATGCCCATACATTATGTGTTTGGCCATCAAGCCCTGGGAGTAAAATAAGGGAATAACTAGATCCCACACGTGGTCAACTCAGTCATCACTGTGACTTTTGCCTGTTTGTCAGCCAATCATAAGTGAGCATCTCTTTACTTCTCTCCTGAACACATATTCTGTGCTTATCTTTTGCCAATCTTTCCAGCCTGCACCTCGTGCATATGTTCCATCCATTATGTCCCAAAACTTTGTTTACAACTAGTTGCATTTTCCCCTTGCTACATGGAGGATCATTAAGATTTCAATCTTACTAATGAGTTTGGCTTTCTTTTTCCACTGTAAGTTCTCATGCGCCACAGTCAGACAGACCTTATAACCAGCGGAGGCCTTCCTTTATCTTATTCTGAAGCCTTTTTAAGCATTATGCTTAACTAGCTCCCCAAGGCTCAGCCCAGGTCTCCTCATTCCAAATGCACAGCACGTACACAAAATGTGTCAGCCATTTCTCTGTTCTAGTGACAGTCCAATTCATGGAGGAGAACAGAGGCTTTTTGTGCCCCTGAGGGAATATAGAGGTGAGGCTCAGCGTTCTGTCTGAATTTACATTACGGTCCTCTGGGATTTTTTTTCTCAATTCACATAATCCACAAATTGTTTTGTCTCAGTGTTTTGCTGCTGGGAAGCAATTGATTTGGTTACTGAATGTAAAGCAGGAGTTTAACAATAAGCTCATGTCATTATTTGGCTTGATGTGCACTGCTGCTCTCACCAAACTATACTCTGTAGCAGGATCTGGAGGAGCAAAATCTGCATGATACTGGACCTCCAGGACTGAGTTTGAGAACTCTTGCTCTACTCACCTTATTCTTCGTATACGAGTGGGTGCAGCCATTTGAATCTCTTTGGCTTGAGACTTTCGGTCTTATTCACTTTCATTCATTTTTAGGCATCAAAACATCCTTTTACTGGTTGGTGTTGCGGATCTTTTCTTATTATATTATTCTATTTTGTCTGTAGAGCAAGCGGTTTGACCGTTTTCTGACTTTTATTATTCCTAGTCATTTCTCTCATAGACTGAATCAGAAGTTCTAATACAATCGCAAAAACATTGAAGAATAAGTTCAACAGAATATTCTATTCATTCATTCATTCATTCATTCATTCATTCATTCATTCATTCATTCATTCATTCATTCATTCATTCATTCATTCATTCATTCTTTCACATGTGCACTGAAAAAAATCATTGGATTTACAATTTATTATTTAGTATTTATTTAAAGGTAACTGGTTGCAAACAATCTATATTAAACAAATTACATTTTGTAATGTTTAACTGAATTTTTTTTTTAAATCCAAAGATTTTTTTTGCTGTGTGTGTGTGTGTGTGTACATATACATGTTTTATTTATAATTTATAGTTATGTTTTTTTATAAGAATTAAAAAAGAATTTAATTTTGTAAACCACTAATACTATTTCTTCTAAATTGTAAATACAAATGTTTTAATTTACAGCATAAAATGAAAGTTGGTTTCAGAAATGTTTATATTCAGCACAATTAATTTCCATATAGAAAAGGTAGAAATGCCTAACAAAGGTTTTCTGAAAAACACAATGCAAATATTTTAACAAGTATTTTTTTAAGTTATCCTAACACATTGCTATTTACTGAAAATATACAGCAAAATACAGTTCTTAACAAATTAATAAAATAATAAAAGTTACTAGAATGTTACCAGACTTGTACATGCAACAATTTTACGCAAACCTCATACCTAATAGTCTCCTTTTTTATTATTATTATTTTTAAAAAAATCTGTACACAAATTGAGGCAACAGTGGTTGACATTGTCTCCTCACAGCATGAAAGTTGCTGGTTTGAGTGATTAGTTAGCATATTTGTGTGGAGTTTGCATGTTCTTCCCCAATCCAAAGACATGCTGTATAGGTGAATTGAATAAACAAAATTAGCCGTAGTGTATGTGTTTGAATGTGAGTGTGTATGGGTGTTCCCCAGTACTGAGTTGCAGATGGAAGGGCATCCTCTGTGTAGAACATATGCTGGATAAGTTAGCGGTTCATTCTGCTATGGCGACTCTTCCTGAATGAAGGGACTAAGCCGAAGAAAATGAGTTATACAAATAGTAAATTGCAAAAAACAAAGCAGTAACAAACTTCATATTGACTTGATTTTGATTAAAATGACCTTACACCAACTCTATTTTTGATTTTTACCTGAAGCACTGTATATCAATGCTTTTGGATAAGAAGGACACATTCAGTTGTACTTACAAAGTCAGAAGAATATTTATTGGGAAACTATTCACACAGTACAGTATATGACATGTAGTTGCAAAGTTACTCATAGTGAAAAGGAAGTCTAAAATGGACTATAATATTCAGATTACAATATATTGACTTATAACTATCGGCATATTGCAATATAGTGACCTGCCATGTCATTAAATCATATCTTCATACCACATGTTTTAGGTTTCACCTATTGGTGCAGTTTTACACATGTCCTGTTGTGTTAGTGTGCAGTCAGTTGGTGTGTGATGTTTATGAGTGCACAGGGGGCTGTGAGGTTCTCTGGCCGGTGAGTTCCTTCAGCTTTTGTGTCAGCATGAGCAGGATTTCCTTCCTTCCTGCCCCTCCTCTCCTCTTACATTGTGCTCTGCTTCCCCTGCACATAGAGCTGGCTGAGGAGACACACGGGCTGCTCCACACGACCAGGAGTCCATGCCAGGGCATCTGTCTCAGATCAGTCTCTGGAAGACAGCATCTGAATAAGAAAACAGTTGTCAGATGGTTTTTGGTATTTTTTATTAATTTTTGGAACTCAGCATAGGTCATTGTGACCTTTTTGCGAGGTGATTTGTCTCCTATGAGGTTTTAATATGAACTGTGGATCTGGGAGATGAATGAAGCATGCCTGTATTTAAATGAGTGTGTGTGGACAAGTGTCAGCATTGAAGGGACTTCCATGGCAAAATAAAAGCTTGCGGTGTTGTTGTTGCAGTATATGAAAACAGTAACTTTTGAAGTGAGCTTTCCAGGGGGACGTTTAACCTTGGTTTGAAAACAACACCAAAAAAAAAAAAAAAAAAAAAGACATGTTAAAATGCTAATCTGTTTGATGTCCAAACCTTGACATCCATTTGACATCCACACATTGATGCCCTCTAAACCACCAAAATAATGACACAAGAAGTACAGGTCACACTTTACAATAAGGTTTATTAGTTAATGTTAAGTAATGCATTTACTAACATGCATTTACTAACACTGAACAATACATTTACTACAGTATTTATTCATGTTAATAAACAATAATTGTTAGTTCATGTTAACTCACGGTGCATTAACTAATGTTAACAAGCATGAAAGCTTGAATGTTAATAATGCATTAGTAAATGTTTAATTAAGATTAATAAATGCTGTACAAGTGTTGTTCATGATTAGTTCATGTTAGTAAATGCATTAACTAATGAACCTTATTGTAAAGTGTTACCAATGTACAAGTTACAATATACGAAAAGTTTTATTCATCTGAAAGCTTTAATTCCAAATTTCGAATTTGCATTTTGTATATCTACCGTTCATTTAAACTGCCTTGATGTCTGTTATGAGATCTCAGGGGGCTGAGGATCCATCTGCAGCTTTATTGACGGTAGTAGTAGCAAACAAAACAGAGTACGAGAGGCAGGCTACTGTCAAGGCAGATGGGTAACAATTGAAGTTCAAAAAGCAGGCTAAGGTCAAGGGGCAGACGGCAAACAATTAGAGGTCAAAATCAGGCAAGGGTAATAACAGGCAGACAAACCAAGAAGAACGCTTAGTAATGATCGCCACAGCAAGTCAAGACTTCATCTGGACTGATGGGTGACAATGGTATATATAGTGTTCGTGACAGATTTCAGCTGGCACTGAAATCAGTTCCAGGTAGAGGGCTGAGGAGTAATGTAGTTAGTGTCTGTATGAGTCAGTAGTCTGGTGGTACGGAAGAAGCAGAGCGAGCGTCTCACTTTTAACAATGTCAAATTGTCTAAAACATGTCGAAAAACAATTACAGGACTGTACTACTGTAACTGATTTTTGACATAAAATTTATGTTATTTTGACATCAAGATAGTCCGTTGACATCAAATCAATTTGCGTGTTTGATGTTTTTTGATGTCATTTTGACATCAAGGTGCCTGCTGGGTTGTAAGAATGCAGTTTTTGTGCTATTTGTGCCAATTAAATTAAAAATGAAGTTTTTTTTTCATACAATCTTTAATCTCTTGCCCAGCGGCAGAATGTCTATGAGCTTTTAATGCTTAATAATTCAATAAACTTTTAATAAATCTTTTATTAATTGAATAAGCTTTTAATCTCATTACACCTATTCATGCGATTGTGCCTATTATCTTATTGTTTTACAGTGTTATTTGACAACTTATTGTAAAGAGTTAATCTGCGTCTAAAATCTGAGTTTAGTTTTCTCGTTGACAAGACATTTTGTAAGTTTGATGTCTCGGTTGAAATTGTAAATTATTTTTTTCACTTGTAAAAGCACCAACAGTATTTTTTTAGCTGTTTCAAGTTTTAATTTTGCACCTTTGGAAATGAATCGGGCTTTAATTTGCCATGTAATGGAAATAAATACCCTCTGGCTCAGCCAATCTGCTACTGTAGCTACACCCCAAACTTCCACTATTGGTTGAGTGGGACAGCTGTTGGCAGACTATTGACAGTGGTTCCCAGGGATGCTTAATGTTTAAATCTTTGTCCAAGATGAATCCTTGAATTGAATACTTGCAGTAGTCTGAACTAAAAAAATCACTAATACTTCACCTTTTAAGTTGATAGCCCTATTGGCAACTCCAACTGTGTTTTAGCTATTAGCTACGTTTCCATCAACCTATTTATGTGCATTTTGGATCTGCGCATAAAAAAATTGTTTGGTGGAAACACCAAAATGCGCATAAATTTTGAAGATACACATAAAAATTGTATGCGCATAACTGAGTAGGACAAACTTTGATTTGATAAGAAAAGATGTGCATAAACTAAGATGGAAACACTTTTACCAAACAAATTCCAGTATGCACATTAAAAAAAGGTCATGTGATTTTTGATCATGTGATCATGTGATGATAAAAAAATGTGTCTAAATGAACAAACCAGCAGGCTGAGCACATTGTAAAGCATCTGAAATGTGGTTTTGGTCATTCTAAAATGCCTTAACCATTTCAGTATTACTGTTATAATAGTATTAACTACCACCAGAACTGTCAAGAGCTTCTGTGCTCTGAGTCTCATACCTTCAAATGCCACCACGTGGTTATTGCCTGTCGGCATTGCCTTCTGAGATGCAAGTGTAACCCCACCGATCCTACACTACCCAACCACTCTGAGCTGGGATCGAACAGGCGGCTCTTCGTATGGGAGTTGATTGCTCTAACAAGGAGGCTAAAGACCATGGCCTCTAGCGTCTGTCGCTAGAGCACCTTTAGAGTTCAGTGGAGTAAGGTTTACCTGCACAGCACTTACTTTCTGGCCTCCGTTACACTCACCGCTCTAAACCTCTCTCATTTACCGGTTTCGCCACCAGTGTAACCCCACCGGTCCTACGCTACTTAACCTGCTCTGAGCTGGGATTGAACTCTTCGTATGGGAGTCAGTTGCTCTAACAAGGAGGCTAAAGACCTTGGCCTCTAGCGTCTGTCACTAGAGCACTTTTAGAGGTCAGTGGAGTGAGGTTTACCTGCACAGCACTTACAAGCTGGCTTCCATTACACAAGTCATTTAATAAATAAAGAAAATACTCACGCAGCTTCTCATATCGCAAGTAATTCTGTTTTTCTTGTTGATATTTGGTGTGAGGTAATAAGGAAGGGACAATTTTCTTCTTTTTGACTCGTTGGATGGAAACGCTGCTTTATTCTCATGTCTTTTTTGTAAAATTCCAGTTTTACGCATAAAGTTAATTCCTATTTTTAGATGGAAACATAGCTAATGACAGTAAATAAAATCTTTTGTTTTTTATTATTTTTTTTTAATTATTAAAATGCATTAATTTATTACTTTAATTTGATATAATTTTCTTTCATACATGTGTTCATATAAAATCAAATAGAATTTAATTTAATTCAAATAGTTGGTTGTTTTTACCCTCTGTTTGGTATTGAAATAAAAAAAATATATCATACCAATACCAGTTTAAAATACAATAATTTATCTTTAACTATTATTATCTTGTTAAATATAAAAATAGAAATAGATACTGCTCATTTGTAAAACTTTATCTGTTTATAAACCTTTGAATAAACCCTTAAGAAAATCAACAGAATATGACATAAATTCAACACAAAAAATTCCTTATTAACACAATGTATCCTAATTTTAGTTTTTCATGTAAAATATTAAGCTGTTGATTTCATTTTTTTTTTTATCAAATGTAACATTACATTTATTACTGTAAGATAAACTACAGCAAAACAAATAGCAGGATTAGCATCCTTTTAATTCATCATGTCATATACTTAAGGCATGTTATATCCTTGTTTCATGCTATGTATCACATGTCTCACCAAGCACCTTGCAGTATATTATTATTCTGTGTTATTAGAGACTCACGACCCTAAATGCCTTTCGGCTTTCTCGGTTCTTGGAATGTCTTAAAACGTCTACATCCCAAAGGAAAAATTAAAGTGCAAAACAGGAAAATCCACAGTACAGTGCACATGGAAGTAAAGATTTTGAGGAAAGTGAATGGCTTGAAACGGAGAGGTGATGGAAGTGATGAAGGGACCGACCCGCTCCTATAAATCAAATCTGTCCTTGATGTCCCCTGTTATTTTAGTATCTTGTTGTGGCAACAGTTCACAATCATTATGTGAAAGTTGACACAGTGTGTAGTGACTGAGCTCCACAATATCCTGTAAAGCATATTAGAGTATTTTCACAAAGCCTTCTCATTGCATGTTTCCTCACACTCTCAGTGTTAGCAGACAGCTGAATGACAAGTTTGAATGAGAAACGAGGTGACAAAGCAATGAAGTTATATCCTTCTTTGATGATATCATATCAAATATACAAGTTAAACCGCATTCTTCGGTGATTTTATTATTGGATGTAAATAGATGTTTCTCATGTTTGTGATGGTTATTGTTGAGCAGGCTGACCGATATGGGTTTTTTGAAGGCAAATGTTGATACCTTAGAAAGCAGGGTGGCCGGTGGCTGATATTCAGATATAATTTTATTTATTTTAATAAATACTCCCATGTAAATTTCATTAATATTTAATAAAATTCAAATTTAAAATATGAAAATGGATTAAAATAAATGATTTGTTAAAAAACAAAATGAAACACTGTAAATTCAGAAAAGAAACTGTAATGATACGGGTTGGTAATACAAATGTAGCTTTATTTAAGAATCGTCAAACAGGCAAAGGTCAAAACAGGTGCAAACAGGAGCATACTAGTAATCCAGAGAGTCTTTGATATAAACAGGCAAACGGTCGGCAAAACAGCATGAACAATAAACACAGCAAAGGTCAAAAACAGAGTAAGGCAAGACAACGATAACACTTAGTAATGATCACCTACAGGATAAGGGACTCAGCCCAGTGTGTGTGTGAGAGGTGTCTATATAGTTCTTTTGATTAGTCCTAAACCACTTCAACTCTGTGAGTGCAATCAAGGATGATCTGGATCTGGTGTGCTAGTGCAGGGCATGATGGAATTTGTAGCTTATTTCAGTGGCAGATGTGTAGTTGGGTGAATGATAGGGAGCATTTACCAGCAGACTGCAAGTGCAACGTGGCTGGTGATCTTAACAGAAATATTGTAGTGTTGCTGTGAGGTGTTTCCTGAAAGCATTACCAACAAATTTGGAATACACGTTCCATCATTACCAACACAGTTCAGCAATTTGCTGTGTGTTTGTTTGGTAGAAACAATGGCTCTTGGTATCCACCTAATATAACATATACATGCTAATGTTTTGTTGAGGTTTGATTTTACTATTCTACAGCATACCCAAATAAATAAATAATAATAATACAAAATTACAACTGTTTTTAGACTCATGGAACTCAAAACTGGATGTTTTTTTCTTCTAAATAATGAAATATGACATATTCTGACACAGGGGTTCAGGTGATCTTAGAAAATATTGGTTTTAATTTGATTTACAGTTAACTTTATTTAGTTAAATGCATTCTAACTTTTTTGCTTTATATTAATAATAATGCATAAATGCATATTTATAAATGCAAGTATATTTCATAAAATGTAATAATTTAAAAGAACAATGTATAAATAAAATCAAGTATAATAAAAGATTTAGATGGAAAGCCATTATTCAGAATTCTAAACAAAAAAAAAAAAAAACTGGTTACAGATTTTACATTTATCTGACATTTAGTCATTTAGCTGATGGTTTTGTCTAAAGTGACTTACAATTAAGGAGGCACTTCAGCGATTCAACAAGAAGAGGCAATACACACAAGATGTACTAATTATACAAAGCAACTTTTTTGATATATAGTGATTGTAAGAATGTGTCTAGTGCAAATATGCAAAAACTGGTGGAAGTGTCAGAGAGATGAGAGTGTGTTTTCTACAGGTGATTTGTCGAGCACAATCCCCTGTGTCGGGCGCACTTGGAATTAATAATGATTTTGGTTGTAGTGTGGTGAGGTGGGGGAGTCTTGGTTTGTGCACATGTGTTCAGGTGATCTCGGATAACATAGGTTTTTAGTTGATTTAACCATCAACCTTGATCATTTAAATGCATTCTAACACATAAATAACTTCATTTAAATTATTCAATAAATAAACATTTAATTTGCCTTTGGCTTAGTCCCTTTTTCATCAGGGGTCGCCGCAGCCGAATAAACCAGCAACTTTTCCAGGATATGTTTTACACAGCTGATTCTCTTCCGGCTGCAACCCAGTACTGGGAAACATCCATACAAACTCAGTCACACACATACACTATGGCCAATTTAGTTCATTCAGTTCACCTGTACTACACGTCTTTGGATTGTGGGGTAAACCGAAGCACCTTAAGGAAACCCCTTGCCAACATGAGAAAAGCATGCAATCTCCACACAGAAATGCCATTTGACCCAGCCAGGAATCGAACCAGCGACCTTCTTTCTGTGAAGTGACAGTGCTTACCACTTAGCCATGCTGCCCCAATAAATAAACAAAATCTATTAATCATAATAATATGATCAAAGTTGCATGAGTCTGTAAAGAGGCCTCTTTAAAATCGCATATTTTGAAACCTAAAACAGTTTGGGGACATTGTCAATTCTTTGCCAGTCCTGGCTGCAGTACTTCTTTATCTCCGATTTGTTATTCAATCCGCACATAATCAAAAGTCCAACCTAGGTAACAAATTGAGCGAGCGCCGTTTCATCATACGGGTCAGTTAAAGGCTAGCCACTGCTGGAACAAGAAACCACAAGTACAGCTTTTACAGCTAAGCCCCAATTCGCATTCACTGACAGCCTCAGTGATGCCTTCCAAAATCTGATTCACCCCAAACCTTTGCAGGATGGTCTTTTGTTGCTCCACCGTGATCAGAGACAGACTGCTGGTACCATCTTCCTTGTCTATTTTACTCCGCTAACTAGTCTCGGCCTCCAGCGGAGTGACTGGCATGCTGAAGGGGTTAGTGAGGGCCACTATTCATTCATACAAAGATGGCATTGATCCCAGAACACTCGGAGGGGGCACTTTTGGCGGCCCTTTTCATTGACATTCATACTGTCTTTAGGGGTATCCAAAAGGAAGGACAAAGTTGTTTTCTCTTTTTCCCTCCAATGCGGCATCCAAATTGTGACCAAGTATTAGTTTCCAAAAACCCCAATAGCAACAGATCTAGTAAAAATTGGCTGTATTGAACAACCCGAGATGGAACTGGAGTCAATGGCACAGTGTGTATGCCATTGTTTTATATGCAGCTTAAAATTCAGCTTAGTCACCGTGAGCATTCAGGGCATTCGGTTTGTAATGAGATTTTGACCCCTTGATGCATAACAATAAGCTATGAAACACATGCAGGAACACTGAATTGCCTATTATGAAAATAATAATAGGCTATGTGTAGAAGCAGTTTGAAAGCTATTAAACTTCACATTTCCTTGTCACTGAGACAGTTGGACAATTGGTCATGGGAGCTGATACAGTACTATTATGGGCCGCAATCCATCACTTCTCTTATTGTGCTCTTGAGCTTCAGTGGGATTAAAAATTGGGGTTCCAGTTCTTTTCAAATACAAAAGAGTGTAAGTTTATCATCTCAGGTTCTGCTCGCTCCTCTATCAGCAGGATTTGAACAGGGGTTGAATCATGCACACTCTTATTCAAACCTCACTCAATTTTGGGTCAGAGTGCCAATTTAACCCTTCTGGTCCAACTTAACTTTCCCATTTAACCCTCTGGGTTCTGAGGGTGTTTCGGGAGCCTGGAAAAGTTCTGATATGTCCTGACATTTGTGCCTTTTTTATATGCAAAAGTTATAATTATTAGCTCTCCTGAATTATTATAATAATTGCCCTCTGTATGTTTTTTTTCTTTCAATTTCTGTTTAATAGAAAAAAGTTTTTTTTTCAGCACATTTCCTAAACCTAAAAGTTTTAATAACTAATTTCCAGTAACTGATTTATTTTATCTTAGCCATAATGACATTAAATAATATTCTAATTAGATATTTTTCAAGATACTAGTATTCAGCTTAATGTGATATTTAAAGGCTTAACTATGTTAATTAGGCAAGTTAGACTAATTAGGCAAAGCTTTGTATAATGATGGTTGGTCCTGTAGAAAATTAAAAAAAAATATTGCTTTAGGGGGCTAATAATATTGGTCTTAAAAAAATAAAAATAAATTAAAACTTCTTTTATTCCAGCCGAAATAAAACAAAAAACACTTTCTCCAGAAGAAAACATACTATAGGAAATACGTTAGAAAATTCCTAGGTCTATCAAACATCATTTTGTGAAATGTTTGAAAAATATAACAGGAGGGCTTATAATTTCAGAGGACTTCAACTCTATGTGGCTAAAGTCTAATAGCATTGTAAAAAGCATAAACTAGGCTGCAATACTGGCCTGTAACCGGCTTGCTGAAAAGGGTGGTTCTTTTTTCTCAAAAAGTGAATCTTTTTGCAATTATACGCCTCATTTTCTATTGAATTATGAAATTAACATACTGTAACTTAGTAATATTTTAAGCACTAATCTAAATTAGCTTGTTGGATAGTCATCATAACCACACTTTTTGACTTCAGCAGCAATGATGAGGCTACCTACAGAGAGGAGATACAGCATCTGGCTCGGTATACAGACAATAATTTGCCCCTTTAAACAACTAAGACCAAGGAGCTCATTGTGGACTACAGGAAGGAACGAGTAGGCTCACATGATCCCATTCCTACCAATGGGATGGCTGTTGAGCCTGTCTCATCCTCCAAGTTCCTGGGGATCCACATCTCAAAGGACCTGTCTTGGATCCCCAACACCTCCAACCTGGTCAAGAAGGCTCACCAGTGTCTCTTTTTCTTAAGGCAACTTAACAAGAACCAGCTGTCCTCAACCGTTTTGGTGAACTTCTATCACTGCGCAATAGAGAACATCCTGACTAATTGCATCACAGTCTGGTATGGTAGCTGCTCTGTTGCTGAGTGTAAGGCACTGTAGCGGATGGTGAAAACTGCCCAACACATTACAGGGACCATTGAGGACATCTAGAAGAAACACTGTCTGCGCTGAGCACGCAGTATTCTTAAGGATTTCTCTCAACCTGCTTACAGACTGTTTTGTATCCTGCCTTCTGGCAGGCGCTTTAGCCTCCCCCGGACAAAAACCAGCAGACTGAGGAACAGCTTTTCCCCAGGACTGTCTCCCTTTTGAACTCTGCCCCCCACTGACTCTTTTGCCCTCCTCATACACCCCTATAATCCCCATAATCACTGTACTATTTAATATTTGCACATTTACAAATTGCACATATCCATCAGACTACATTGAACTAATTCATTTTGAATTGTACATACCCACTGCACATATACATTTGTAATTATTTTCATATCTATATGCATTATTCCGATTATTAATAGCAACCTGTACACATATTCATCTATTGTTAATCTCTGTACATAGCTAAAACCTGTATATAATGTTCATAGTACATCCATCTGTAAATATCACCATAGTTTTTCTATAAGTGCACTTAGTAACTTATACAGTACCTATATCTTGCCGGTTAGACCTAAAGTGCATTTCGTTGCCTTGTACTTGTACATGTGTAATGTCAATAAAGTTGAATCTAATCTAATTATAATCTGTTTTAGCAACAATACTATTCAAATAAATTTTAATATGGGCTGCTTTTGGTGCACACCTTTTTTTATTGGTAATTTTTTGTCAAAAGTAATACTTGTAAACTGTTTTCTCCATTTAAAAACAATACAGTAGCGAAAGACTTCTCTCACGTTAGATTATATGTTTTCTTGCACAGCTGGATGTTGGGCTCGTAAAAATTATTTGTTAGCATTGGCCAAAACTAATTAGCTGGTCACACCGAAGCGACAGCCAACAGAGGATTTCGTTTGGTCTTTAAAGCCTTTTTTGATGGGTAATTTTCACCATAATGACATAGCAGTCAAAGTAAGACAAATGAGCTCATGTATGGAAAAAATTCTGGACCTTTGTCAGTGAGGAGTGGGTCTTCCGAACCACCCGAACCTCCCTGGCTACGGGCCAGCAATAATACAGTATGTTAGCAACATTCATGTCCAAGATTGTGTTTTTGTGAAAGAAATGTTTATGCTTGGTTAGTGAAAAATTACAATTCTGACGGGATTCGATGGGGATTGGGAAAGATTTATGAGCAGGGATTCGATCTTGGGATGCCCAAAGTACAACTGCACTACATGTTGATACGCTGCCTATGAGGTTATAGGTGCTTACAGAACAATTATTTTGTGCTGGTTTAACTGGTTGACGAGTATACTTGATATTTCCCTGGAAAAGGTAATTTAGGATAGATTTAAGCCACCATATAAGAAGCATTGTGTCGCACAATGTCTTTAAAATTCTAAACACTGGGTGCATCTCCCAACTCCATTGTTCAGTAGTCAAGGAACTATTCTGGGAGTCAGACATGTTAAGTGCTGTCTCAGTTGCAAATTTCATCCAGTGCTCTGAAACCTTTGCTCCTTAAAAAGTCCCACAATGCACCGTGAAAATTAGGGAACATGCTCACTGTGTTTCTTTTATAGAATTATGAAGCGTGAAAAAACATAAGTCACGTGAACCAAATCACCAAACAATGACAAACAAGAGGTTATTTTTTCTAAAAAAAAACATTATTTTAAGAGCCCCTGTTATACATTTAAAAGGTTATATTTTGGTTTTCAACAACAGTCTGATATGCATGCAAAGTCAAAAAACACTTTCCTTATCGTATAATATGCATTTATTTTTACCTAATTATCCCAACAACTCCCATATTATTTCTTCAACATTTTTATTTGTTTCCAAACCCCTCCTTTATCCCTCCGATACTAATCTGTGTTGATTGGTCTGATGACCCAGTGTATTGCAATATATATGTGTCTATATGTGTTAGCTCAATGCCGGAGTGCATTAAATGCAGTTAAACACCAGCATATTGCTCTATTCTTAACCATGACACACATTCAGTATTAATCCTAAATCCACACAGTGGCAAAAGCTGAACTATTTTGAAACTTGACCACTGCATGGGTGTAGGAAAAGCTAATGGTGGCCTAAGCAACAACAAGGGGCAAATGATTGCAAACTCATAAATGTATTTAAATCCGTAAAGAAAGTGTCACGTCAACGTTTTAGACGTGATAGGAGAATATAAAGAGTTTACCAGATACAGTACAAACCGCGTGGAGTGTTTACAAGTAACAAAACACAATTAAATACATAATTCTCAAGCTAGAGAAAACAAGGAGGCAACCATTTTATTTGCACTTAAATTACTCACACTTGTGAAATGGAGAAAGGAACTGATCCATGAACTGTGTACTGATTAAGTTTCTGTCAAGCTCTGACAAAGTCCCAAACAGTATATCAATAGTATTTTCTGATCCTTCCTTTAACAAATGGCCAACGGATGCCTCGTTGTAAGCATGTAGATTGCTGAAGCACTCGTCAGAAAAATGACAGGAACACAGCACAAGGCAGGGGCTATAATGCTGAGGTATTTTTGCAAAAATACATTTCAACCACTGACTTTTCACAGCCTCATCTTTGGGTAGGGAAAATAATACTAACTTGCCCTCACACTTCAGAGCATCGACTTCACGACATGATTTGACCAGGATCTGCTACAGTGTTTGTCCTCCTCTTTTTTTTTTTTTTAAGTGTTTGTGGCCAGGGATTTTCAATTTCCATGGGTCTGCGCGCGCAACAAATGGGGGGGCTTGAGTTCTGAATTGATGTCATGCCGACACGGCTACAGATTAACATTAACAGGATGATTCATTTGAACCATTTTGAGTCAACTCTTTTATAGATGAATCAATAGTTTTAAACAAGCCTTGGATTTAAGCTGGAAATTTCACTTTACTTAGAGCTGTGTTACACATTGCATGGAAAGTCATTTCCAAAATCCATAATAGGGGCTCTTTAAGATTATTTATCTCATAGATGAACATAGTTAGACAGGTACACAAAAAAGATTAATTGGATTTACTACATTTAAGGTAAAAACTTGCAAACAATTTATATGGGCTGCATTGATACAAACAAATTAAATTATTAATGTTCAACTTAATTTGTTTGTTTCAATTCAGCCCATATAAAGTGTTTGAAAGTACTTACCTTAAAACAATTTAGTAAATCCAATGAATATATATTTTTTTTCAGTGTACAGAGCAATATAGCAAAACATTTATAAACTATTAATGATTGTGATTTTGCTGGTATATGAAGTAATGAAATTATTTATCTATAACGTACTCTTAAGGACTTTATCAATTTAATATGTGAAAAATACAAGTTATGTTGTCATTCATTAATTCCAAGTTTTGATGTTGTATAATGAGGACGTTCTCATGTCATGTTCAGTGTGAACCAAGCTCATCACTGTCCTTATCAGTATTTTATGCACAACCTACTGATTCACAACCTCGGGAGCTAGAGGGCTGATTGAGATGCAACCATTGTTTTCTATGGGTTTATGAACATTCGCAATGCCATTCAGCGTCTGTCCACGGTGCCCAGCAACAAATAGAAATCAATAGTATTTTCACAATGTGTCATCTGTAGGCCACAATGGAGAGCTGAATGTAAACATTGGCACTGAACCAGAGAAACTGGCAAATTTTTTGGATCACTGAGCTGAAATTGAGTTCTGAATTGGAAAAAAAAAAACATTTAGAGTACTAAAAACGACAAGAAGTTATTACAAATCAAGAAAAATAGAGCCTATTGAAGTTAGTTTGTCAAGATATTTGACATTTTCCCACTTAGCAAGTTGATCTCTATGTTATTTAGCAGATTCCTTGTATTTGTTATGGTTTTAGACAGCATAAATAAGCAGAATAAAGTATTTAGTAGCAATTATTGTGCAATATGATGCTGGTGTTTAAATATGAGTATCACTATTTTGGTTGTGAATATATATCTGATCACATTATGACTTAATGAAAACACTCTATAGAAAACACTTATGATTTTAAAGATTTAGCATGATGTGGCATTGCAAAGTTTGTTTCTCCTCACTATCATCACTGGCTTGCTTGGTTTGGAACTTGTGGATCTGCACATCATTGGATTCACTCTTCTGTGTTAGGGCTTTTAGCAGTGACATTTACATTACAATGAACTGAAATAAAACGGATAAGCTGAATTGCGCTTCTTGCCTGGCATGGGACCAGATGGGATTGCTTGTGTGATACACTCGTGATATTACTCATAGTACAGCTGATGGTGGTCATAGCAACAAACAGCAGGATATTGTGAGCACAAAACAAATTTAAACCAGCAATCGAAGAAGCACGCGTTGTGTTTTCAACTTAGTTTTGGATGCAATATGTGAACATCCCCATACAGATTTAACCTGAGATATACATTACAAGCACTGATCTATAACAGATACGCGATTACAAGCCGTGCAGAACGACAACTTCCAACACACAATTAAATGCATATTTTGCAAACTAAAGAGAACGAGGCAGCACACTTTAATCCCACCTAAATGTTCTGTAGGAAGGAGAAACACCTTCAGGATTTGGAGGAAGAAGAAACTGGTCCATTTAAACTGTATAAGTTACTGAAAAAGTCCCAAACATTAGTAGCCTTTGCTGCTCCTTCCTTTAATAACAAATGGCCGAATTTTGCATGCAGCGTAGGTTATTGTATTTGTATCAGACAAATGACAGGAACAAACACAGCACATGGTATACTGTGTTATTGTTATGAAAACAAACGTTAACTCTGGCCATCTCTCAGTGATAGCAATCTTTACGTCATGATCAAGCCCACGTTTTACCAGATCTGGCACTTCATTTTTGGTGATGTCTGATATTGAGGTCGACGCGTGCAGGCAAAAGATCCGAACAAAGAAAAAATCATTCATTCACATGACTCTGAGTCGACTCAAAAGAATCAATAGTTTTAAACACAGTGCATTTTCAGATTTAAACCTCAGCTGGGTGTTTCCATTCACTTTGACACTGCACAGATGGTATTTTTCAAAAACCCATAATAGGGGCTCTTTAAGAAACTTGGGTAACCCAGCGGGTACCTTAAATATAAGAAAGTAAATGTAAAATAAAATAAATATGTTTTGTTTAATAGAGAGCAAATTATTATGCTTTTGAATAGTATTTTTTTTATTTTGGTTTATGCACTAAATTTCTACAAACGATGTTGTATACTGTAAACTTGTATTTCTTTTCTCACATTAATAATGCATGTTTATTTTCCTCATTTACAATATATGACAAGTTTAAAGACTGATTTTTTTCTGATTTCTTCACTCTGTGATCAGTTGCTTTGCATAAATATAAGCAGATGTTTCAGTACAATGTTGTAAAGTCTTTACAGCAAATGTCACATCCATAATGTTGATATTGTCTCAATAGCTAATCTCACGCAGGTGTTTAATGCCTATAGACAAGTGGGCGTTTTATATGTATGCTCTTTTGTTAATAATAACAGTTTGAAATCTTGCACACATGAATTTTAGCATGTCCCAAATCAGCAAGTCAGCTCTTAGAACATGTATTTATAGTAAGAGTATCCTGTGGATGTTTCCCATTGGAGTCTCCGGATGGATCCTGGTGGTGTTATTAGTTTCCATAAAATACAGGCTGCTCTTCTTCGGATCCTCCATGAAAAGCCTGTTTTGTTGCAGGCGTTTTCTGAATATGGGATAAAGTCTGACAGTGTCACAGAGCAGAAGCCTCTAGTGGCACGCAGGCTTTGTTGATGTTGGGCAGAAATAGAGCCTGGTAAATTGAGTTTTTCCTCCGCAGGAAGAAAAGCACAGGCCATTTCCTCAGACGCCCTGGTGTGGGTTTGGGAAGGAGGTTGATCTTAGATTTTGGTTCATCATCTGTCTGTAAAAAAACAAAAACAAACAAGCACACATACTGTACAAACAAACAAACATACTAGCAAACAAGCTGAAGACAAATAAGTGTACAGGAATAAATTGATTTGATATTAACAATTTTAGAAAGTGATACATACTGTATCTGTTAATTGTAATAATAATAATAGTCACAACAATAACAACAAAAGCGAAGACTGTGGTGATGATGATAAATCTACAGGTTTATGAAATAAAATAATAAGAAAAATTACAAATAAAATGATTTGTCAATTTAATTTATAATCAATTCATAATAAATGTAAATTTTAAATATATTAATAATAATAATAATAATAATAATGATAATAATACAAATAATATGTTTACAGGATTAATAAAAACTTTTATATTAATAGTAACAATCAAAATAATTTAATTTAATAATTCATTTAAGTAAATGTCAGTTTTTATATATTAATAATACAAATAAAAATATTAATACTACTACTACTACTACTACTACTACTACTACTACTACTAATAATAATAATATATACATAAGATTAATAAAAACATTTATATTAATAGTAACAATTAAAATAATATATATTTAATTCATAAATAATTTATAATAAATCTAAATTTTAATATAATAATAATAATAATAATAATAATAATAATAATAATAATAATAATAATAATAATACATATAATATGTTCACAAGATTAATAACATTTATATTAATAGTAACAGTTAAAATAATTAGATTTAATTTATAATCAATTTATAATAAATGTTAGTTTTTTATATATTAATAATACAAATAAAATATTAATATTAATACTACTACTACTACTAATAATAATAACAACAATACTAATAATAATAAACAATACATAATAATAATAATAATCTTATGGTTGATGTACAATCTGATTTTACTACAATTAAACTTTTTAATACATAGTATTTTTTATTAATAGAAATGTCACCATTTACAGCAGAAGTTCATGAAACTAGTAAACCCTTTGATTTAGTGACAGTGTCAGTTTATAAGTTTGAGACAAGAAACACTTTAATAGTTTGATTTTCTCACCTCTTGAATGTTATTTATAACTATGAATGTGCAGACCTTTATTTTGTCTGCACATTTGCCACTTTCTCAGACTTTAAATGGGGTGCTGTGGACTTGGTTGGATGGAGCTCTGAATGTTTTCTTTCACTGACTGAATTAAAGTCTGGCCCAATTACCACAACACAGAGAATCAGGGCTCATCACTGAACAAAGCCTCCATTCACTGAAGCAGAGTGTCTGCGTTTCAGCACACGGGAATAGTATACGTTACCTGCGATTGACCACAGTCGTCCTGTAGTATTACCATTCTGTGACCCTGCAATGAAGATTTGTTTTCTTTTTCCTTTTTTTTCCCCCAAGTTTTCAGGTTTAGTAAAATAGCAATGACGTCACAAAAAACAGCAAGCTATAAGGTACATCAAGCCTAATATTATGCTGTTTATGTTTACGGGCTATTTGGGTGTTTCTGTCTGTCGGCTGTCAAATATACATTGCGAAAGAAAAAAAATCTTTTGAAAAAAACTTGTCATTGATTTTTCAGGAAGAATGACATACTGATATTCATCTCAGACTCATACATAACACAATGTCTGGATGAGATAAATGCAGGAATTTAATATTACATAACAGGAAAGCTATGGCCTGTCATAAGGAAACTCTAACTGCAAACTTATACAAGGAAGACTGGCATTGTGTAATTTCCACCAAACACTTGTAAACACAAAAGTAAACACATGGAGGAGTTTGGGGGCTGTAATGTCTCCTGAAATAGACAAATGCATAAACACATTCAAACCCATGCAAACATGCACATGCCACTGTACATTTATTGTTTCCTACGGGCTGTAAATATAGGTAATGACAATTGTCAATGTAGTATATACTGTATACATACATGGACATTAAGTTAATGGGAATTTTTTTTCTTTGTTTGCTTGGAAAGAACACATTAATTTGTAATGTTCAAATAAATACAGATTTTATCTTCTATTTGCCAAAGAATACACTGTAAAGAAAAATATGATAAAAAACGACAGTAACATTTTTTACTTTTTAAAGCAAGGTCATTTGTTATTCAAATCTTTATTTTGTGAGTTGGACAAGATTCAACTTGATGTTTAATTTTACTTGTAACTTGTAAAGTTACGTTTAAGACAACAAGTTTTTTAAACAGTGTATATTAATTTTCTATATTAGGCAAATCTACTTTCTTCAAAAATATCAATGTCATTTTTCATTGAGCAATACATCAACATATTAACATGATTTCTGAATGATCTGATCAGTTAACCATCTAACCAGTCAATCAGTCAGGCAACCAATGAGTCTATAAATCAACCAACCAGTCAGTCAGTCAGTCAGTCAGTCAGTCAGTCAGTCAGTCAGTCAGTCAGTCAGTCAGTCTGTCAGTCAACTAATCAATCAGGCAACCTATCAGTTAGTCAACCAACCAACCAGTCTGTGAACCAGTCAATATATCAACCAATCAATCAACCGGCCAACCAACCAATCCAAACAACCAACCTAACCAACCAGTTTTGGTGACACTTCCTGAAAATGCTGAAGACAGCACTGTATACTATTTGCACAGCCATTTAAAAACTACAGTAAAGTTAGACATCACTGCATTTAGTGAGGTATCTGAGTACAAGACACTGAATATGTATGTTTCACATTTTTTATGCATTTGCTCTTTACAATCCTAATTTATTCACAGCATTGTGCAAAAGAATAAAAACACACTTACTTACAACAAACATAAGCTCTCTTTCGGTAAAGCTGCGCACAGCTGCATAAAATATGCAGTACATATCGGAACTGAACCTTCAACACACACAGGTCTGTAAATCATTCATCAAATTGTTCAATTTTAAAGACATTTTCAGGAAAATAAAGATTATTATTATTATTATTATTTATATAAAATTTGCTCGACAGATTTTGACAACTAGTTCAACATTTTTGTATGTAATGACTCAAGTATTGAAGTGAGGAATATTAGTTTTATATGAAGTGACTATTCATCATTCACAAGTTAATTGACCGAGATAACATAAGCAAATGATAATGTTATAAACAGCAGAGAGTTGTATGAAAACAATTGATACATGTCCAAAAGCATTTGCAATTTGTTGGAAGGAATGCGAAACTGCTACTAGGATGTGCACAAATGACTAATTGTTTTGAGAAATGCATTAACTGTTGTGCAAATGTGAATAGTGTTGTGTGAAATGCGCCAAAGCGACTGAGAAAAACTGTAAAGAACATTAAAAACTTACTTCAAACTTTGCCACAGGGATATGCAATAAGTACACATTTTAAATTCTTTCTGGAGGGTTCAAGCCTTAAATCCAAGTGGTCAGACTCACTCACACACCCCATAATTTGTATTCAGTCTGGATATTTGTCAAATATGAAACCCTGCTGGCGTTTTCTCCTCCTGGTGAAGATATTAGTATGAGAATGAGTTCAGGTTCAGAGGGTGCTCATATTCTGTTACCTGACTGTCTAATAAAGGCCGGATTTACTGCAGCAGCTTTCCGTTTGACGCATAAGACGGCAGGTGTGTGAGGGTCTGTGATTTTGTCTGTGTGTGGTGCACATCCAAAAGTTTGTTTTGTGTTTTGGACTGAATAATTGTAAGGTGTTCTTTGAAAGGACAAGTTGTTTTTTCCTGCAGTCTTTTTGGATCACATCCACCTTTTCATTCTAGCGTCACACCAAGACTCATGCTTGGAACTGAAGGGGAATGTAGTAATTTAAATTGGGCTAGTATTTTAAAAAGTAAAATCTCCATAACCTCAGTTTTACCACACATGGCTCCTATTCTAAACCTCTCATGACATGAAACCGTATGCAAATGTTAACTTAAGTTACATGGAACTCGGCACACGCTATAGCAGCCCTGTCAAACCAATGCAAGACGGCATTCGTAACACTCCACACGCGAGTTCATTAGACTTGCTGATCAGCCGTACAAAAACGTAATCAGCAGCGAGGCTTTAGGTGCACAGTCGAACCGCAATCAAGAGCCCACTTTCATTACCTCCTTCCTTATTCTCCTGGATTTTCATTTGAAGGGTGTTCTGAAACTGTTTAATTTCGCTTGATGAAATATATAAGTGGTTAGATCTTGGCCTTGTAATCAGAGCATTGAGTTTGCGTGTGATTATGGTGCTGGTTAAGAGCCCCTCTTTGGTTATTTGACCCACTCATCCTGCTGTTTACTGCACAGCCGTTTCAACAGATACGCTAACAGGAAATGCCTCGTTTTCTGTATGGTCGTTAAATTGTAGTTAACGCTTTCAGTTTATAATAGTCCTACTTGAATCTCTTCATCCATATGAAGAGTCCAAACAATATTGTACTATATTTAACTTATTAGCATCATAAGTCATTGTCTGTCAAGAGAAATGCGTTACAGGAAAGTGTATAACCTTATTAAAACAACAACAACAACAAAACATTGCGGCCAATTAAAATGTATAACTTATAACTACATTTTATATGTATTTGTAATACAATTTTGTCCTTTAATAAAAGCAGTCAGATATATGAACTGTACCTTTAATTTTACCTGCTCAAAGAAAACACTCTTTTTGAATGCATCGAACAAAATTCAAGTACACGCACTGAACAAAATGACCAATTAAAGCAAATAAACAAATTATCCAGCTTTCTTTTTTAGCATTTTCGAGGGAGAAGATAAATGCCTATGATTGGTCACGCTCTCAACAGAAAAGGTTGCGGTTGGCTTTAACGCTCTGGCGCTGTTCACCAATGAGTAAACAGACGGATAAACAGCAGCAGTGATCACAGCTATCAAACTATTTCATAACTGTAACAAGAGGCAATTCAATCATAACTTAATGATAAAACAGTTGTCATAACATCATTTATCAACATGTGGCTTTTTTTTTTTTTTGATTCTCAGAAGATAATTAAAGATGTTAAACAAAAAATATGCTGCGACCATTGCTGTTTTACATCCATCAAAATGATATGCAGGCACCTACTGGCCAGTATCTATCAGCTGATAACAACTAATTACGCTCATTTAATAGAGTGATAACACTTGAATCTGCTGAGAATTTTATTTAATTATAACCTTGCCAGTCCTACGCCACCCAACCCGCTCGAATTGGTATCGAATCGGTGACCTTCCACATGGGAGTCGGTTGCTCTACCAAGTAGGCTAAAGACCATAGCCTCTAGCGTCTGTCGCTAGAGCACCTTTAGAGGTCAGAGGAGTGATGTTTTACCTGCACAGCCTTTACTAGCTAGCCTCCGTTACACTCCTCCCATAAACCTCGCTCCCATCCGGGTCACGGCACCAATGTAGCCCCGCCGGTCCTACGCCACCCTACCCGCTCCGAGCTGGTATCGAACTGGTGGCCTTCTGCATGGGAGTCAGTTGCTCTACCAAGGAGGCTAAAGACCATGGCCCCTAGTATGTCACTAGAGCACCTTTAGAGGTCAGAGGAGTGAGGTTAACCTGCACAGCAATTACTAGCTAGCCTCCGTTATGTAAAGATGATGTTCAATTAAAATAATTAGTAAATTTCCTACTGTAAATATTTCAAAACACAATTTTGATTAGTAATGTGCATTCCATTTAGACAACTTTAAAGGTGATTTTCGTAATATTTAGATTATTTTAGATTCCATATGTTCAAATATTGGCCAAATATTGTCCTAGCAAACCATACATTATTGGAAATGTTATTTATTCAGCATTCAGATTATGCATGAATCTCAATAAAAACAAATAAATGAAATAAAAAAGCCCAAGACTTTTTTCGATTATGTCTGATTTTGTGGTGCAGGGTTACATTTTACATTTTGTTTACAACTGTATTTAGTCTTTAATAGGGCCTTAATCACTTCCCTTTGTCCACTTTTACCTAATTTAAATACATTTTTACTATAGTTGTGGGCAACTATATGTATAGAAACTCTGATATTTTGATCTACTATTAAATAGGCTTGCACAATGTACATATGAACACAAAATGAGGCATTGAAGAGCAGCAGCTTCCTTTTGGTACTGTAGACACAAAAATACTTAGAATTTGTGACTGGGAAGAGAAAATTAAACTTTTTAATTTCCCTCCCTTTAAACCGTGCTTAAGAATGATTTCAGTAACCAGACAGTTGTTGGTTTTTGTGGCTGTTCAAATGCAATCGACCACATCAGCGTTTGTTTACTCTAAGAAATAATCTTATCGAGTGTGTTTTCAACTACCTCTGGAAGCGGCCAAGAGTGGACGAGCTCAAAACATTTCAGACCCTGCTTTAGTGTCATCAACTTGTGTATGGATTAACAAAAAAAATGCATTTTAATTCCAGGTGTGAACGTGTCTTTCAGTCTTTTTTTGAACACTCCATGTTTTAGCCCCTATATTAAACAAACCAAACATTTTTCAGCATGCTCTGGACAGCATGTGCTCTCAATTTAATGAATAAGATCTACAATCACAACTAAACATTATTTCACCAGCTTTGATATGTGGATAATCTAGACATGACAGCTCAATTATCTCATTCCTGTTTTATAATAGAAAACGCCAGTGTAAGCACGTGATTTAGATAAGATGTGAACAGTCTCGTTTTTATTGAAATGATTCCTCCAAATAGAGATTTTACCACACGATAGGATTTATTTGTGTTTACTGAAAGTGACTTGCGGATGCAGCTATTCATCAAACCTCAGATTTACTGTATTCATTATTTCTGTCTCTTGGCAAAAGCAGTCAGTCTTCCTTCCTGTTGTTTTAATCTCCTGTTTTGTCAGACCCCAGTAAAGCAGCATCTATCTGCTTCTCCTTGGGAAGGTTGCGAATGACATTAGCTATGTATTCCCTGTTGCCTTGATCCAGAGGAGAAATTGGATTTTTATGTTGGGTGGCTATGTTTGTTGTAGTTTTGGTTGGTCAGAGCTTTTTCATCCAATTCGGTCCAATTGGTTATTCAACTCAGTCTTTGTCAGACAGATGACCACGAGCTGGAGGAAGACAGTTTGGCCTATATACCGACTATTTACATTCTCCTCTTTTCTGTGTCCCCACCAGGTACTTCTTCATCGCCTCAATCAGTATGCTGCATCCAAGATTGATAAGAATATCACGGAGGAGACTGTCAAGGTCAGTTTTGTCACATTCAAGCCTCAGATATTAATATTTGATAGAGAAATCGTTCACTGAAAGATGAAAATGACTATGCCATTTCAAACATGCATGCATTTTCATCCATAAAAGGAGGAGTTCATCCATAAAAGGGGATGTTTAGCTAAATGCTCTTGTTTTATTATGATGAAAATGCTTTAAAAAATCACTAGATATCACCCATAAGGCAAGAGATGCAAAACTATTTTGTTAAATAAAATAATGAAAAAATTAAATATAACAATACATAATCTTGAAATAATAAGATTTAAAGAGCTACAGTTTATGTAAAAATACTAAAGATACTTCAAATTACTAAAGTTATATTGTATAAAAACTTTTGAAAATATAATAGTGACACAAACACAGAAAAAGACTTTAAGGGCTGTGTTTTATAGGCACAAAGTCTAAAGTGCATCACCCAAAAACTTGTCCGAATACACTTTTGCTATTTTAAGGATGGAGAAATACGCTCTGTGACCTGGAGCAAGCTCTAACAGGGTTGTACTAATTCTCTTAATGAGTTATGGGTGTGTTTTGACCATACAGACCAAACGTGCACTAATCAGAGTCTCATTTTCCACTCCCTTTAAAAATCAGTTGCATCGCACCATGGCGCATTTGCTATTTACATGGCGGATTTTATTACGTGGTAAAACTGAACGCTTCACTAGCAAGAAAACAGTTAAACAGATAGGATAACAGGATAAAGAACAAGCCTCCTTCATTCTGGCTTTTTACTTTCTCGTTCTACATATTTAATTTTGTTTGTTAAGCGCAAAGATCCATTTCAAAACTATTTCTAAATTCAGTTCTAATTTTCAGCAAACAAATAAATGAACAATAATAATGAAGTGTGGTCAAAAACTCTAATCATTATATTGTTATATCAATACATATGTCCTATTCTTATGCCCCATATGGTGATGCATACATCTCCAAAAGCCGGCAGGTGTACAACTGAAAACTTGTTTTTATTAAAACAAATATAAATATGCATATAATAAATTTTATAGTATAATAGTATTATTATTATTATTATTATTATTATTATATATTATTAATTTATATTATTGTATATTAATATTATTATAGTAATATTACTACTACTACTACTACTACTACTACTACTAATAATAATAATAATAATTATTATTATAATAATGACAAAATTATAACAAAAATGCAAATGCCAACCTGCCTACCCCGACATGAACTAGGCATGGAAGTAATGATTTTTATATTTATGTAGATTTTTTTTTTACATTTTAATCCTTTATATTTTTTCATATGTAAAGATATTTGTGTATTGCTGTACATCCTGTGTGTTTGGACCTGCATAGGCGCAAAACTAATTTGATTTGTGCTGGACTTCAGATTAGCTTTTTGTTGGTCAACGGTGCAGTCTATTTCAGATCCTCAAAATATTCAACACACCAACAATGCGCCTTAACACACCTCCTTTTTGGACCGGAACACCCATGCGTTCACAAAAGGGGGCTAATGGATTTGCTATTTAAACAACCTAATGAAAGCTTGAAAATTACAATTGCGCTGGTCTGATAATAGCAACAAATCACGCCACAAAGATCTTGCGCTTTATTGTGCAAGGTGTATGATAGGGCCCTAAATGTAAAGAAAACTGAAGTTATTCAAAAATGTTTAATTTAACATTTTTCATTAACTTTTAAAATTTTCATTACATTTACATTTTTTTAATATTTTTTATGTTTGTGTTAATTTTATATAATCTAAAAAAAAACAATGTTACATAAATAGAGTGAAAAAAACTAACTAAAACTTAAAAACAGTTAAAAAGATGCTTGCACTCTAAGATAACCACGAAGAAATTGGCCATGAGATTTTTGAGATGGAAAGAGTATTTTATGTGTGTTTGTGTGTGTATGTCATGGTTAGGGATGCCACTGTTCTCAGTATAATATTGTACCATACGGTACGACCTCCACGGCTCAATATGCGCTTGTGAATTGGGGTTTTCTCGGTTTTGCGTTTAAATAATTTATGTGCATTTTATGTCTTCTTGAATTGACTGTGTGTGCCTCTAAATCCATGAGCTGAGATGAGGAAACTCTTCCCTGTGAGTAAATATCCAATCACTATGCTCTAAAGTTAGGGGGCGCTTGACCATCATTCCACACTTTAACA
Source organism: Danio rerio (assembly GCF_052040795.2). NCBI lineage: Eukaryota > Metazoa > Chordata > Actinopteri > Cypriniformes > Danionidae > Danio > Danio rerio. The sequence goes on from NC_141044.1 coordinate 22,018,444, forward strand.
TTGTGAGCGGCGGTAAAGTGAGGCTGAGGCAACAGTACGAGAAAGCCCTGGCGTCTTTCAAATCTGCGGTGTGAGGACATTTGAGTTTTGCCGATAAGCATAATGCTAATAAAAGAAAAAAATGTTGAAAAAAAAAAAACTGTGTGCAAGCATTGTTTTACACGTATAACCATGACTGCACATCTGTAGCACCATCACCCAGCAATATCACTGTCTGAAGGCAGAATAGCAACGAAGGCTATAAAGTCCTCCAAATAGCAACATTACCTAGCTGAATTTACCGAACTTATTCCGAGAGACACATAAAAATAACAAAGGCAGTGCGGGTGTCTATTGCTAAAGATTTGCAGCCGTTTTTGTTGATTGGTGATGTGGGCTTTTGTCATTTGATAAAAGCACTCGATCCGTGTTAAAGACTACAGTCTCGCATTTTTTTAGCACCGAGATAATGAAGATGGTTTATTTATGTTTAGTTAAGTACAACTATGTTTATTTGAAATGGCCAATTTATCTTTATTAACTTCACATGTATGTTTATTTTCAAAGTGTAGGATTTTATGTGTTCCCCAGTTTGTACATGGGCTACCAGCAGCGAGATTTCAGTGTTAATTTTTTTATACAATACACTAGGAACTATTGTACTTTTCTTGGCTTTTAAGTAAAACAAAATGAGTATTGCAATTCCTTAACCTCTTACTGTTCCGATTGCCTATAGAATAATAATAAAAAAAAAAGAAACACGTCAAGCCATAGGAACCGAACCGAAAACTGTGTTAAAAAAACGAGGTATGTATTGAAATGTGAGCTAACTGTATTGTTGCATCCCTAGTCATGGTAGTAATAGTTTCCATACTTTACATACCTGTATACATTAAATAATCAGAATTGAACTTCCTAGAGTGCCCTGGGAAAGGTATTAAATAAATAGCTCAAAACAATGGTGTATTAATATTGTATAAATTAATGAATTAAGTTAATTTACTGTAAAATGTATAAACATTTCTACCATTTTTTAACAGTAAAAATCTAACAACCACAAATGCTGTTTTTTGGCCAATTATTTTGATATATTAGTACTTCAAAGTCATAAGAAATTTTGTGACACGTGCTGGATTTTAGATGAGTGAAATTGAACGTCATTGGTTTGTTCATTTCCTGAGTTGAATTATGACAGGCTTTGGGGTAAGCTATTTGAGAACGTTTGCATATTTATGAAGTGCAAAACATGAACTATTTCTTCAAGCCAAGGTGCATGGGTGGAGGAAACGGTTGTAAACAATAAATTTTCAGGATGGTTGGCGGTGCGTGACAGTAAATTCAACGCAGTCTTACTGGGATTTATAGAGGGACAATGGGAGCATGTAAACAAGCTCTGTTTGCATGTTTGAGAGTGTTTCTGAATATACATGTTTGAGGACATGTGTGCGTGATGCTGACTGACCAGAGGCCACGCAGAGTTCAGGGTTATTGAATGTCTGAACTCTGTAGCACACAGCTGGCTTGTCTTCAAATAGAGTGCTCCCTGAAGATTTTGGACACTTAACAGATGTTTTATAAATGTCTGAAGGTTACAGAGTTAGGTATAAAATATCCACTGAAAAGTCTTAAACAATTATCTTAAATACATAGTTCAAAACTGAAAATTAGCTGCTAATTTGTTGACCCTCAGATGATCCAAATGTAGTCAACTTTTTTTTATTCAGCAGAATATTAAAACAAAATGTAAGTCAAAAGCTAAGACTTGAGAGTGAACATTAATACATAAAACACTAAGAAAAATTAATAAATCTTAAGGGTTCATTAAAGTCTTATGAAGTACATTTACATTTAGTCATTTGGCAGATATTTTATCCAAAGTGGCTTACAATTGAGGAGGCATTCAGCAATTCAATAAGAAGAGGCAGTGGTAGAAAGGCAGTGAAAGCCCAGACAGCAGCTGAAGTCTCTCAGGAGTTATTCAGCAAATCTCTGCCCTTTCTCATTGTAAATTAATATAAGCTGCTTCAGCCCAATATCTACATTAGCAGGATGATGATGAAGATGAAAACAGAGTGGACATTTCAGCTGGACAATGATCCGAAACACAGCCAAGGAAACTCTTAAATGCTTTCAGAAAAGGAAAATCAAGCTGAAGAATGGCCCAGCCAATCACCTGACTTAAAAAAAATAAAATAAAATAAAAATTAAACATCATATTTAATAGACAAAACCCACAGAACCTTTAAGATTTTTACACACTGTTGAAAAACACATGGCTGGGGAATTTATGTTATTTCATTTACCATAAAGGGGCCGTCTTTAAGCTGCCATCACCACAAAAACCTTTTATATTAAGCATTAAATACATTTAACTTTACCCATATTTGCTTGGGTTTCCTCTGGGTGCTACGGTTTCTGCAACAGTCCAAAGACATGCGCTATAAGTGAATTGGATGAACAAAATTGACCGTAGTGTATACATTATATGTCCACATATATGCCAAAAACATATATGTCCCCTACATGTGTAGCACATATATGTGCCAAATATGCAGGAAATATATATTCCACATATAAGCCAGAAACATATATGTCCCATATATGTAAGAAACATGTATGTCCACATATATGCCAGAAAGGTATACAACCCTTATGTGTATTACAAATAAATGTCCCAAATATTTCAGAGACATCTATGTCTACATATTTGCCGGAAACATATGTCCCCTACATGAATAGCACATATATGTCCCATATATGTCCACATATATGTTTTATATATGTCAGAAATATCTATGTCCACATATATGCCAGAAACATATAGGTCTACATATAGGCCAAAAACATATGTCCTCTACATGTATAGCACATATGTCCCATATATGTCAGAAACATACAGACCTTTTTCTTGGAACGCAAAATTACCCATGATGCTTTGCATGTATGCGCAAGGAGAATGCTAAGAATTTCCGGTCAGCAGCTGATGCATGTAAACAGTCACATTTGGACAGCTTTGAAACGATAGTTTTAATTTATTTTACCAGCTTTTATCATCTTTGAACTAATACTGTTGTCCATCAGCACCATCTCCTGGACTGAATATTTTTAAAAAATGCGATCTAATAGAATGGAAAACAGCTGCTGCGAGGCGTTTTTCCCTCGTTGTCAGACGGCATCTTCTGCCGTTTAAATGAAGCCTCGTCATCGCTAAAGTCAACAGTTTCTCTTTCTTTCAAATATATAACCAGCCCAAACAAATGTAGTTCACCAAAGTGTTTGACAGACACATACTGTACGAAGCCTGTACTGTCCCACTGACACACTGATTTAATAACTGTTACAACGTAAAAAAATATAGGCTAGTGTCATTTCGAAATGACAGAAAAACACAAACTGTGGTAAAATCACATGAAATGAAGCATAAACGGCTCGCGATTAGAATGAACAGCAAATCAGCCAGCAGAGGATCAGTAACAGACTTTTATTGGTCATTTTTGTAAATTGCTTGACTTAAATAAGTTTCATGCTAATAATACGGTTTGCACTATAATGCAGCGAAATATTGCGTGTGTGTGTGTGTGTGTGTGTGTGTGTATTGAAGAGCCGCTGAGATAACAGCTGTCAGGCCGGGACACACACACACTGTATTTCTGATGGCAGACAAGTGAACTAGGAGAATGTTTTTCTCGTATTACTGACAGGCTGGAACCACATCTGACAGTTTAAACGGCTTTAACAGACACATTTCTAAGTTGTGTGTCACAAAAGCACTCTGTAATATATTAAAAACGTTACTGAAACCCATTTTCGGAGCGCAAATTACCAGTTGTAAACGCTGTAAACGGAAGTTTTTAGCATTCTACCGGAAGACGCTGGTCGCTATGGCGCCCACCATGCAGCAGCCATGAAAAAGGTCTATATGCCGGAAACATATATGTCCATATATGTAAAACACATATATGTCCCATATATGCCAAAAAACATATATGTCCCCTACATGTTAGGCACATATATATATGTGGAAGGGCATCAGCTACATTTATCTCATTTTAAACATGTTTAATGATTTATTATTACAGACATTGATTTTGATTTCCATATTTTTTCTTTTCTAACTATATAAACAATCACAGTTTTTGTATTTTTACTCCATTTTTACACACATGTTTGCAAAAAGACGATACCATATGAACCTCTGATATCCATTTATTTTTGCAAGTACAATGAAAATAGAAATTTCAATAACAGAATTAATTAATTAAAAGGCCATAAAAAATAAAACCTCACAGGTGCCACTTTAGACTCATGTTATCATCGATGAGGAAAGTGCAGTCACTTCCAGACATTTTTAGACTCCTCTGTTTTTCCAGATACAGACAATGTCTCTCAATCAGTAAGTCAATGTTTCCATGTGTTTGCTTCGCAGGTGCTGTTTTCAAACCTGGAGGAGATCCTGTCTGTGCACAGGGACTTCCTGAACATGGTGGAAGAGCTGCTGCAGCCTGACCCAAACCCCTATCATGAAGTGGGCCACTGCTTCCTGCACTTTGTGAGTCACTGTCTGATACGCTCTCTCTTCACTTACTGTATTACACTCATCACTGCTGAAAACAACAGCTGAAGATTGCTTCAAGCAGGTTTGAACTCCAGAGGCCTGTTGAGCAAAACAAGTTAAACAAACTCGCAGAGTGAGTTTTAGATTCAGATAAGAGATTTTGATGCAAATTATGGAAACAAGACAATAGTTTTGCTTTTCTGTAGAAGATATTTCTTTTTATTGAATAATTAAATATTTGAAGATTATTTCTGAAAATAAGACAATATTTTCTGCTTGTAAAGAAAACGTTTTTTTGATTGAAAATTTTTTTGATTGGACTTTTTTTCCGAAAACAAGAAAATATTTTTTGCTTGTCTAAAAAACGTTTATTTGAAGCTTTATTTTAGATGTTTAGACATTATTTCTAAAAACAAGATAATATTTTTGCTTGTCTAGAAAATGATTCTTGATTAAATATTGTTTTTAGATGTTTGGACATTATTTCTGAAAACAAGACAATATTTATTTGTATATCAAAAAGGTTTCTTAAAAGATTTTTTTAAATGATTTTTTTTTTTAAAGAAAATATTTATTGATTATATATTTTTTTAGCCATTCGAACATTATTTCTGAAAACAAGATAATTTGTTTTGCATATCCAAATAGTTTTCTTTTATTGGAGATTTTTTTATTTTTTAGATATTTGGACTTTTTTTTGAAAACAAGATAAAATTTTGCTTGTCTAAAATGTTTCATTGAAGATTTAGTTTAGATGTTTGAACATTATTTCTGAAAACAAGATAATATTTATCTGCATATCTAAAAAGGTTTCTTTGATTTTTTTTAGGTGTATATTAGGGGTGTCAAAAATAATAGTTTTTTCTGTGCACTGCGATGCAGACGCGGACAATTTGGTATCGGTTCAGTAATAATCATAACCGGATATTACTGTCGTCATTTACCTCATATGCGCTCTGTTGCGAGGGAGGCGATCGCGAGTATTTACAGCGCTTTAACTACTTAAAACTCATAAATTGTGCACAATTTCACTGTGTGTTTGCTGGATCACAGTGCTTTCACTGACGTATACAACAATAGGCCCCTATTTCACTGAGATCAAGAGAATGAAAGTAGCCTACTCCATTTCTCTCTCTCTCTCTCTCGCGCGCATGCGCGCTCTGTCTCTCGCTCTGTCTCTCGCTCTGTCTCTGTCTCTCTCTCTCTTTCTCACACACACACAGTGGCCCATTTGAACTGCTGCCGTGGTTTTTCTTCGCTTCTCGGCTGTTTTACAACGTTACTTTTGCATCCAGAAACGAGCGTGTGTCTGCAGAGTTTTCTCCACCGTGTCTATCATACATCAGCTGTGAGATCGCCCCTGCCGCTTATCAGCATCACTCATCTGTGAAGAACGCAGCGCGCAAGAGCCAATCGCAATCGTTTTTTTTGAGGGTGTGACCAATCAAAGGGGTGTAAGAGAACTAGACAAGGATCAAGGATCAGAAATTGAGCTGGATATTTATATTTGTTTATGTTATTTGCTAAATGCTCGTTTTGTTTAAAGTTACAGTTTATATATCTGACTGTATTAAATGACAAAATTGTATTACAAATAGTATATAAATATAAATATATTCATATATTTTAATACAAGAAATGCTGCTGTGAAGAAAATATAAAACTGTGTATGGAAAGCACTGTCAATGCACCGTGATGCACCGAAATATCGAATTGAACCGAATCGATGGCATGATAATCGTAACCGAACCGAACCGTGAGACTAGTGTAGGTTCACACCTCTAATATATATTATATATTTTGCTCATCTAGAAAATGTTTCTTTGAAGATTTATTTTAGATGTTTGGACATTATTTCTGAAAACAAGATAATATTTTAGCATGTCTTTAAGGTTTCTTGATTGAAGATTTTTTTTTAGATGTTTAGATATTATTTCTGAAAAGTTAAATTTTTTTACCTTTAAACTGAAATTTTCCCTATTTTATCAAAATGAAAGTGTTTATTTTTTTCCACACTGTGAAAAAAAAAAAGTTCAATTAATTTTTTAAGCTGAATCAAATGAGTTCATTGAATATTAAAGAAGCTTGTGTAAAAACATATGCTGTCAGGACTAATTGATCATATATATTTTTTTATAGTGCAGTTTTTTAAACAAAAACTCGAAAGGATAAACAATGCAGTTTCCTTTTCACAGTCAAGTTTGATCAGATTTACTGAACAGCCTAATAATTTTGACCTGTACCAAATAGCTGTTTTTTTCTTTCTTCGAGGATTCAGGTGATCATCAGAGAGAATACTGTGTTGATCTTTGGATCGGTGTGTTTTCTTCTGTGGGCAAAAGCTCAGAGATGCTGGATTTATGAGTCAAACCTCTGAATAAGCAGTCAGTCGTATGCAGCTTCTGAAGCTTTAGTAGATCTGGTCTCATGTGTGTTTGTGTGTGTGTATCTGCTCAGAGAGGACGCTTTCAGATTTACGACGAGTATTGTGGAAACCATGAAAAAGCCCAGCGGCTCCTGCTAGAGCTCAATAAGATCAGGACAGTTCGCACACTTCTGCTGGTAAGACACTCAGTAGTGCACTGTGGATTATTCTGCAGTGTGTTTACAGTGTTTATTGCTGCTGTTTTTACACTTGGTTTTCATCTCATTTAAAAACTGACATATGGATTCATAATGATCAAGAGAAAAATAAAAAATAAATGAACTGTATATATCAGTATCTGTGCATGTGATAATTGATACGTAATGTTTCATTTATATTTAATATGCTTTAAATACATTAAGGGCACAAAGGTGGAGCAGTGGGTAGCATAATCACGTCACAGAAGGTCGCTTGTTCGAGCCTTGGCTGGGTCAGTTGGTATTTCTGTGTGGAGTTTGCATGTTCTCCCCATGTTCGCATGGGTTTCCTCGGGGTGCTCCAGTTTCCCCCACAGTCCAAAGACATGCACTATAGGTGAATTGAATAAGCTAAATTAGCCATAGTGTATGTGTGTGAATGCGAGAGTGTATGCGTGTTTCCCAGTGTTGGGTTGCAGCTTGAAGGGCATCCGCTGCATAAAAAGTATGCTGGATAAGTTGCCGGTTCATTCCGCTGTGGCTACCCCTGATTAATAAAGATACTAAACCGAAAAGTAATCGAATGAATAAATGGATAAATGAATGAATGAATAAATACATTAAAACATGGAGGTGATTCATGTTTAGAATTTAAATTTAGTTGTACTTTTATTCCCATTTTTTTTATTGAAATGTTTTTAAAATAATGTTGTTAATTGCTTTCTGTAGATGTTTTCTGTGTTTTAATTTAATTTAATTTAATTTAATTTAATTTAATTTAATTTAATTTAATTTAATTTAATTTAATTTAATTTAATTTAATTTAATTTAATTTAATTTAATTTAATTTAATTTAATTTAATTTAAGCTTTTTTGCTGCAATTTTTAATCTGATGATGGCAATGTTGATGCAAAAAAACTTGTTTTACTGTAATTTTCTATTTTATTTTATTTTATTTCAGATTAAGTAAGTGTTAAGTAAGAAATATAATCAAGTTTTTATGGATATTTTGTATTACAATAATATTATTTATTGGTATTTTTTAGTTCAAACAAAAACCAAAATATTATCACATTTGTTTTGGGATTTATTTATTATATAAATCATTTTTTGCTATATTAACAAATATATCAAACAACATTTGGGAAAATTCTTACTGTAGTAAGGAAGATCTGATTCACTCTTGTCTGTCACTGTGCTGTTTATCTACATAAAGGCTACATGCATCAGAGAAATACTGAGAGATCTCTGTGGCTCTAACACACACATGGAAACGGTGGGCTGGGAGAACCAGTTCATTTGAATTAAAGGCACTGGCAACAAAACAGCTACGTCATAACAGCTCAAATTTCCCAGATTTAAAAAGGTATAATAAATAATCTGATTGGTATTTTGAGTTGGAACTTTACAGACACATTCTTGAGACTCAAAATAATTACCCTAAACCTTGATTTTATTATTATAAATTTAGATTATTTTAAATATTATTTTTAATTATTATTTATTGCCATAGTTCTTTATACTTCTTATAAGACTGCTCTATGATTTAAGTTTATTTTAGTTTGTTTAATACTCCACACACAAACAAACACACAAAATTCATAGCCTATTGAAGTGCTAAGCATATCCTAACAGAGCCACTCTCAAAGCCTTCATTTGCATTAAACACATGCTGAAGACTGATGTTTTTGCTAGACATATTTCCGGCTCTTCTCCCTGGACGATGAGCTCATTAATGATCATTGTTAATGGTCAGGAGCAGGTGAAGGTCAGTTCTGACACTGAGGCTCAGAGTGTGTGTGTGTGTGTGTGTGTATGTGTGTGTGTGTGTGTGTGTGTGTGTGTGTGTGTGTAACACTAGATCTCTTGACCTGCTGCGATACACTTCAGCTCCTTAGAGAGACCGACGTGAATTCGTTTTCACTGGCCGAACTGACAGATTGTCCTTCAGTTTTGTAATGGAATGCAGGCAGACGCTGACCGCTCTGAAACACTCAAATACATTATACATTTAAAGACAAGCTGCACACTTGTATATTTTAAGCTGTATTTTAATATTTGTGTCATCTGTTAACTTGTGGATGCACTAGTTTTAAAATATAATAACTTGTGTATTTTATATATTTTAAGAAATGTTAAAATCTTTAGTGCTTATATTATCATTTTTTTTATTTAACCATTTTAAATTTAAATTTTTAAATTTAAAATTTAATTTAAACTTTTCTTTTCCTTTTTTTTAATGTGATTTTTATATTGGTACTTGTTTTATTTTATTTTATTTTTTTAAACATTTGGTGACAAAACTATTACAAAAATATTTTAAAGTATTTTATATATATATATATATATATAATTTTATTTTGTTGTTTACTTTTTTAAAATAAAATTAAGCATTTTGATTCTGTAGTAAAAGTTTCCAAATAACTTAACAATAACAATTTTTAAAAATTATTTTATTATTTTATTATTACGGTTAATTTCCTTAGTGCTTATAGTATAATGTTTTAATTTAATTAAAAATTTAATATAAATTTTAATTTAAAATTCAAATAAAAACACTTTTATAAATAAATTTTTTATTGCATTTAAAAAAAAATATTTTAATAATTTATTTAATTTAATTTCATTTAAATTTCAAATAAAAAAACTTTCATAAATAAAAACATTTATGCTATAAATAAAATAAATAATAAAATATAATAAATTCGATTATAAATATATTTTTATGCTATAAATAATACACCTTAAAAAGGCTGTAATTTTATTTTAATATTTTTTGCTATTTTAAAAATACAGATAAAGATAAATTCAGATAAACTATAGTGTTTACCCAAAAACACAAATATAATTACTCATTTTCTCTGAAGTAAAGAATAATGTAAGTTATCTACACAGTTGGATTGCAAGCTTTTAGATTTACTGCTTCCTGAGTCTTTGAACTCATGCTGTGCAGCTACACAGCCGTAATTGAATTTGATTTAATGGCAATTTTATAGCTATAACCCTGAAACAGCCACTGTTTCAACCTTCTGAAACTCGAGTTCAAGTACAGAATGTTAGCAAAGAGCGCACTGGGGATTTTCTGTTATATTTCGACCCTCTTTTCATCTGTTTTTATCTCTGAAGAACTGCATGTTACTGGGCGGCAGAAAGAACACAGAGGTTCCTTTGGAGGGATACCTGGTTGCACCCATTCAGAGGATCTGCAAATACCCTTTAATTCTGAGAGTGAGTACAGATTATTTACCTATACACATTTTAATAGTTCATTACTTGTAACATGACCAAATTATTGTTCATCATTATTACGTGAAATATTTATAAAAGAAAGTCAGGCAGTGATGTTTTATGTCATCACTTTACATGGAGGGGCACATTGTCTTTAACTCATTTTCAACTGCTCATGGACTCTTGTGTTTAAACATAACAGTTATGTTTGTCCGTCTAGTGTGTGTTTACACTGAAAACATCAACACAACCATTAAAACGAACCGTTTAAACAAAGGAGTCCATGAGTAGTTCAGAATGAGTAAATGATAATGTGCCCCTCTAAGTAAAGTGATGACGTAAAGATGCATTAACAGGTCGTGAGTGCATGTCAGTTACATTTAGCTGAAACTAAAGTGTTAATTAATGCATTAACAAACATTAACTTACTGTACAAGTACATAAGTTCATAATTTAGTAATGTTTAATGTACATTGTTATTCATGTAGTGATATTCAAAATGAAATGTATTGAGTTTATGCATTTAATTAAAAATTTAGGCATATGCAGTATATTGAATGCATGCACTGAAAAAAAAGAAAGTAAAATATCCTCCTGTACTCTTCTTATTTGTGTACAGTGTACTAAACAATATCATTTTAGTCGAAAAGTGTGCTCAGATTGAGAAAACCTGCATTATACTATGTTTAATTTGAAACATTGGTGTGTTGGAGAGTTTATTTGACTGCATTGCAGAGAGCTAGCACTCATGTAACGTCTGTTTCATTCATACTGGCAGACAAAGGGCGCCCTTGCACAGAAAGTCTACAAGTGAGACTCAGAAAAGTGATTTTGTATGATGTTCATGCGGCATTCAGAAGCTCATACAGTGTTTATGGGTTGAAAAGCAATCTTTTAGATGTTTGAAATATATATATCTTTTTAAGATGGCGATGTACTTGCCATACAAAAAAAAAATCACAATGGCTGCGTCCGAAACCGCATACTTCCATACTATATAGTACGCCAAAATCAGTATGCGAACCGAGTAGTATGTCCGAATACATAGAATTCAAAAATCAGTATGCGAGAAGTACCCGGATGACTTACTACTTCCGGCGAAATTCTGGAGTGCGCATCTCATGCACGCTGCGCTATCCCATGATGCCCCGCGAGCGAATTCATGAATGGGAGTGAAGCGACGCAAATTACGCAGGTAGGTCGCGTGACCATGACAAAATGGCGGATGTAGTATGTCCGAATTCCATTCATACTTTCACATTCATACTGTATAGAACGTACTTTTCTAACGGCCGAGTAGTATGTTTAAATTCAAATACAGTACCTACTGAGTAGTAGGCGGTTTCGGACGCAGCCAATGTTTTAAACTCACACATACAAAATTGGTAATCTGAACGTTTTTGCTTTTTCCATTTAAGTTCGGTTTGAATAATCATCATTGTTTTAAAATATCATATTTTGTCAATGTAAGTTACACAGCTGTTTGTAAATGATGACTACATAAATTTAGTTTATTTTAACAAACTCTCCAGCAATACATGCATCCCAGCTTGTAAAACTGAATTCTTTATTTTATTTCTCATTCTGTCATAATTATTTACACTGGATTACAGAAAGGATTTTTTTTTCATTTTGAAGCAGCATAATGGTATTTACTGTATATCATGAATTGTTTTTATGCTATGCTAACCCTACATGCTAGCTCTCCTTAATACCTCAGCTGCCAGTTTGTGATTATTTTGAGACTTTGAATAGTTCTGTCTCTGACAAAAGTCTTGTCACTTGTGTACAAATTGACCTGAAGTGCCGCTGAAATATATTTCCAAAGATTTTTTATTTTATTTTTTTACAAAAAATGGCTCATTTAATCACATTTTTAAATAATGTTTCAGTGCCAAACAAAACTGCCTAAAGTATTCTAATATTCCAAGCTTGGTAAAACCCATTGAGTCAATTTTTGCAAAGATATTTTCGCCTTGTCATATGAGCTTCACCTGTAACTAAAAATGGATAATAAAGGTCTCAGGTGTGTATAAAAAGATCCCCAAGTACACTAGACCTTCACATCAACCATAACTAGACTTCTGCAAACATGCCTGAGAATAAAAAGTTGATTATCAAAGGGCTGAAGACCAGATCCACTGCTGATGTAGCAGACACCTTCAATGTGTCTCAGCGTCAAGTACAGAGAAAAAAAAAAACTTGAAGAGACTTGAAGATATTGCCAAAGCCCACAGCCTGCTAAAAGGATGGATGCTGGAAAAGTGGCAGAAAGTAGATTTTTCAGATGAATATTCTGTTGGATTACACCTCAGTCCCCGCAAATATTGCAGGACACCTACTAGAACCCACATGTGTCTGAGATTCACCCAGAAAACCGTGAAGTTTTGTGCCGGAAAAATCTAGTAAGGAGGCTTGCGAAAAATTGAGTTAGGTAACATCAATTGTCTGAAATACCAAGAAATCTTAGCTACCTTGTATATTCCCATCCATGAAAGAGGCCAAATTTTGCAGCTAGATGGTGCTCCATCCCATACTTCCATCTCCACATCAAATTTCCTTAAGGCGAGGAAGATCAAGATGCTCCAGGATTGGCCTACCCAGTCACCAGACATGAACTTCACTAAGCATATGTTGGGTAGGATGAAAGAGGAAGCATAGAAGACAAAACCAAACAATATTGATGAACTCTAGAAGGCATGCAAGGCTGCTTTCTTTGCTAATCCTAATGACTTCCTCATTATAATTATATGAATCATTGCCAAACCACAGGGATGCAGTCTTTCCAAGCTCATGGAAGTCATGCAAGATATTAAATTTGGATCTCACAGCACCACTACTTAATTTGCTGACATATTTTTGTATTTGCAGTAAATTTGTTTAATTTCTGTATAGGCGACAAAACTTTTGTCTTGCCAAAATTTGACATTTCTGTCTTGATTAAATGATAAATCTTTTTTCAGTGCATTAAACATCATATGGGAGGGTTTAAGCTTTTCATATGAGCCATTTCTAACACCAATTGATTCATTAAGTCAATAGCAGGTGTTTCTACAAAATAAATAAGCAACAAGACTTTTGTCACAGACTGTAGGTCAGTTTTATTTATATAGCACATTTATCGCAGCAAAACTGGCCAAAGTGCTGGACATACAACAGAGTGGAGCAAAAGTAAAAGGAATAAAACAAATATAAAACAAACTGATATAAAACATAGGAAAATACACACAGCAATTAAAAAGCTTGGAAGTCAAAATGCATTTTCAACAGTTTTAAAAGATAAAGTTGCCTGGCGGATGTCTAGAGGCAAATCCATAAAAGATAATTGGAGTGTTCCTTTTAAAAAAATTGCATTCCACACAAAGGCAAGGTTTAAATATTTAAATATAATGTTTAATCATAGAAATATAGTATTGAATCCAGCTAAAACATGTTTTTGATCCCTTGATCCTTACTGTATATTTATCATTCCGACAGCTCAAACACAAATCATTAGAGCACTAAACACTATAGAGTACATGTTTCTGGTTAAAAGCTAAAGTGTTAATTATACTGTACATTTACACAGAAAATCAACAGCAATTTCACAAGCTATTATTTGGTCTAGTTTCATCTATTGCCAGCCTCACTGCTAATGTTTCGTGGCTATTCGTGAACCCAATACACACAAAAATTGAAATGTTTTACTGTAAACACCCACAAGCGCTGGTTCACGAAATAAGCCTATCGTTTCTGGCATATTTACTGAGCTTCTCACAGTCAGAGCCCGCCACGGCCCCTCTCGCTAAATACCAGCGATAGGCATCTGTGGTTGCTCAGATATTTCAAGATGTAAATGTGAGCGACAGAATTAAACTGATGAGGCAGAACCCTTGGGTTAGACTTTGTTTAGAGATAAGTATCTTCCTCTGCAGACCCTGCCTTGCAGTAGCAGCGTTATTACAAGCTACACACACAGTTCTCACTATAATTTGTCAAAAAAATATAGCTGCTAGTTTTGATTTAATTCAATCATTGAATGTTAGACTTTCTTTCAAAGCTAAGCTCACATTGTACTGGTTTTATGATGTGTGATTTGTTGTAATTACACCACTTTCTTGTCACGAAATGTTTGGTAATGTAATGTCACATAATGTTTGTGGATTTTAGGAGCTGCTGAAACGAACCCCAAAGAAACACAATGATTACTCGAAAGTGCAGGAGTCGCTGCAGGTGATGAAAGCCGTTTGTTCGAGTATCAATGAAGCCAAAAGGCAGATGGAGAAACTGGAGGTGTTAGAAGAGTGGCAGTCACATATTGAAGGCTGGGAGGTAAAAACACTCACATACACACTAATAATGGGAATCTACTTTTGTACACTGTTGGTGCTCACACAAATCCTATGAATATGAAGTCAGTTTAGTTTTTCAAGGAATTTGGAACAAACATGAACAAACAAAAAATCTTTGCTGTCACTCCATTGAAAACTCTGGACATCAAGAAGAGATCAAAAAACTGTGACCCTGGACCACAAAAACAGCTGCACTGGTATAATTGCAGGAATAAGCAACAATTCATATTTGAGTCAAACTAATTTATTTTCATTTAATACAAAATAATATTTGAATGTTAAGTAATAATTGTCTTCCATGAATATGTTTTGTAAATTTCTTACCCAGCCGATTCGAATGGTATCACTCAATTGAATGGGCATTATCAGTGGTTATCAGCTGATAGATATGGGCCAGTAGGGACCCTTACCCCTACCCCAACTCTAAGCCCAACCATCAGAGTAATGTAAAAACAGATCTGGATCTGGAGTCTTCTCTATAGTACAGCTGATTAACCATGTGGATAGATGATAACAGCAGAAGCGCAGAAAGCCCCTACTGGCCCATACCTATCAGTTGATTAACACTGATTACGGAAGTTCAATCCAGTGATAACATTCGAAGCGGGTGTCTTACCACAAATATATCAAAACTTAATTTTTTATTAGTAATATCTACTGTTGGGAATTTCTTTTGGACATTTTCTCAATATTTAGATTTATTTACTCCTCAGATCCCCAATTTTTGAGTAATTGTATCTTGACTACAAATTATTCTATATTAGCAAACCATACGTGCATTTACAACCATATATTTCAATGTGGCGACGCAGTGGCGCAGTAAGTAGCGCTGTCGCCTCACAGCAAGAAGGTCGCTGGATCGAGCTTCGGCTGGGTCAGGCATAGTGTCTCTCAAGCTAGGTTGCTTGGTGTGTCAGAATAGGTCACCTCTCATCAGGCTACCATCAGAAGGAGTCTGCATGTATTCAGAATGTCCTTGGTGAAATAGAAGGCTTTGATTGGCTGTCCACCTACCAATCAGAGCACGAGAACTGAAATTGAAGTGACAAAGCTACAGTAATTTTATTGCGTTTCTTAAATATTTGCAAACTAAATGGATTATCTGATATTTTTGCATGAACAAATCCCTCTGTGGTGAGCATTTGTTTACAGTTTGTATGTGTGTACTGTAGCACTAGTTCTGGTATCCCTGTGCAATGGCAATACAGAGTACTGCCATCTGCTGTTATGGAAAGATACCGTACATACTCTCACACAGATGCAGAACATACCTTCTTTGTTTTAGTCAGCTGTTGTCTGTTTGGTGTGTTCAAGCACAGCTTTTCGGTCAAGACAGGATCAGGCAAAACCAATGCGAGTCAGCAACACAGTCAGATTTTGTCAATTTTTGTGGTTTTGTAGAACTGTCCAACAAGTTTCTAACATTAAATTAGCCTAAATTACTGCAAACACACTGTTTTTATCTTATATAAACTGTGATTTTTTTTTGCAGTTGTCCACAGTTGTACAGCTTAATATCTTTATAAATTTTAAAAGTTTTTTTAAATAGATGTGTTCGTCATAGTATAACTGTCTTTACATTCACATCTAATCTATTAAATTAATCCTCACTGAATAAAAACAAACTGAATAATAACGTAAATATAGCTAACTACTTCTCCTGGATTACTTTGACATCATAAGACAAGATGCAGCATCACCAACCCACAGAACCTTATTCTTAATTTTGCTATTGCCTTTGATGCAAATGGTTGAAAGCCTAAAATCTTAAGACCTAATTGAACTGGATGCTTTTGTCCATTTGTTCTTTCAGCCTCCCTCCACCCACCAGCTCAGATGAGTGCTCTTTATACTCTGCCAGCGCTGTCTGCTTTTTGCATCAATGCCTTTAATTAGACCCACTTTGTACGGTAGCGACCGCTTGACCATAGCACAAGATTAACTCCGCCATTATTCATATTTAGATGGCTGATTAGCGCAGAAATACTTTCACAAGAGCTCTATAAATGAACCACAAACTACATCCAACGTGCAGACTTGTTCAATCCCCATGACCCATCAAATAACCAGCAGGTACCATCGACTGCAGTTCGAAACTCATTTATTTTCTAGACCTCGCCCTTAATAATGTGTGACTGGGCATAGGGCTGTCGGCCAAGGGTAACAATGGTAGTGATTGTGCGGGCAGTGTGGGTTCTGTGCTTGGGGTTTATGTAACAGACCCATCCCGTCCTGTCCACTGAGGTTTTATGCAGGCGGGCTGCATGGTGGAAAGATAGAAGAGGTGAAGTAAAAGACCCAGACATGGTGAACTCGAACTCATTAGGATGTAGAAGTCGATAAGGACATGAATTAATAGAGTGACTACAGTAGTTTAGATGATACCTGAATGAATGTTCTCTTTTACTTAATTAACCTAATGTAGGAACTAAGAATATGCAAAAGTCAGATGTCCTGCATGTCTTGCTTTTAGTTTATTTATTTATTTATTTTGGCACCACTCACTGTTTAATTAAATTTCAAATCAAATTTATTTGTACTGTATAGCGCTTTTTACAATTGTTATTTCAAAGCAGCATCTATCTATCTATCTATCTATCTATCTATCTATCTATCTATCTATCTATCTATCTATCTATCTATCTATCTATCTATCTATCTATCTATCTATCTATCTATCTATCTATCTATCTATCTATCTATCTATCTATCTATCTATCCATCCGTCCATCCATCTTTCTATCTATTAATTAATTAATTAATTAATTAATTAATTAATTAATTTATTTATTTATTTATTTATTTATTTATTTATTTATTTATTTATTTATTTATTTATGTGTGTATGTTTGTACTTTTGTTTTAGTTTTTTTTCTTTAGTTTTAAATTCCAAAATGAATCCTCCTTACACTTAAAAACTTTACAATGATAATAAAGCTTGTTAACAAGTTTTTAATGATTAATGAATTAAACAAAGCATTGTTTCGTTATTTCATCTTCATTTACAAGTAGCAAAGTATTTACAGCTACTGAATATTTCTGTTCATTCGCATTCTGCCCCTTTGTGCCACCTGGCGGCATATTAATGGCTCGCAAACTGCTGTTACACCTAAAAACATGTTCTTAATTCCTTAGTTCCGCGGCGGCACCACAGATGGTAATTTGAAGTTTCACCCACTGTAAAAATTTAAACATAGTTAACCTGCAGTTTTATGCAGTTTTATCTGGCTGGAGTCTTTTCCCTTTGAATAAGGCTTAATTTTAAAGAACCCCTATTATAGGTTTTTGAAAATGACCTTCCATACAATGTTCACAGCCATATCACCCTGCAGCCCAAAAGCAGTTACTCACCAAAGCTAAGCAGGGCTGAGCCTGGTCAGTACCTGGATGAGAGACCACATGGGGAACTAGGTTGCTGTTGGAAGTGGTGTTAGTGAGGTCAGCAGGGAGTGCTCAACCTGTGGTCTGCGTGAGTCCTAATGTACCAGTAAAAGTGAAGGGGACACTACACTGTCGGTGGGCGCCGTCTTTCGTAGGAGAAATTAAACCGAGGTCCTGACTCTCTGTGGTCATTAAAAATCCCATGACACTTGTGAAAGAGCAGAGGTGTAACCCTGGTGTCCTGGCCAAAGTCCCTCTATCGGCCCTTACAACCATGGCCTCCCAATCATCCCCATCCACCAAATTGGCTCTGTCACTATCTCTCCACTCCACCAATAGCTGGTGTGTGGTGAGCGCACTGGTGCCTTTGTCCTGGGGCAGCCGTTGCATCATCTGAGTGGATGTTTTACACTGGTGGTGGTGTGGAGAGACCCCCTTCATGATTGTAAAGTGCTTTGGGTGTACGGCCATACAACTGAAAGTCGTTTAAATGATTTGTTGTTCTACACGTTAAGTTTTAAATTAGTTCAGCTTTTGCCACTGTGTGGATTCATACTGAGTGTGTGTAATTGTTATTACTTATGGTTAGGAATAGAGCAATATGCTGGTATTAAAATGCATTGCTTTAATGCACTCCTGCGTTGGGCTCACACATATACTCTGCACTCTGACTATTTCAACATTTTTGATTAGCCATGGTGGGCATTTCTCTTTTTCTTGCGCTGAACGCAGTCTACCAATCGCAACAGGCTGGGTCATCGGGCCAATCAGCGCATATTAGCATTGTGCTAGAGAGGGGTTTGGGAAGAAATGAATCTCTGACCAAAACAAATGGGAGTCATTGTGATAATTTGGTAAAAATAAATGCATATCATAACACGATGAAAGGTTTTTTTGACCTTGCATGCATATCAGCCTCTTTTTGGAGACCAAAATATGACATTTTTAATGCATAATAGGGGCTTTTTAAATTTATATAGGCTTGATTCTACAAAAAGCTACTCCTCAGAGATTTTGGTTTATATTGACATGTAGGCATCTAGGGATGGGTGATATCTTGTTATTGATTTCATTCAAGATGGACACCACCTAACAAAAGAAAACCAAGAAAATCCAAAAACACCTACCGTAGAACCGTGGTACAGGATTATGTCCCACAGGGGATGAACATAAGGAAGTAAGATATGTCCTTTTACAAATCCCATCTGTAAAGTGGTTATTTAAAGTTACTGTTGCCTTTCTATCAACTCAAACCAGTCTTGTCAATCTCCTTCAACCTTTTCAACAAGGCATTTCTCTTTACAGCTATTCTCTGTGAACCCCAGAGATGGTTGTGTGTAAGAAAACCCAAAGATCAGCAGGTTTTGAAGAGCTCAGGCCAACCTGTTTTGAATTTAAATCACCTTTCTTCCCCATTTTACATTTAAATTTAGTCATTTGGCAGACACTTTTGTCCAAAGTGACTTATGTAGTGATTTTTTTGTGTGTTTAAAGTGTCAGAGATGAAAGATAAAAGAGTGTGTTTCTTGCAGGTGGTTTGTAAACTCATTTTAACATTAGCTTTGGATTTTAGAAGGCCATCTTATGCATGGGGAAATGTATTAAATTACTGTCATGAGATTAGGTGAACAGGTAAAGAGTGTTGAGCGAGGGTATATTTTCTGTTCCAACATCTGTGTTTTTATGAGTGTGGGTGGTGTTACTAATGATGTTTTCTGGTGTTGATGGGACGCTGTGGTAGGTGTGAGTCATTCTGGCATGATGGCACTAGACTGAGCTAACGGTTGTGGTTAACGTGTTAACCATAAACGGTTCTCTGCTAAATGTATGCGTAAAGCTTCCCATATCATTGCACTTTTGATTAAAGAAACTCACAATATAAATACTTCACAATGTTCTATATTGGGTTATTTTTGCAGATGGCGATACAGTAGACTGCGTTTATGCTTTGAATCTGTTTATCCATCTGCTCAGTGAGTCACAGAGCCATCACATATTCATGTATTTGTTAGCACTTTGAGTCTTGCATGTTTAGAGATTAAACCGCAATTATCGTGCCTATTTTGAAACAAATAAGCAGACGTTTTTTGGCATTTGATCCCTCATGTCCTTGTATTTTAAAAAGACATTTTGCAAAACAAAGGCTGTGTTGTTTTAGCGTGCAGGGTGCGTGTTGAAATGATCTTAGCCAGGTTTCTCTGTCCACATCAACCATTGTAAAAACACACCACAGAATGAAAAACAGGCGGTCAGATTTTTACAAGGCAAATATAGTGGAATGCTTTATAAAAGACAGACTTGGCTTTTAAAAATATTGTTGACTGAATTTTCTTTTTAAGATCTACAAGATTTTTTTCTTTTCTTGTCTGTGACATATCTTGAGATGTCACACCCTTCATGTAGGCGAGAAATTATATACATTTGGTTTGTGCGGGCAGAACTGTCACAATATGTTTCTCAGAGGATGGCAATGAATATTATGAGAACATTTATGTGCGCCGTTTGGTGTTACTTGCTGTTCTGACTGCAGTGACTCTTCCAAAACTGCTTTTATGAAGTGCAGAGTGACCTTTTGGAAGCAGTTCCCAAATCTGTTTTGGTCTTTTGTGCTACATTTCTGGTCTTCTGCTCTTTGCTTTCTTATTCAGGAAACAAAGACTTTGACAAGACAAGGAAGCAAAAGATCTGACATTAGATTTGTAATCTTAAGTTTGTTTTCATTCTGTTACATTGTATTTGCTGGATTTTTATCACTGCCATCGGAAGTATACACCTGTAAAACAGTGTTAATGGAATCTAAAATAGTTTGAGATTGTTTTACAAGAACAGAAATGTTGTATAGTGACATGGGTATGACCTGTCTTTTGACATTCAAATTTTGCCTCCAGTTTTCTTAAAGGGTTGAGTTTAGGGGTGGGGTAAGGCCATATAATAAGTTTTTTTTTTTTTTTTTTTTTTTTTTACCATATTACATGTATTTTGCCTATGAAGAGTCTAAACATCATAAAGTCATAAGTTCATAAAGTGGTTTGGAACGGAACCTGGCACATTTGCCTCGTTAGTGTGGTTCATTTGGGCATATGCAGGCCCATAGCCAACTTGGTGAAAAGGGTGATTCTTTTTTTTATTTTTAAAGTG
Source organism: Danio rerio (assembly GCF_052040795.2). Lineage (NCBI taxonomy): Eukaryota > Metazoa > Chordata > Actinopteri > Cypriniformes > Danionidae > Danio > Danio rerio. The sequence continues at coordinate 22,039,619 of NC_141044.1, forward strand.
GAACATTTTGCAGATATACACCTGATTTTCTATTTAATTATTTGATTTAAATACATTTTAAGTACTACTTTTAGCTGTATTAGCTTGTCGAATGGTCACCATAACCACACTTTTTGATGTACCAAAAATACTTCCTAGATTTAGAATAAAGAAATATGAAACAAATACGTAATTTTAAAATACAGATTTCTTTCATCATATATCTTTTTTTTAATTTATTTATATATTTTTTATAGAATTCGTTTTAAATTAAAAACAAGCCGTTTGTGATTTATTAGGCAAATTGGCCAGCACATTCACATTTCCAAATTTGGCCATTTGAATAATAATAATAATAATAATAATAAAAAAATTAAAGTAATGTGGAGCTTCTCAATTTTTGTAGCATTTCTTGTAAAAAAAAGCACATTTGAAAATGTATGGATAACAACAATGGTATTTAAATACATTTTAATTGTATGGGTTGTCGGTGGATTATTTTCACTATTTATTTGATTTAATGGCAGGAGTTAAAATAGGACAAATAAGCTCATATATAGGACAAATTCTGGATCTTTGTCAGTGAGGGGTGGATCTTTTGAACCACCTGAATCCCTCCTGGCTACGGGCCTGATATGTAAACAACGCAATCGCTCCGAGATTGCCTGAACAAGCCTATTATTCTTGACTTGGTTGAAACAAACTCTGGAGTAGTTTGATTGTAGTGAGAAAGCAATACGATCCAACGAGCTAACAAACCAGCCTATATCACAGTGTATTATGGTTATGTAAGCCATATGGCTATATACAGAGATAATTATAGGTAGGGCAGGATGTCATTCCTACTGGTAAATGTACATTTTATGTTGAATATGAAAGGGAAATTATGCTGAATTATCACTGAGTGCTGTTTATCCAACTGTTCTTAATTATCTCACTGTAATTTATAACTTTTTGATTTAGTGGCTAATTCGTATAAATTCTTCCAATCTCATTTGTACAATTTACGATTTGCTAATCCCCCAATAACAGTTGGGTTATAGGTTTAGGGTTGGGTGTCCCGCCTCCTTTTTAAAATAATATATTTTCATACATCTGAACTGTATTAATTCGTACAATTAGCCACAAAACTTACAAAACGTAAAATAGTTAGGTTTCTTTGTGAGATCAGGTTGGTTTATAATTACCATAATTTTGCCATATTTTAATCTTATATTATTTTGTATCAGGCCTATTTTGTTAATTTCTGCACTGTCAACTCGAAAGAAACATCAATATTCATCTGCTTCATGATCTGACTGCAGTCTCGGTTCATCTGTTATTTCTCTCTATAATGTAAAGCCTATAAAACATAATCTACTTTAAATAACATTTTTAAGCTCATTATTATTATTGAAGGCGAAGCAGTGGCGCAGTAGTTAGTGCTGTCGCCTCACAGCAAGAAGGTCGCTGGGTCGAGCCTACACTGTTAGACATTTCAAACTCATTTTACAGTAACTTACTGGCAACATTGTTGATAGATAGACAACCCTTGACAACTGAAATGAGGGTATGAGAAAGTCTTACCTTTCTGATTTACAGTTAGGTCCGCTCATCTGCTCATTGTAATTGGGATAATGAGGGAATAAATCACACCTGGCCATCGAACAGTTTAGAAGCCAAATGTCCAATTACTTTCGAACCCTTAACAAGTGGGAGGCACATGCGCAAACTGTTGTTCACCTGATTTGGATGTAAATACCCTCAAATTAAAGCTGTCAGTCTTCAGTTAAAGCACATCTTTTTTGTTTAATTTAAAATCCATTGTGTTGGTGTCAAAAATGTTAGAATTGTGTCAATGTCTAGATATTTATGGACCTAACTGTATATTTGATGTCTATGTCTGTGTGTGTCACCATTCAAAACTAAAGCTCTCCTTTTCGCTAATAATGTCTTATTGCTCATCGTCATAAATTAAAATAATGACATGTGACAGCTCAGCGGAATCTGTCGGACTCTGAAAAAACAAACTGTGTAGCTCTGACCAATGTAAGAAGAGTTTACTCGCATGTGACTTGTTTGAACTGTTTTGGTCCGTTTAGAATCTTTTCTGTGTAAAATTGAAATACACCAAGACCAAAAAATAACATTGTAACAATTTCAATCCCAGTTTTGAAATAAAACAAGTGATCCACAAGTGTGAAAGCAACCTTAATAATAGACTGGTAATAAACCAGTAGTAAATAATCCAGGTTTAATACATTGTTTTTCTTGTTCACTTTTAAAGTTAGTATTCAATGTGTGTGTGTGTGTTTTGCTCTCTCAGGGCTCCAACATCACAGACAGCTGTACAGAGATGCTCATGCAGGGCATTCTGCTGAAGATCTCTGCGGGAAACATCCAAGAACGAATCTTCTTCCTTTTTGACAACCTGCTGGTTTACTGTAAGAAGAAGAACAGGTGAGCCTTCAGTTTACCTGTCAAATCACTGCTGTGTTTGCTGTTTAATGAGAGAACAGAAGAGCTGAAAGTGCCGCTTCTCTCATGCAGGCGCTTGAAGAACAGTAAAGCAGCCACTGAGGGCCCGCGCTACCTGTTCAGAGGCAGAATTAACACTGAGGTGATGGAGGTGGAGAATGTGGATGACGGGACAGGTGTGTGTTTTATTCACAGAGATCACTGTGTTGCCAATCAATATATAGATTCCCCTTGAAATAAAATCCATACATCATTTACAGACCTACATGTCATTTATCTATGTCAGATTTTTGTTTTTGGATCTCGGATGATAGTATCAAAGTTTGTAATATTATTTTGATATTTTTAAAAATTTTAGGTAATGTTTTAATAATTTGAGTTTGTGTTATGTCTGTGTAGCTTTTTACGATTTATTTTGATTAGATTTTTGTCAAACTTAATGAAAATGAGACATTTTGCAAGAAAAGTAGCATTTTCTTTTGTTAACTTTTAGGATTTATAATAACGATAATGATATATTTTTATTATATACCATAATGATTTATTATTTTAATTTAATTTTAAATACACAATTAAAATACAAAATTTAAAAAAATTATAATTTTTATTTTATTTTATTATTTTTTATTTTATTTTTAATTTATAATTAAAATACACAATTTAAAAAAAATGTGTAATTAATTTTATTTCATTTCATGTCATGTTTTATTTTATTTTATTTAAAATGCATAATTAAAATACACAATTTTAAAAAATCTAACATTTTATTTTAATTTTATTTTTAATTTATAATTAAAATACACAATTAAAAATGTAAAATAACTTTTTTATTTTAATAAGTATAACTAAGCTTACCTAATTTTAAATCAATTTTTCTTTAAAATGCATATTTAAAATACACAATATAAAATAAATTGAACATTATTTTATTTTATTTTATTTTAAATTTATAATTATAAAACTTTAAAAAATATAATTATTTAATTTTAGTTTACTTAATTTTAAATACATAATTAAAATACACAATTTAAAAATATATAATTATGTTTTTATTTTATTTTAAATATGAAAATACACCTTTTAAAAAGTATATAATTATTTTATTTATTTATAATATTTATTTTATTATAAATAACACATTTTTAAACATAATAGTTTTAATAACTCATTTAATAACTAATTTCAAGTAATAATATATGTATTTTATCTTTGCCATGATGACAGTACATATTATTTTACTAGATATTTTTCAAGACACTTCTACACAGCTTAAAATGACATTTGAAGGCTTAAATAGGTTAACTAGGTTATTAGATTGGGGTAATTATTGTATATCAATGGTTTGTTCTGTGGATAAGCAGAAAATTATAGCTTAAAGGGGCTAATAATTTTGACCTTAAAATGTTTTTTAAAAAATAATACATTTTATTTTTTTATTTATTTTATTTTTATTTGTTATTTAAAAAAAGAAAAAAATATCTCTCTCTCTCTCTCTCTCTCTCTCTCTATATATATATATATATATATATATATATATATATATATATATATATATATATATATATATATAGTTGAAGTCAGAATTATTCGCCCCCTTTTGATTTTTATTTTCTTTTTTCAATATTTCCCAAATGATGTTTAGCAGAGCAATGAAATTTTTACAGTATGTCTGATAATATTTTTTCTTCTGGAGAAAGTGTTATTTGTTTTATTTTGGCTGGAATAAATGCAGTCATTAATTTTTTTAAAACCATTTTTGGGACAAAATTATTAGCCCCTTTAAGCTCATTTTTTTTCGAAAGTCTACAGAACAAACCATCGTTATACAATAACTTGCCTAATTACCCTAACCGGTCTAGTTCACCTTATTAATCTAGTTAAGCCTTTAAATGTCACTTTAAGCTGTATAGAAGTGTCTTGAAAAATATCAAGTAAAATATTATTTACTGTCATCATGAAAAAGATAAAATAAATCCGTTATTAGAAAAAAGTTTTTAAAACTATTATGCTTAGAAATGTGCTGAAACAATCTTCCCAGAACAGAACAGAAATTGGGGAAAAAAATTAACAGGGGCGCTAATAATTCAGGGGGGCTAATAATTCTGACTTCAACTGTATATATATATATATATATATATATATATAAATAATTTTATTTTATTTATTTTTTTAACTTCAAGTTGAAATTAGTAATCAGCAACTACATTTATTAAATCATGTAATAGAAATGTGTGTGTGTGTTTAGTTTTGGCTTATTATAATAACTCCAATCTGTCATCCTGACATTAACACAGCATAAAGAAAGTCAGTCGTTTTAATGTCCTGGCTGGAAATGTTAAGGATATCACATCAGGCATAATCACTTTTATTGGAAATTAATTGATTTATTTTCAAATAACTGAGTCTTAAAGCCTACAGCTTTCATTTTCTCAAATCCGCTGTTCCAGAGTGTGTGGGGTGAGCGTTTAACTACTTTAGCAGCTAAAGGTTAGAAAAATGGCATGTTCTGGGCAGGATGACAAACGCTTGGAGCCCGGTGACTGGATGAACTCTTGAGATGAGTGTGTTTTGGCGAAGTAGAAGCCCTGATTATCAGTTATATTTGTAGAGGCAATCATTTGCTCCCTGGCGGACCTAATATCTGGCTCCTCTGGAGATGGATGGTTTTCAGTCCAAGAAATCTAAACAAAGTCATTGCTGCTGGATTTCGCTTGTGGGTGTTTTCCCATTCTCCCCAATGACTCTGTGTAAAACCCAGACGAAGACTATTATTTGCGTGTAATGAAAGCTGTTAGGTTGATGGAGACTTCCTGTGCATGACTGTAAAAGTCAAAGATGGAGCATTTCTGTTTGATTTGCATTTCATTTGTTTGATTTAAAGAAATAGCACTTGTAGAGTCAGAAATTCACAGAGGTTTGTGGGTAAAATGACACCAAAATGACCAAAATCTCCACCCATATATATATAAACCACTGTTGTCCAATGACTTGCCTAATTAATGCCTTGTTAACCTACAGTAAGTAATCATTTTGAACCTGTACTGGTATTTTGTAAAATGACCAAAAAAAAAAAAAAAAAAAAGATTACATATCACACTGTTTAAATAGCAAATGCTGAAAATGAGACTCTGATTGGTTTATTTTCAAAACACACCTATAATTCATTTAGAGAATAAGCTCAACACCGTTAGACCATGCGCCAAAGCGCAAAGTGGATTTTTACGTCCTTAAAATAGCAAAAGTGGATTATGTTATGCCCTTAATGAATAGCCGCGTTTCCACTATCGCGCCTAAAGCGAGCAAGCCAGGGTGAGCCAAGGCCAGTCGCATTTCTACTGTCACTTCTGGGGCTTAATCGTGCCAAATCGGGGCTTTCTTGGGGCCAGCGGCCGGCCTTTTTCAGCCCGCCGAATACCTTGGGCCAAAGAAGGCCAACTGGGGCTCAGGGGCAGAGTGAAAGGAGAGGCGGAGTGTGGACACAGTTTTCCGATCGCACACGAGTATGCACCAAACAAATAAATAAATAAGGGAATGAAAACATCTAGCCTTATGTTTCCCTTTTAAATGTAAGGCTGTTGCATAAAATAATAAAGTTTTAATTTATAAGTGACTTTTCTTTGCTCCGTCCTCCTTGTTGTTTCAATAACGCATAATAATCTTTACACCATATTAAAGACACAGCAGACAGTAAAGGTTTTCAAGAGTTTTTTTCAAGGATAAAAGGTGTGTTTGTGCATGTTTAGATGCCTGTATGTGTGTGTGAGATCGAGGAAAAGTGCGCTCCCTTCACAGCTCTGTTGATGCCGCGTGGCTTTTTTTCTTTTTTTAATTTATTTTGGAGATAATACACAACATGAATACAACAGAAAGACATGAAACTTTACAAATTTCTTGTCCACTTTTGTAGGCTCAAAACAATAGTGTCATATCTTCATAGAATAGCTTAAGCCATATTGAAATAATTTAAAGAATTACAAATATCGGATATAGTAAAATCGCATTGAATAAATAAACCAATATAAAACTAACAAAAGCTCAACTAATTTAGGTATATACAATAGCTTACATAAATCAAACCGTTTTAAAGCCATATTAAGCCTTTATTTTACAAAGGCCTCTCTGAAAAAAAAAAGATTTTAGATATTTTCTAAAAACAATAAACACAGAAGAAGGTTTAAAATATTAATTTATTAAGTATTTGGATACGATATTAATCAAATCATGCAAACAGAGCATTTTTGGGTGAGTGAAAGCAGAAACTAGGCAACTTTTATCTGTAGGCTAGGCTATCTTTTTTCTTAAATACATGAAGAGGTGTATTAGTGGATAGCTGCTGAGCGCAACGAAACATAGGCTATATTTTATTACTTGCTCTTATGTGCTGAAACACTTAACACTTTCCTTAAATACCCTTAAATAAAGGGGAATCACATATTAAGTGTCAAATAGCCCATAGGGAAAAATGTATGTTTCTGGTCTCCCTGGAACATTTGGACTGAATGTTTGACGGTGTCTATCTAAACGACTATGTTATAAAATTCTTTTCTCTTTTCATTTCTCTGTCTTTATTAACAGAGAATTTCTGTGGTGTTATATTATGGATGGTGCGCTCACTGCGCTGGCGAGACCACTCGATTTCGATGCCAACAGTGGGTCGGCGAGTAAATGAATATGATGAATGAGAACACACAGGCCTGTGCTTATAGACATAATGTAATGCTGAACAGTAATGGGTCATTTGTTTGTTTTGGTTGTCTTTATTTGAATGGTTTCGTGATGATGTGATGGTGTGCTTTATCTCCCTGATTCCCGCGGGTGGGTTGTGTGACGTTTTGATTCCGGGGACGTTCTGGGGGCGGGGTTTGCATGACGCGCTGCGAGCTACTAGCCCGACAGTAGAAACGCAAAATGATTTCGGCCTCACTGCTCAACCTCCTGGGCGATTGGCCCGGCCCGGCCCGGCTCGATTAGAGCCCTGGCTTGCACTGGCCCGACAGTGGAAATGCGGCTATTTTGTGCTATGTGCTTTAGATTTTGCGCATGGATCATTAAAATAGAGCCCCATATATGACAGAAGTTGTTAAAAATTATTAGTCAAAAACTCAAAATAAAATTAAAATCATGAATGAAAATTATTACATCAATTTTCTGAATGATTACATGGGGTGGGACTGCATGTTGCATAGTCTGCATATGTGGTGTATTGGTATTGCCTATGGGCATCGTAAAACTACAAAGTTTAAGGACAAATGGCAGATTACTGCTGTAACTCTATTTGCTGTCATACAATAACTCTTAAGTGCTGTGTCATACAATACATTGGGGAAAATAAAATACTGTCATACATGTCATGTTTTTTTCCTATAACATAAGAAAAAGGAGCTGTTGACTTGGAATTGAACAATAAAAACATAAAATAAAATAAAAAACAAACAAAAAAAATTTTAATGACAATGAAATGACAAAAGGAGAAAGGCTTTTTTGTGATAGTAGCTTAAAGACAACTGGAAAATGAAATCACATGAATTGCGCAGGGTGTAAAAACCTTGATGGTTCTGTGGGTCTCGTCTATCAAATCTAATCTTTATTTTGTATTTTAACTGAAATCAAGTCAGGTGATTGGCTGGGCCATTCTACAGCTTGATTTTCTTCTCTGACAGCATTTGAGAGTTTCATTGGCTGTGTCATTGTCTTGAATTGTTCACCCTGGTTTCATCTTCATTATCCTGATAATGTAGATGTTGGACTGAAGCAACTAATGTTCATTTACAATGAGGAAGGGCAGAGGGTTGCTGAAGAACTACTGGGAGATTTCAGCTGCTGTCTGGGCTTTTACTGCCTTTCTACAGCTCAGTTTAGCTTCATATGTTCAATACTTTTACCTGCATCATTTCATTCGATTACATATAACTTTATTGGTAAACTAATTTGTTTTGTTTTCTTTGCATATATGGATTTCTTTGGTTGTACTAACATCCGGGGAAAATCTCAAGTCAACAGCACCTTTAGAAATATGTTTTCTGAGAAAAATGTTGATGTGTTCAATACTGATTTCCCCTGCATGACAATAATTGAACATATAAAGCTGTAGTTATTATATTTGAACATATATGAAGCCTATATTTGTAATTGCAATGGTTGAAAAATGGCAAGTTTTGCAAGATTTCAAAATACACGTTACAGATATGACTTATTTTTATGTATATGAAATTGAAACATGAACTTTTGTGTCATTCATGTAATTTGACTATACCAAATTATAATTGTATAATTTGTTTTGTACATTAGTCTGGACACTCAATTACTCTTTTTTTTATGAATTTCTGAATAACATAATAGAAAAAGGGCATGCACAAAACAAATGAACAAAAAATTAAATACAAATATAAGTTAGGTGACTAAACAAAAATAATTGGAATTTTTATAAAATGAAACATAATTGAAAGACTGGAAAACAATAAGAAAATAGGGATAAGCAAACAGCAACAACAACAAAAATCTGTCAATGACTTGCACGGACATGCAAGAAACCCATCCAGGTTTTTTTTTTATTGATACCACTATGTTCTTTAACCTTAACTTTTTTTCTGTTAGCCATTAATAATCCACAAATGATGACTATTATTGGCTCACACGTTTAGGATACGAATTTGTATAAGATTATATTTCAGCACTTGAAATGGATCTTCAACTACATATAAAGTGTTGTTGCACGATTACATCACATGCCTTTTTGGGAAATGCACATTGAGTTGCAAAATCATTCTCAACTTTTCACATACAGTATACAGTAACACTCTTAAGAGCCAAGAAACATGAGAACTCAGTTTAGCCCAGTTTGTTTACTGATTGATTGAATGTATTTGTTAAAAGTGTTTGACTCAGACGGATTAGAAATAATATGATGACTGCAACCAATGCAAAAAGACTGCTGAAAATCAATTCCTCAAGGTAAATATCAACCCTCAATGGAAAAGTTCATTTCTGATCCCCTGATTACAATGAATTAGAAAAAAATAAATAAATAAAAAATGCCAGCGCTAATGAAACGGGTTGGAAACGGATGGTCCTTGAAATGCGAGTTGAAAGCAATTTGGAAATTGATTCAGTTGAATCAGAGGACTCTGCCTGTGGGCTTGTTATCACACAAGTGCTCGTACAGATGGATGTCTGTAATTTGCTTGATTCCTGCGCTGAACAGAGAGGCGTAATCATTGCAACACAACAGGCTTTCACGGGGGAAAGAAACACAGGCGCCCAGATTGACTGATTATAGAGCGAAAGATTGGCCTGATTCTAATGCATGAGAAAAGAAACGGATCAACACATCTCACCTTATTTTATTATTTATTTTTTGCTAAGGTGTTTTTGCATCTGGTTTTTAGGGTGTTACAGTGTCAGATCTTGCCACAGATGCAATCATTAGTTAAATACAGAGATTTTGAGCAAATGCAATGATATACAATGAAATTCAGCAGGCTTTTATATTTCATGTTCATTCACATTCATGTACAGTAACGATCACAAGTTTGGGGTCAGTAGGATTTAAATTTTTTTTTTAAATAAGCTTCCCGTGTTCACCAAGGCTATACATTTATTTAAAAAAAAATACAGTAGAAATTGTAAACTTGTGATATGTTATTGCACCATAAAATAAATGTTTAAAAGTAGTTTATAATGTAATTTAATTTTCAGTAAATTTTCAGTTTCATTAATCACATAATTCCTTCAGAAATCACTCTAATGTTTATTATTGTTATTGTTATAATTAATATGAATATTATTATTATCAATGGTATTAGTAGTTAAAGCAATAATGACTGGAGTAATAACTTAATTTCATTTGAAACTACATACAATAAGAAAGCAGTTATTTAAATAAAAAAAGGGAAATCTGATGACTTTATTAGTAGGTTATTTGAGCCATTGCATAGATGTTTGGAAACAGTCTTCCAAGCTCATGGGAGTCATACACAGTATTCATTATTTTCCCACTGCACAATGATTTTTGATTCTAGTTCTGTTAAGTGACAAGACTTGTCTAAGCAAAGTCAGACCTTACTGTCCTAATTAAATAATTAAAAATTAAGACATGATCATAAATTATTTTGGTAAATTTAGCATAATCTAGAGGCCTTTGTCTTCCATATAAGCCACTTCTGATACCAAATGATCAACTAAAAGTCAAGTTATTATTTGTTGTTCCTAAAACTTGGATAGGCGACAAGACTTTTCTCAGGTAGTGTATATATTAAATTTCAGAGCTGAAATACTGTAGTATTATTAAAGTGACGATATTATTACAATTATTTTCTATTTGGATTACATTACATTATTATATGAAATATTTAAATAAATTTGTTAAAAATATTTATATATTTTAAAATTATTATTATTTTTTTTTTTTAAACACAAAATTCTGAATCATGGGGACCCATTTTTCTTTTTAAAGACTTTGAAACAAATCAGAGCAGTTCTTATCCCTTTAAAAAGCAACAACAATGCATGAAACGATTAGGAATCCACCACAGAAAGTATCATTTAAACTTGCTGCGAAGTTCTAAAGGAGCTTGTTCCTTCGAGACATTGATGCAATCAGCGCTTCAAGATGGGCTTTAATTTCTGCCTGTTCTTCAACACTGTTCAAATAGCGTGTCGATTCCTCACGGCCTTGTAATTAGAGCGATCGATTCAGCGCCTGCTGTCTGTGATCCATTTCATTCATGGGCCGTTTTGTTTATTCCCCTTTTTCATGTGGGAATGTTTCATTTGCTCTGAACTTTACTGCTCTCATGGGCTGTTCACACTGCTTTGTTTATGGCCGAGAACATCCATTTTGTCATCTGGGCCGCTTTTGACAGATAGCCTGGCATACAAATGTGGAGGGAAGAAGGCAAGAATGCGAAACGGAGAACAAAACGGGCCACACAAACAAAAGAAAATATGTTTTGGAAAATCCGAGGAAGTGGCCTTAGGAGGGTATAAAAGGCGTCTCTGACTGGCAGACATTGATTATTTGTCGTGTTTTTCTTCAGCTGATTTTCACAGCAGCGGCAACATTGTGAACAACGGCTGGAAGATCCACAACACGGCTAAGAACAAGTGGTTCGTCTGCATGGCAAAGACACCGGAGGAGAAGCAGGAGTGGCTGGAGGCCATCTTAAAAGAGAGAGAGCGACGGAAAAGTGAGTAGTGGTGGGATTCTATCTGATGTTGAGACATATAAAACATAAACATAATGGGTTATTAAGTTCACTGTACAGAAATATTAATAAATCATCAGTTTTACATTACAGTTTTTTTATAATTTTTTTCTGTTTATGCTTTTGAATTGCATTATAGGAGGTTGATCTTTCTTCCAACAATTTTAAACCTTAAAAAGTGACTTTTATTTAAATGAATGTATATTGTATTGTTGTATATTATGGTACAAAGAGCAGAGCAGAATCTCAATGCAATTTACAACCATGCAATTCACACCCCCCTCCCCCTGTTAATTAACAGATGTTTTTACAGTGTAGGATAAAAGATAAGTCTTAAATTAGGATATTATGGCCTCTTTTTAGTGCACAGAATTGGAATGTAATGGACTTATGTCATGTTTTGTTATGTTTATCATTCCAGGTTATAAACTAGAAACTAATATGTAATTTTGTGTAATGGCATATTTTTAAACACTATTAAGTAAATATGTTTATTTTTCATAGCATAATGGATGATTGATGGATTTTTTTAGGATTTAATACAAATAATTAATAAAAACTGTGTCTAATTAGATTAATTATTGAACGATTAACATATCACATCTAAACAATCTTTTACAAAGTAATCCATAGTAATCCAAGTAAAATATTACTTTTTGCATAATTGTGCTGGGTCTTTATTTTATTATCGCAGCCTAAAATTTTTAAAAGCTATGGCATTTTTTACTGCTGTGTTTTATGATCCATTTGACTTACAAAGTCCTTGATGTACTGAATATTATGGTTGTTATTTGAAAACTTACATTTTAGTATTCAAAATAAACATACAGTTGAAGGCAACTTTATTATTTAGAGTTGTATTTTGAAGTTTTGATGTACCATATGAAAGCCAAGAATTAATCAACCTCTTCATACACAGATGAATTTTATAAAATATATTGATCTGCCCTCATCCAAAGAAACCCCAGTAAGAGCCAAACGCTATGACACAATGCATAAATGTGCATTAAATACTTATACTCAGCAGTTGTACTCAACATGTTTGTTGTCTCTTCACAAGCATATGCAGCACATTTCACAATATATACGGTAAACTAACAAAAGATACATTTAAACAGACTTTGTCTTTTGAAAAAGGATCTATATACTGCATTTGTGTTCTGATGGCTGGTTAATAAATGTCAGCCTGATCTCAAGAAAAAACGAAGGTATTTTATATTTTGTCAGATTTATTTGACTTCAGCCAGATGAAAATGTACGATATTAAATCGGACCCTAGCATCATTAAGTGATGAGCAAATCATTCTAAATTGTACAAATAGGTACAAATTTATACAAATTAGCCACTTAATCAAAAAGTTACAAACTGCCATGAGGTAGTGTTGAAATGCTCCTTAAAGCTCATCGTATACTAGATGCGAAGCTCAGTGCCCTGCCACATCTTTTAAAATTCTAAACATTGTTTTCTATCATGCACACACTGGCATCACCATTCGTTGTCTGCCTGCAAAACCTAGCAACATATAGAAAACAATGTAAAGACCTGATAAAGATTTTCGCTCTATGGCATCCTTAAAATTAAATTAAAAAATGAAACTGATATCAAGGTTGATAGTTTGCAGTTTTAAATTAGTTTTTTTTCTGTAATATTTAAAAATTTGCTGTAAATTTCAGTTTAGTTTTAGTTAATTTCATTAATGCTTTTTTTAGTTTGAGTTTACTATTTATTTTGTGAACAGTTCTTTTTAGTTGTTTATATTTAGCTTCGGTTTTAGTTTTAGTAATTCTAATTTAACATGTCCAGTGTCAACCAGAGCAAGGTTTAGGGTTTGCATTCCTTACATTTACTTGTGTGCAAACCTCCTAATAAGATAAGTAAAATAATTGTTTGAACATTTTGAACTGATTTCAAAACCATTCATTCATTAATTTTCTTGTCGGCTAAGTCCCTTTATTAATCCGGTGTCGCCACAGCGGAATAAATCGCCAACTTATCCAGCACGTTTTTATGCAGCGGTGGCCCTTCCAGCCACAACCCATCTCTGAGAAACATCCACAAACACAAACAGTCATACACTACGGACAATTTAGCATACTCAGTTCACCTGTACTAAATGTCTTTGGACTGTGGGGCAAACCGGAGCACCCAGAGGTAACCCACACAAGCGCAGGAAGAACATGCCAACCGAGGCTCAAACCAGCGACCTTCTTGCTGTGAGGCGACAGCACTACCTACTGCGCCACTTCGTCTCCTTGATTTCAAAACAACAATTAAATAAATGTAAAATTAAAAATTGACAATTTAGACAAATGTCTTTACATTAAAAATTATACTGACTATGTAGTTAAACATGCCTCGTTTACATTTTTAGCAAAATTAGAAAAAATGGAATACATACAAATAAGAAAATATTGATTTTTGTTAAAGCCATCTACAGGTAATTCTCAAAACAGCCACAGATTAGGTTTTACGCCAAAGAATGTGCTTATGAATTCTGTAAATTATTATTTATTTTGCGATTTATAATTTTATTTCAGTTAGTATTTCAATGCTCATTATTAGTTTTATTTATTGTGATTTTTTTTTTTTTAAATATATATTTCAAAAAAATGTTGTTTGACCATTGGTATTGGTCTTTAGTTTTCATTTACTAATATAACCTTTATACATACTACTGTGTATTTCAGTATAATTCTGCCTTTCAGAAATTGAAATCTCTCTTTTATTTGTTTATTTTTTCCAGCATTGAGATTGGGCATGGAGCAGGACACCTGGGTGATGATCTCTGAGAAAGGCGAGAAGTTTTATAACCTCATGAGTAAACAGGGCCACCTCATTAAAGACCGCAAGCGAAAACTCACCACCTTCCCCAAGTGCTTCCTTGGAAGGTAGGTCAACAAAAGCTGGACCTCTGTGTGGATAATGGCTGTGGTAGACTTCAGGATGGAGGTTCACACTAGGGTTCATGAACTGTAGTTTATCTGGAGAGCCAGTGACATGCTGAGAATGAGAGTGTGTAGCTGTTGACTGACTGTAGTGATTGAGGACGTAACATTTCATTTTGAACACCTTTACTCGCTCATAAATAACTAGGCAGTGGAGTTTAATGGAACTGTGGATGGACAGCATTTGGGGTGAACAGGTCTTAGTCTGCTGGACATGATAAATGGAGCTGAAATAGTAGTCAGGATCAGTTTTATTATCTGGGCTTTTTTGTGCTTTTAAATCTGTCCTTTGTAGGGTCTTTTTGTCTTTTTTCCTCTTTTTCTTGAAGAAGTCACATTTAAGTTTTTTTCTTATTTTTTTAAAGTCAGTATGAAATTGGAATTTGTTCGATGGAAGCGTTCAATGATTGAGGTTTGCTACAGGTTGAGCTCGTAAGAGTGACAGGTTGTCCCGCCCTTAAGCCAATAAACACATCATTAGAGATGAGATCTTTTTAATGAAACATTCCAACGGCATGTGAATTAAAAAAAAAAAAAAACAATGTGCATGGATAAATTACAATCACATACTAAATTACGCAATAATATAAATAGTCAGGATTGATTTTATATTGACATTAAAGACATTTGTATTTTACATCTATTTAGCTGTCTAAATCTACACTGTTTTAGTTCCCTGCACAACCACAGCTTGTTTTTCAGAGAAGTTGCATGGGTAGATATTGGATTTATCACTTTCGACCAGGGGTCCGTTCTTCGTACCTTGCTTAAATGATCTAAGATGATTTTAATCTTTAATCTTTTAATCTTGATAACTGATCTCTGGCTAATTTGGTTCTTCAAACAAGTTCGTGAATCTGATTAAAATGTCTGGTTGACCTGATCTGAGATCGCTGCGTGTGTTGTAAAGGACAGATCTATCGATCCTTGAATCATGATCAGCAATGCAACGATTGGCTGACAGCACAGCAGCATAATGACATCATCTGATTAATATTCAATTGCCCATGTGAGCAAAATTACTTAAAATTTACAGTTAACAGTTTGTTAAATATCATATGCAATAACTTGTGTGGGCTACAAGCTTTACATTCATGTGTCAAGAGTATTTAGCTATTTATTTAGTTTAACAGTTAGAGCGATTTTCTTTATTATAGTAGCCATAGTAGTATTATAATAGCCGGTTTCTTAATCAGTGTGTAAAGAATAACTGGATGTTTGAATTAATTTTGCATCACAAAAGTATTGATATGGTTAAAGGTGTCTGCAACATTTGTGAGGCATCAAATCACCGTCATATTAGCTGTCAAAATATGTTCATGACTGCATGAATGTATTATTTCTATAAAATAAGTTGAATATTGTGCATGTCTATTATCATACACAAACTGTACTAAAGCGATTGTACACATTTGTATCTAAAAAGTTTAAATCAGTAAATGTTCCCCTTGACCCACTTGGTGGCAGAGTTTGTACCATTATTTCGGAGTGCAGATTGCATAAGTTTTGTTAATATATATTTTTTTACTTCATATATTTAGTTAAAATATATATTTACTATTTTCCAAGTGTATATAACTACTACTGTAAGAAAATGTCAACATTTGGTACATACTTTCAATATTATCTTTGCTTGAAAAGACCCGATATAATCCTGTTTATATGAAATGAGCCTGCTTCCGAGCAGGTTTGAATTACCAGAACTGTTGCTTTGACAAAAACTCTCGGATCAGTTATGATGAGCGAAACAATCCTGGATCATGTCAAATCGTCAATAATCAAATCCAGCTAATTGAATCAACGTATGAAGATCGGACCCCAGGCCTAGTGTCACACTTTAACTCTACTAAAGAGATGCACTAGATTGCAGGAGTTATCAAAACATACATTTAAAAATAAAGACACTTACTATAGGCGCTGGAGCATATACATAGGATAGATATCATTGGATAACAATACAATATCAAACAAGAAACAAACTAAACACAGGGATATAAATACACAGGACACAATCACACTGAAGACACACAGGGGTGAACACAGGTGGAACTCAATAATAATCACGAAACGGCGGGAAACAGAACAAAGGGGTCACATAAACACACATGGAGCATGGAAACATGGGGAAGATCACATGACATAAACACGGTAACTACGTGAACACACCGAAACATGTGACACCTAGACAGGATCTGCTTATGTTTTTTCGATTCAATAGCTTAATTAATTTAGAAGTATGAAGAACTAGCTGAATGGTTAAAGGTAGCTGAAAGTGATTTAAAGTGTTATCAGCAGCTGCTTTTTATGCTTACCAAGGTTGAATCAAAATTGTGAAATACTATAATAATTTTAAATAATTGCTGTTTATTTTAATACATTTTAAAACGCAACTTATTCCTGTGATTCAATGATGGATTAAACGATGATCATTACTCTAGTCTTCTGTATCTTTTAGAAATCTAATATATTCAAATTTGATGATTTTAATGCTAAAAATGACACATTTTGTCTAAAACAGTGTAGTAGAGTGGTTTAATATATATGTGAAATTGAAGTGTCAGAAGTTTCATTATAAATGTCTTTACTGTCTCTTTTAATCATCATGGATAAAAACAAAAAATAAAATGTCTATTGTCACATACTAATAACCTAATTTGCTTCACCTTCAACTCACTTGATTTGATTTATGGATTAATTTACTCATCCAGCCTTAGTGAATAAATGTTTGCAGGATTCCTGCTTTAGAACACAGAGCCTGTGGGAATTAATGCAATTATGCACAATTTACACAATCCCTTGCTGGCGTTCAAGCCCTAGCAGGCATATTGTACAGTAATTATTGAACATTTATATACTGTAAATGAAAATAAACCACACCCAATTGTTTGCTTTCACACAGCCACTTTCAAATAGATATTAGGGGTACATAGATTCAATTGGAGTATGTGACCAAATTGTTGTTAGGTGATTTCATAACCTAAGTGATCCAATTATACAATCAATGATGGACACAATCAAATCACACACTACGTTTTTCTAGTTTGAGAAGCTGTTTCATTTATATATATACAGTTGAAGTAAAGCTTATTGGCTTATCAAGTGACATTTGAATTATTTTTCAAATATTTTCAAAGTGATTTTCATCTGGTGAAAGTTTTTTTTCTTTTAATTTTAGCTGAAAAAACAAAAACAAAAACTTTTATATAAAGTAAATATTATTAGCCACTTTTAGGTATATATTTTCCCAATCAGCTGCAAAGCAAATCATTGCTGTTAGTGACTTGTCTAATTAACCTAATTAGGCCTGTACAGTGCTCTTTAAGCTGAATAAAATAACTTTAGATACAATAAAATAATAAAATAGCTTTCGGAATAACCAGTAAAATACATAATGTACAGAAATTGCTTGTTACAACTATTATGGTTAAAATATGCTGAGACAACTCTGTTAAATATATAACATATTTGAGATACAATAAAATGCACAGGTTAACAATTTTGACTGTTCATCACAATAGAAAAGAAAAATGATTGCAACTTCCAATAACCAAGAAGGTAGATTTCTGCGCATGTTATTATGGTTTTACTAAATTTAATCTGATAGAAATATTGACGCCTACCTTTGAAGCTGTAAGTGTGAACATCTGCTGTCTGCATATATTCTCCAGCACCCTGGCCAGAAAGTATGAAAGCGATTGTTCCAAGATGTGCTGGATTTCTCCTGCTCTGATCTCTTTTGTTTTAAGTGTGGTTGGGAAATCCTCAGGATGAACTCAGATTAACTGAGCTCGACTGGCAGTCCAGAAGTCTGTGCAGCTGGCATTCATAATTCAAACCATCCGAGATGTCAATATACCGCAGTCTCACCGTATGCTAAAATAAGACATTCGAAATGCTGCGACACTCAGCCACAAGCAAGACTTTCGCCATTTTTAATGTCTTTCATGGTTGGGATTTGTGTGTTGAAAAGGGAAAAATAACTAACTCCTCAAAGACGAACTGCTCATTGTTGTGGCCTGA
This sequence comes from Danio rerio, assembly GCF_052040795.2. Lineage (NCBI taxonomy): Eukaryota > Metazoa > Chordata > Actinopteri > Cypriniformes > Danionidae > Danio > Danio rerio. Next base: position 22,058,224 of record NC_141044.1, read on the forward strand.
CTATATTGTAAATGAATTTAGGGTTTGCATTTATAGATGAAACAGAATCTGGAGCAGGAATGGATTCATTAGGGATATACAGTATATAGGACCATTAAGGATATAGAGCTGACAGATGTCAGATGTTCATGAGTGGGTTTTAAGTGTCTCAGAAAGCCAGAAACATATGACAGCATAACCTGTGAAATATATATTTGTAAGCATGCTGAAACTCTTGCGTTGGCAACCTATTTGTGCTTCTAGGGCTTGACGCAAATCTTGATATGTCATATCATATCCTTATATTGATATAGTACCATTTCTGTAAATATGATTAATTAATAGTTCATATACTGTTGAAGTCAAAACTAATAGCCATCCTGTGGCATTTTTTTTTCTTCTTTAAATATTTCCCAGTTAATAAACATAGATTTCAATCAGGGTAAGCACACTGTGCCGAAAGTTGGTGGCTGCCCACAGCGCCCAGCTAGATTCAGGACACTGTACATATTTCTGCCGCGTCACAGAGCACTATCTGAAAAAAGCTGCAAGTGCATTTACTGCTGCGGTGGTGGCCGTATTAACATCTGTAATTAACTTAGTTAACCTAGTCTTTAAATTGGACTTTAAGCTGAATAGTATCCTAAAAAATGTCTAGCAAAATGTGATGTACTGTCATCAAATTAGTTATTTGTCAGCGCCAATAGTCTATAGTGGTTAAGTGTGCTGACATATGGTGCTCATGGTGACCCGAGTTCGATTCCCGGCATGAGTTCCTGAGGTCCTTTGCTGACCCTTCCCCTCTCTCTGCTCTCAATACTTTCCTTAACCTCCACTATTCTGTCCAAATTAAAGGTGAAACCCCCCCAAAATTTATTATATAAAAAAGGAATTTAGTTATTAAAAAATTGGAGAAAAATTTACAGGGGCTAATAATTCATTTAACTGTATATTGATGACATGTGAAGGACTATTTGTTTTTTTTTACATTTTAAATATTGCTATTGCATATTTGATCAAAGGTCTTACTCTATTTAGAATTTAAGAGCAGGTTGTCTTATTCAAGTGATTTATTAAACTATATTCTATATTCTATATCTGAATGATGGGATTACGCTTAGTGTTATTTCATAGACCCCCCCACCCCTACCCCCACCTCCTATACACACACAATGATAGTCTTTTGTTTTTAGGTCACTGGCGGTCATTTAAGCCATACTGTGTATGACTGTGTATGTGACAAATAAATCTTTAACTTTATAAACAAATTACAGTTTATGGTGAATATTGGGCACCAGCATTTTCTTCTTGTGCCCTGTCTTGATTGTATTGTAAGATGAACACAATGTTGTGCTGCCTCTGTGTTTCGTGATCTGGAAGAATTCATTTCAGCAATGCTCCCCCAGATGATTCTGCGATGTACAGCTCGATTAAATAGAAATACAGTGACAAAAAGAAAAATAATAAGCAATTACCAGCATAACACTAGGCTGACTTATTTCCTGTCTTTTCACTCTTTCTCTTCCATTAACTGAATCTCATTCTGTCACAGACACAAAGCTGATGTCTTGTTTTGATTTTCACATCTACAGTGTTTTTTGTATCCACTGACAGTGCTTTATTTAGTCATTTTTGTTCACTGTCTTTCCTCTTTCCTTTTCTATCTTAATATCCATCATTCATTCTGTCTCTGAAAACCTCAGAGGTCTGCTGGAGTCTAGATGTTTCTCATGCTGTATCACCACCGGGTTCCATAAACTCTGGGAAGAGCCGCAGGATTATACTGGTGGAGCTTGGCATGTTAGTGTTGGTTTTGCGGAGTGGTGAATGGGATGGAGAGTAGAATCAGATATATCAGATATCCTCCACTGAGACACAAGCTTTGCCAGCAAAATTACAAAATTATACAGGACAGTCAATTTGAATTCATCAGGAGAAACAGAAAGAGCATGAGAGAAACAGAAAAGAAGCGTTTGTCTAAATGTAAACAATTGAAAACAATATTAAAGGGGGCTAGTAATATTGACCTTAAAATGTAGATAGATAGATAGATAGATAGATAGATAGATAGATAGATAGATAGATAGATAGATAGATAGATAGATAGATAGATAGATAGATAGATAGATAGATAGATAGATAGATAGATAGATAGATAGATAGATAGATAGATAGATAGATAGATCCAAAGTTGTGGTCATAAACAGGCAAACAGTCTGTACAGGCGGCAAGGTATCAAAACGAGAAAACAAAGCAGAGATCAAACACTAAAGGACAAGACCAGGAAAACGCATCATAGTGTTCACAAAGACAGATAAACAATATTTAGCCAAGTCAGTGTGTTTGTGTGCTGTATAACTGTCCAATTAATCAGTCTTTGAGCAGCTTCAGCTGTGTGAGTGTAATCAAACTGGATCAGGAACTGGTGTGTGTGAGGTGCTGACTGGAACTTGTAGTTCCATATACTGGCAGATTTGTAGTCCGTATAGTGGTCCGCGTGTATGCTAGCAATCTGCAAGCATAGATCACTGATTGTGACACAGACAGACAGATTGATTGATTGATTTTGCTCAGTTTTAATGTATGTTGTTTATAGTAATTCAGAAAGTTTATAATAAATGTCTAGTGTGTTTACATTACTTATATGTCCTCTATCGCTCTTTTCTTAGTGAATTTGTGTCATGGCTGATGGATATCGGAGAAACCAATAACCCAGAAGAGGGGGTTCATTTGGGTCAGGCCCTGCTGGAAAATGGCATCATCCACCACGGTTAGTTACAGTCACTGCAAAAAATGTAAAGTCAAGATGCAATTTCTGGATGAGTAAAAGTTATTTTCTTGCTTTTATATATATCAAAATTAAGTTGGTTTATTCGTAAAACAAGCAAAATAATCTGCCTGTATTTCAAATCAAAAACATTTGGCTTTGTAGACTATTTGGATTGTTTTAAGGAAAAATAAGTTTTTTTCTGAAAAAGAAAATAATTGTTTATAAAAGGTTTCTTGATTTAAGAATTAAATATTTGGACTAGAAATAAGACAAAACCTCATATTAAGAAAAAACAGTTTTCCCTGTGTTTCAGTTTATCTTTTATTTCTGACTAACAAATGCTGCTCTCTAAGTCTGTATTAGCTATAAATGTTTAAAGTAATAATGCTGAGTTTGTGGTTTAAAAATTGGCTGCAGGGTCTTTGTGATTTGATGCAAAGCTAACAATTTTTTAAACTATAAAAATGTTGAACTAAATTAACAATTAAAAAATATAATATGGTTGAATTTGTTCAACTCACCGAACATTCCAAACCTTTATGAGATTTGTACAAAGCTTTTGAAGAAGAAATCATCCATTTACATCCATAGTTGGAAAAAAAATACCATGGAAGTCAAATGTTACTGGTTTTCAGCTTTAATACAAATATCTTCTTTGGTGTTGAACTGAAGAAAGAAAGTCAAACACAAGTGAAGGTTGAGTAAATGGTGATAGATTTTCAGTTTTGGGTGAACTATTTCTTTAAGTTATTCAAAGTTAAAGCCACTAGTCAGTTGATGATTTTTTACATCATCATCAGTGTTCATGCTTTATTAATTTGTCAATGCAGATGAGCGATTGGACAAAGAGCCCTCTTAATATATCAAGAGCTTTGACATCATTGTTCTCAGAGGCTCTGGGAGAGTCCAAGAGCAGATGGCTTTTTATAAATGTGTTTATATAAATTGTAACAAATATTCATCCTTTCACGCCCTGCTGTTTGTTTGACACAGAGGAAAAAAAAAAGTTGGTGTTTTGCCTGCTATTTCTTTTGTGGTTTGTTTGGATGGTGGGGTCTAGTTCTGCTTAAAGCATGCTCACCGTATGGACTGTTTTTTTTTTTGTTTTTTTTCTTCTTCCCTTAAAGAAACTGACTGGCTTCGAGCCAGAACTTCATGCTAAATCACTTTTCACTTCACTGCTTCCTAACAGAGAGAAATAAATTTAAGCATTAGGGCTCCTCTGTCCACTCGCCTGCATTTACGGCTTTGGTGAGAAAGATCTTTAAGCCTTTGCTGAGTGTTCGCTGAGGAGGATGAATTCATTTGGCAGAAACAGCCGGATTACTTTTCATAAGCATGTTGGTGTTACTTGCATTTGTACTTGTATGCAGCTGAAATCCTCTAAAGTCCATTGAACAGATTATAGATCCTTAAGTGTTGTAGGTTTGTATGTCAATTTTTTTACCGACGAAGATATTCAATTACCCTCATAGTAAACTGCATTTTTATCTTTATGCACATGTAAAATGAACTGAGTTTAAAAGCATTATATGTGTCTTCATTCATTTAGTTTTCTTCCACTTAGTCTCTATTTAGGAGGTTGCCACAGTGGAATAAACTGCCAACTGTTCCTGCATTTGTTTTATGCAGCGGATGCCCTTCCAGCCGCAATCCCGTACTGGGAAACACCCATACACACATTTACACACACTCACACACTATGACCAATTCAGTTTATTCAATTCACCTATAGCGAATGTCTTTGGACTGTGAGGGGAAACCAGAACACCCGGAGGAAACCCCTACAAACATGGGGAGAACATGCAAACTCCTCACAGAAATGCCAGCTGGCCCAGCCGAGACTCAAACCAGCGACCTTTTTGCTGTGAGGCGACAGTGCTTACCACTGAGCCACTGTGCCACCCTTATATATATGTTTTTTCAATAAATATTAAAAAACCTCTAGAACAGTGTTATATATTTTGCTGACTTGTGTACTTACATTATTCCACATTACAAAGAATGTTATAATCCAGCGAAATAAGCTATTTTAGCTAGTGACACTGGCTGTGTGCTGTGTCAGTACATTAATGTTGTTATAATCCCGCAATTTCTGGTTTAGTTTTATAGAAAACAGGGTAACACTAAAGATGCTTTAATTTGCATGCTGTATTAGATTGGAAAGAGAAGTGTTATAACAGAATATTAGCATTAATTTAATATGATAAAACTGCTGCTTCTTTTCCACTTGTTCAAGACTGAAAAAAATACAGAAGTGGTGGACTGTGTTATAATAAGCTCTGCTGTTTGGGTGCCATGTCATGCTCGTCTCATCAGCAATTGCTTCAGCAGTCTTGTTTCACTTCAACGGCTTTCAGCCTTATTATGTTTCATGCTACCATGATTAAAATGTTTAAGTACTTGAGCTCATCCATGAACAGGATTTCTACGGGTTCCCATAGGGTGTAATAAAGATGACAACTCCCATGATTCCACACTTGGTCATACCCTCATCAAAATGTGCCTTTGTTTGTTGTGAATACATGTATTCTAGCGGCAAATTATACAAAAATGTAAAAAATATTTACAGCCCCTTTAAGCTACACATTGATTAAGATACACCTTGTATTTATTGAAAAAAAAACTAAGATATAGCATTATATAAATCTCTAATGAACAAATGATTAAATGATCAAAAAAGAAATTACCTAACTGTAAAAATATTCCGTTATTTTACTTTTTTTCAGCAGTTGGGGTGCTGAAAAAAAACAAAACATAAAATAACGGCCATTAAATTACAGAAATTTACTGTAAAATAATGGACGTTAAATTCCAGAAATTTCCTTACATTTTAATTTTTTTGTAATTTCTGTAATTTAACATCTGTTATTTTACAGTAAATTTCTGTAATATAACTACCTTTTTTACTTTTTTTCTTGCACTCCTGCTGCCAGAAACAAAACGTAAAATTACAGATTTTTTTTACATTGCAAATACTTATTTAGTGTGTTTAGAGTGACACATGTTGTAAAAAAAAACATTTTTAAATATTAATACTATAGAAGTTGTTAATATCTGATATATGTATTAGCTGTGTAATTCAAACTTTTATCTATATGTTTATTTTTGAAAGAAGCCTTTTGTGCTCAATGATTCTCTATATAGTTGATCTTTGTTTAGTTCTTTTTTTTTTATCTCTTAGTATATGTAATACCCTCCATTTGATGCTCAAAAACATGGTATAAGTTGGGGTTCATCCAAAACTGAAATCAACATTTTTTAAAGAAATAATCACAAATTCAAAGTGAAAAATTAGCTGTATTTCCATTAGCTGTGTCTCATTTCAGAGGTTGCATCCTCCGAAGGGTGCTGCGTCATTGTGGCGCAATGAAGGCTGTCTCATTTAAAAGAATTCGAAGGCTCCTTCAAATGCAACCTCAAAATGCGTCCTTCGTTTTCCAGGTAATGAAGAACACAACCGTTGGATTCTTTGCGGCCCCTAACGTCCAAAGATTCATTGTGTGCTGATAATGGCCAGACTTGATTAGTTTTTATTTTAGTTGGATGTGTAACCACATGTTAAAAAACAAAAAGAGTATGAAATGTCTTACTAAAAATTGATTTTATAGACAGTGTACATTTTTATGTGTACATGTAAGGATCAAAAGAAAATATATTTCCAGCTTCTGTAAACCTTGCTTTGCCTTCAGATCACTTAAAATACGTTTTAAAATCACTCTGAAAAATTAATTACAGATTGTATTACTGTTTATTAATTTCAGCTGTTGCGGTTGCTAGGTGATGACATCTGTCCTCTGTAGGCGAGATCGTCTCATTTCAAAATACTTGGTTTGGCTTTTGTGGACTTCAGAGGATGCAGCCTCTGAAAATGAGACACAGCTATTGAGTTTTACAGCAGCTGACTGTAATATAGGTAACCTAGTAACTAAAAGTAAACAAGGCATCATCAACAGAGTCGGCTGATTAGTCATGCGGGTGTAATGTTTGCTACGTCAAAGTCGAATACGTTTCCATCTCCCTATCATGAATAATTATCTATACTGTGCAACAAGCACATGTAAAATATTTTGCAGCTGGTTTATGTTCTGTTCTAAGGACAGAACAGTTTAAAGTGTATTTTCCATTTCCTGTGCTTTTTTGTCGTGTTTATTTCCAGGTTTCTTGCGTTCCTTCATTTCCATTGCCATTGGTTTATTATGTTAACCTGTGCCTTGTTTATTTCCTTTATATCTTACTTATCTTAGTTTACTTATCTAAGTATACTTATCTTAGTTCAGTTCATGCTCAGCTATTTCTTGTATTTAAAGCATCCAAGTTGAATAACATTAAGTTAATAAACACAAAAAAAGTTTAATCACACACAAAAAAATGTTATTGTAAGCATATATTTCTTTAAAATGTAAACTTAGTGTTGCACACTTGTTTTTTTTTGTCATAATTAAATATCCACTCTTTTAAACTTGTTCCAGTTACAGACAAGCACCAGTTTAAGCCTGAGCCGGTGTTGTATCGGTTCCGCTATGATGACGGCACTTACCATCCTCGCAGTGACATGCAGGATGTCATCTCCAAGGTAATCCCAACCTGCTATGCTCTGCTAAATGGCCACTTTCTCTTTTTGCCCCTTGGAAAAGTTTGGCATACAATAACAGATGTCCTTCTCGCCCTCAGGGTGTGAGGCTGTTCTGTCGACTCCATAGTTTATTCACACCGGTGATCAGGTAAGGGGCCAGTATTTGTTTCACCTCATTACAGCTGTCTCCAGTCACACCAGCTCTGCCAGGTGTACATTCGCACCCCTGCCGCTTCGCCCTTCCTCTCTAAAGATAGCACCTACAGGAAAAAAAAAAAACATGATGCTGATAAGTGACAGAAATCACATCATTGGAGGCGTATTTACAATAACATCAGCAAATATTTCAATAAAAGCACTGCAAAAACAGAAAGAAAATTGTTCAGTTTCATTTGGTGCTTTATTCCTGGACATATTCAGTAATTTGTTGATTTATTTTTATTATTTACTTAATATTGAGTGAGACATAACTCGTGATTGAAGATTAATCGAAAATCAGGCACTCAGGACTGAAAAGAGAAAGTTCATTTAAAGCTTTGTTTCTTGATTCCTTCACCATTTTTTTTCATTATGTTAGACGTTCAGTCATTAACTTACTCACTTGACTATTCCTGGAATAATTCACTAATGAATTTGCTGATTAAAACCATATTTTAGGTGGTGTCACGTATCTTTTTGTGTGTTTTAAGTGAGACACATAATCTATAACTCAATGATTAATTGAAAGCAAGACATTGATTCATTTATTAATTGTGTAACTAGGTGGTTAGAACAATGTGTGTGTGTGTGTGTGTGTGTGTGTGTGTGTGTGTGTGTGTGTGTGTGTGTGTGTGTGTGTTTTGAGTGAGGCTCTGAATTGTTGAACAAGGCTTTAAAACTGAAACAAACCCCCTGCATAAATGCTTTTCTTAGATTTTTTGTCTTGTTTCTAGTCCAAAAATCTACAAATTCTGAATTCAATTTTCTAGACAAGCAAAACATATAAAATATTAAATAATATGCCATCATTATGTGAGTTTTTCTGTAAAGCAAGCAAAATAATCTGCCAATGGGGTAAGCAAATTAACCTTGTTTGTCATTTTGACAAATTTTTTTGCTTGTCTTGAGGAAAAACAGTGAAAACACGCACTTCATTTTGGCGTAGTATTTATTTATTTATTTTTAAACAAGACAATATTATTTGCTTGTCTAGAAAATGCTTCTTGATTTAATAATTTTTAGACATTTGGACTAGAACAGGACAAAAATCTAAGCAAGAAAAGTCCTTTTTTAAATAGTATAATTCATTGTTTCTCAGCTGATTAGTTTAATAGTTTTTCCATGATGAAACGTATATTTTTACAGCAAGGTGCTGCAATTTAAGAAAACATGCCATAACAAAATTGCCAGCAAATTGAGAAAAGATCTTTATCCGTTTGACAGCACATGTGCAAATTCTTACAACGCAAACACATTTAAAAAAATGCACTGCATTTTCTCACAAGGGAAACAAATTAGAACAATGGCTGCAATTTCTCACTGCACTTTCAAACAGCACGGAATACATCATAAATGTTTCAAGGGGACCCTAAAACATGACAAATCTGGCTATTTAGGTTATGGCTATTTAGGCAAAAAAATAAAAATAAAAATAAATAAATAAAGACAAGGGAATTATTATGTTAAAATAAAAAACTCACCTTTTAAAGATCACCTACAACTTCACTGAGTAGTTTTCATTTTATAGGGGCCCCTTAAAACATTTCCTTGTGTTTCATTCTTTTTGCAAATGTTATTAGAAAATGCAGTGCGTTTTATTAATTTATTTGCATTGTAGGGAATTTTTATTTTTGCTAATACTCAAATGGACCATCACAATAAAGTGTTACCGTTTTTGTAATTACATGTGTTTTTTTTAATTGCTGCACATTAAGCTCTCTCGACCACCATATATTCTGTTGTGTTTTGAGTGAAATGTTCAGTCATTGGTGATTAATTAAAAACCAAGTAGCTCATTTGCACTCCTGTCACTGAAAACATGAAGCTGATAAAATCACACTGACCTTTTCCACAATTAGGTCAGTTATAGATTTTTGTATGCTTGTTTTGGGCACATAAGGCCATCATTTTGTAGCTTTTACACTTCTATGTTAATAATCAGTTTAAGGATTGCACTATAAATGAATGGAAGTCCTAAATATGAAACAGGTGCAGTTTTTAGATTTTGGCAGCTGTCAGGCCACAGGACATTACATTTTGTATGCAAACACAAGACTAATGGACTCAGAGGGCACATGTTTTTGCTCTGTGATGGATCCATTTTCCAAATTTTCCACTGAATTCTTTATCTAAAATTAAAGTTTAATATTGTTATCATTGTTAAAGGCCTGATGAGTTGTACTGCAAATATGCAATCCCTCAAATGTCTTTTTATTTTATAGGTTCTGTATTTCTACATTTTACTTAGACCACCCTTAAGAAGCAATTACCATCCAAATAGGGCTAAAGAGTGCCTATATGCCTACATTTTTCTTCCCTGTACTAAGCGTCTCTTCCTAGCTCAGCTATAATTGGAGGATCCAGCACTAGTTTAATTATCTGGTATTTCCTGCTTGTTGGAGGGGCTCTGGAGGGGCTTCACGCCCCCGTCTTACCCATATAAAAGAAAATCTCTTTTTCACCCTGAAATCCAGGATGAATAACATTCCTGACATACTGTATAACAGCGAGGAAGCAGAACAAAAAGAAAGTGTCCAAAACTGACCAAGATCTTGAGACTATTTGAAAGCTTTGGTTGACTTTGCACACACTTGTCCTACAGATTGCAGGGCTCTTGTGCCAGGCGTATGACTGTCTGTGGTAACGCTGTTTACCCTCATTTGTCACGCTGACAGTTCTGGGTACAGCTACAGAAGAAAGGGCTGGCTGCATGTCTGTAGCGGTTAAATCATGGCAAGGCCTGTCCAGCCTCACACTTCTGCTCTGTGATTAAAACAAATCCTTATATAATCGAAACAGAAACCGTCACACACACTTTGAGAGAGCAGCAGTTACACATTTCCGGTTTTCTGGAGGTGTTTGGCTGTGTAAAAATGGAACTGAATGTTTGTCTTATGGACTGAGTTTGGTGCTGGAGAGTGTGTGAGTGCTGTAATAGGGGTGTGGGCCCCAGTCTAGCCCTTTGACCCAGTGCAGTGAGTGTCCCCCAAGAGACCCTTGGCTTCATGGGAAAATCGTCACTCTGTTTCATTTTCCCGTGGTCTGGAAACAGCCACAAAGCATCCATTTTGGCCTGGAGCTGGACTGAAATGTGCTGGGAGACACCTGCTGACTTCAACTGGAGTGGAAAACCATGTTGTGTAGAGGAAATAGGGATGTTAAAACACAATTAAATAATAAATATGAACAATTTTACATTGAAATTTAATGTTATGTATAAACAATAGTGGTGGGACACTCCAGATGTAAAAGTAGTAGCCAAAGATGCTTATCTATATGTTCCTATTTTTAATAGTGTCAATAAAAGCATCTACCTTGGTTTTTTTATATTGTAAGAATACTAATTCAACCATGGTCAGTGTCAGCCCCTCAGCTCCGCACCATTTTTTAAGTATTAAAAAAGACATTTAATTAATTTACTGATTGATTCATTAATTTAATCACAGATTCAATATGATGCAGTAATTAGTGCAGAAGGAGGCCCAACAAAGAACTGAGGACAAAACACAGCACATTAAAATACTTTTCAGAAGGCCAGCATGTGTTTAAGATCCTTTATTATTGGTCACATGGAATATTCTAATTTTGTGAAATACTGGATTTGTTTTTTTTTTTATCTTTATTCCATAATCATTCAAATTAAATCAAATGAAGGCTTGACATCTTTCACTTTGTGTGCAGTGAACTAATATAACACACAAGTTTCACTTTTTGAATTAAATTATTAAGATTAATGGAATTTCTGTGCGTTTTAAGTTAGATACTGTTTGTTTAATACAACACTTGACGTACAACAATACAACAATACAACACTTATTAGTTCAGATTAATTTACTGTCTTATCACATCTCTCATAGTAATAAGCAGTTCCAGGTCAGATTTTGGTCAGCAAGAACATATGCTGAGGGATTTCTTTTATCTAAAACAGTGGCCCATTTTCAACTATAAAACAAATTTTAAATAAAGATCTTTTGAGACTTCTAAAAATCAAGAGGAAAGGGTCACTGTGACGTAAAAGCCTAGAACAGATCTCTCAAGAGATACTCAGGCGGATGCGAGTCAAGCAAAAGGTGAAAGGCGAGGTTGAAATGTGTCTCTTGAGGCTGCTATAAAGACAAGGCGTTCATGAACTGGTCAAGTCAAATGTTTATTTTTATTTTCCACACAGGGATAAAGATTATCATCTACGAACGTATAAATCGGTGGTGATGGCCAACAAACTGATCGACTGGCTTATTGCACAGGTACGCTTTTAAATCTTATCATTCTGTACATTCATTTATTTCTGTCCATCGTTTTCTGCATATGTCTACTGCATTTCAAGTTAAGGGTTGCCCTTCCTGTTTGGGAACTTACAATTAAAGGCCAATTCATACAGCACACATTGTGAAAAATGCTACTAATTCAACACACTAATTCAATAATTAATTGTGTTGCCGTTTGTTGGTAAATACTATCACACTGCTCAGACGTTCCACAATTCAACAGATGCAGATTGAACACATTTAGTCAGGTGAAAACAAACTCAGACCAATGAGAACAGAGGCCAACAGGGGTAACACCCCCATTCCACAAGCTCCAACAGACCTTTGTTGTCGTTTTTCTGAGCTGTTTGAATTGGCTTTAAAAGAACAGAAACAAATTATAATCAATCATAAAGATGTGCTACTAATAATCCATATACAAACTAAAAACTGAGTAAGAAGTTTGGCTTTGTGCGTTATTTGTATCTATCATGAAAATAATGTTAAGCTTGGTTTTTTAACAAACATTGTGAAAAATGATGTGTTCCACATAATTGCTTCATGTTGTCCCAACACAAATAGATTAAGCTAGACTAATTGTTTTTACAAATTTAAATGGATTGAACATGAAACAATTATCCCACCTAGATATGCTAAGCATTAATAGCAGGTTTGGCATGCTGTCCCGGGATAAAACCCTGAGTTCGGAAATACTTGAGCCAAGGCTCCCTCCCAGTCAATAAGCATTTAAGGGTATCCAAGATCAGGTAGGTCTTGAGATCTCCCCTTAGAAAAGAAAGGAAAAGGAGGAGATGGGGTGGAAGGGGAAATTTTTCCAAAGAGCAGTAGGGAAAAACCAATACATTTATTGTAAGCTTGGATCATTGTGATTGGATTATTACTGATTATAGATGAGCAACCAGTCATGCTCAATCATATCATGTGCTCCTCTCGAATTTAGTGTATGAAACTTCACTTAATAAATAGTATAAACAAGTAGCAACATTTTGTGTGTGTAACGTTAATATCTCAAACATTCATTAAAGCTCTTTTTAGTTCGTTGTTTTGATCCTCTGGATAACTTTCTTTTTCATTTTATTCCTACAGTACAGTAATATTCAATACACATCGATAATACTGCTTCAAGAAGACTCATTTTGAGTTTTTTTGGGATGTTAATGCACTCAAAAAGTGTATTTTGCTATTTATTCAAACTTTAAACTTTAATTTAAGTTAATCGATTTATGTCGGGACAACATGAAGGATTTGTATGGAACCCAGTATTTTTAGAGTGTGCTTTGCTGAAAATAATGAGGTAATTCTAATAGTTATTAGTTTTAATATTAGATGGATGAAGTGTGGTCTATGAATTAAGATTGTATCTGGTCTATAAAAACACTTTACTGATTGATAACAGACCGAAGTTACTCCCAAAATTCACAAAAAGCATCACGTGGCATGGAAAAAGTGGATAGATTAGACAAGCAAATATTATTAGACAAGAGTTGAAAAAAAGCTGATAGAAGCTGCAACAAAATCCATTATCTATCATCATAAACTCTCAAAATAGTCAAATAAATAGCAGTACAATTACTTATTTGGTTCTCAATCATAGTAAGTAACACCTTAACCCCCCTAAAGAATTTCCAAAGAACCAATACTGGTGCAATATAGCACTTAAATTGGTTGCCCTATGTTTACAAGCCAAAGAACCACTTAGCAGACTAGTCACAGTGATATTGCAGAATTGGGTTCAGTCTGAAGTATACTGTAGTTCAGAAACTGAGAGGCACATTTTAACATCCATGCGTGTTAGTGAGTATATTGTGTTTGACTATGAAATTATTGCCAAGAGTGATTCTTCAGAGTTTCCGCACTGTGGTGGCTGGACCGCAGTGTTTGTATGTGTTAAATGTGGTTTTCTGAAGCTCAAGAGGGTGTGTGACATATTGACCACTTGTAAGCAGACAAAGAGAGTGGCACTTGTCTTTTTTTTCTTTGAAGGGTGACTGTCGAAGCAGAGAAGAGGCGCTGATCTTGGGGGTGGAGCTGTGCGACAATGGATTCATGCATCATGGTATGAGAGCTGTTTATTTCAGTCTGTTTTTTTCTTCTCTTTGTTCCTATGTACATGAGTATACTTGTTAGTTTGATATTTTTTGACAGAGTATCTGTTTTAATGTTACATTTGTATTATGTCATATCTAAAATGATAATCAAAAGTGTCAGTCAGGATGCCTTAAAATCAAAAAATCAAAAAGTCTAATGAAGCTTGAACATGAAAACAGCAGGAATGATGGCTGTGTAATTTAATAACATTTGCCAATGTAATGTATAAGATTTTTTATTTTTTATTTTATTTGTTATGTTAAGAGTAATGATCTTGCTTCAGATAAGACTGTAACTTAAAATGACTTAGCGGCTTTACATGGAAACTATTGCCCCGTTTCCACTGAGTGGTACGATACGGTTTGGTACGCTTTTATGGCCATTTCCACTGTCAAAAGGCATACCGAAACGAACCGTACCACTTTTTCGGCACCCTTTCAAAAGGATACCAAACACGAGAAAGGGTACCAAAAGGTGGAGCTACACATGCGGCTGAATGCTGATTGGTTAAAGATATGTCACAAGCTCGTGTGGAGCTAGCCAGAATAAAAACAAAGGAACCGCCATGTTTTTATACAGAGCCGAGAGATTACACTGTAAAATATAATAACGAGCCATGATGACCCGAGCTCAAACAAACCTTGTTGTTGTCTTGATGTAGATACACAAAGCCAAGAGGAACAAAATCTGCCGTGTCCTGTGTTGTTTTATGATTGCAAGCTGTTTTCGCTTTCTTCCGGGAGCTCGCGATTGCGTCTATATTTGATATAACGAACTTCTTGGGCTGATGATAATAATGTGTGCGTGATAATTGAAGTGTCTCTGTCATCTGATCCATTCAGAAAGAGAAGGACAAACGCGAGAGTGAAGCACGAATAAAGGAGAAGCCCATTAAACAAACAGAAGCAAATTGTTACAGCAACCTGAATCACGAACAAACTGCCATGTTTTTCATCGCCTTTTGGATTATTATGAACTCAGAATGACATAATTACTCTCTAACACAGTTTACATGTGCTGGTGAAGATAAAAGACACAGATGAGAGGTTTGCTCTGACTGTGGGTTATATTGTGTGTTGTTAAATGAGGACTTTTATGTATGCTGTGTGTAGTTTTTCTGTAGTTGGTAACATATCGGAGACTGTAAGGGTCTGTGTGTGTTCATATATGTTGCATTTATATATTTATATAATTGCAGACGTTACAGTAGACTATTTTACACATCATTAATCATTGATTTGTAGTTATAATCAAATCATGTTCATAGAAAAATTGGTAATAAACATTTATAAATAAGTATTTATTTGTATAAAGCATCGGTTTTATGAGAAGTGCTGCTCATATGATATGTGAGCGACCCGTACAGCTTTACTGTAGACATTTTCTTGAGCGAAAATGGCATCGACTGAGACTCTATGTCATACACCACACCCCCGAAAAGGGTACCCTTGGTAGTGAAAACACAAGCCTGATAAAGGTGACCCATACCCACCCGAACCGGACCGTACTATACCAGTAAGTGGAAACGAGCCATATTTGAGTAGTTGAATCATCAACATAGCAATTCATTAAATGAACCAGACAGATTTGTATGAAATATCAATTGAGATTCATTTACGGATTTGAATTCACACAATAGTTAATTTAATGTTTCAAGAGTTCATACTTGAAATGATTGATAATAAAGCTTGCTTAGAGCCCTGAGTTTATGAGATCCTCGAGCAATAGGCTCTCTCCTGTTTGCAGGGCGAGAGGGGAGTTTTGAGCTCTGGTAGATCTTGATGAACTCCTCTGACTTATCTCTGACAAATGACAGATATAGGATGGCTAAGGAGAGATGTACTTTTGCTAAGAGCTTGGCTATAGGATCTATTTGGTATGTTCAATTAGGTGTAGCACAAGCTGTAAGTGCTCTAGGCAAACAATGATCGCCATTGGTGTCATGGACGAAGGTGAAGGAGGGAGAGGGGTCTGTCTCCATGCCATCCCTAACAAGATCACCCCTATTGCCCATGCCTGAATCCGCCACTGTGTTTAATTTACTTAGGTAGTGTGTTTTTTGGACAGTGGGACAAACCGGAGAACCCGGGGAAAACCCACACGATCACTGGGAGAACAAGCAAACTCCACACAGAAATGTCAAGTAATTTAGTTGGGACTTTGACCAGAGATTTTCTAATCACTGGGTTGCCATGCCACCCATCTGGAAAGGAGGGGGAGTATGGGTGGGTGGGTGCGTGGGGCTATTCTTCAAGAAGAAGATACTTATATAAGAAAACTCTGGTTATTTATAGTGAGTTATGAATCATCTGATTGGTAAATCAATCATGAGCTGATGAAGGACCAGCCGTGATTAATCATAAGCACATGATCCTCTTGAAATTAGTTTATAAATAAACTTCACTCAGCTCTGTGGTTTTAGATGGTGACAAATGCTTTTTGTTTCTTTTGAGTGAGTTTATTAACTCTCTAGCTCATTAAAACAACAGTAAAATAAAGTGAATTTGTTTTGTTGCATTCTATTTACAGTGGTCTCTCGTTAATCGTGTTAGATTTTCAATCTAAAAATAGATAGATGTAATCTGCAAAGTAGTCAGATGTTTTAAGGCTTTAAAAAGTCTTGCTACACTACACAATATATTAAACACTTTACTCAGACAGGCGTTACAGTTTTTATACTTTTCTCTCGTTTAAACACTCTCAAAGATCAAACTTTCGTAGTAAAAAATTCCAGTATGTAATGAACTGAAGAATCATTTATTCCATAATGCCACCCTACAGACGCATAACTTCTACCTTCCTTTAGCATTCAGAAAAGTCCAACTTTTTGTGCGGTGGTTAGCATCTTCCTCTGCTTTTAGGGTACCACCGCAGATGCCTTTGATGGTGCAGAACATTTCGTCATCATTGTGGAGTTTGTTGGGGAGAAAACTTGCAAACATACCGTACAGCACTTCAGAGTCACACTGCTAGCAATCAAAGATTTATGTAAATTTAGCAAGCTGAACACATTCTGTACTGTACAGGAGACACAGCATGGAGGAGATTAATTGACAATAGAATACATTTAACCAGGATGCAGAACACAACACATTAATCATGACGCAGAACACAATGCGCTGTAGAAAAAAGTCAAATTGCACAAAAGAAAAATCAGCGAAACTGTGAGGCTGCGAAAGGTAAACCACGTTATAGCGAGGGACTACTGTATTTCCATTTGCAGCTATCTGTGTGTTTTGAGTGAGTCATTGAATCATTAACTCAATTCAATGAAGTAACAGTACATAGAGGTGAACTAGAGATTTGTTCACCAGAAATATTTGTTCAGATTCATTTACTGATTATAATTGTGACTGGTTCATTTACTGATCGACTGAATTACTTTATATTGTGAAAACTTATTTGTGTGTGTTTTCAGTAATTAACTCACAAATCCATTACAATTACAGTATGCTGAAGTAAACAAGAAAAATAACTTTATATTAATTGAATTGAATTGAATTTGATGCACTAATTTGTTCATTTAATCAGTTCAATGACTTCAGATTGTGGCAAGTGGCTTTTTAATTGTTTTGAGTGAGTAATTGAATCATTAACTTGAAGTAAGATCACACTGAAGTGATCAAGATATATTTGTCTGCCAAAAAAGTTAGATGCATTGACTGGTTTGTTGATTTACTAACTGGTTCAGTGCTTAATGTGCTGGCAAGTGCTTTAAGGGAATCACTGAAGAACATTTGATATTGCTAAAAGATAACATCAAAGTAAATTCATTTGGTTTTTAGGATGCTAAAAATCTTAATGGGAATAAAATACATTGCAAAACCCTTCCCCCTAACTGGATTCTGCACATTCTGTTTCTCGACAACAGCCTTGACCTTCTTCACAATCCAAGTTTGACTGACTTGTTCTCATGGCAACTGTTTGTTTGTAGGATTCGGGTCTCATTTTCAGGGCACTCGATGCCAAAGTCCACATCATGCTTGTGTGACTCATTTATCGTCTACCATGGGCTGTTCCTGACAGCCTGCAATTGAGTTTCATATGCGGCAAACTACCAACAAATTTATGGATCGTAATAATCTTACTGGCTACACTTTATTTTTTCTGGCTTCCATTCATCCATTTAGGCTGGTTCAATGGGTTATGTGACTGAAGGCAATACACTACAATTACACATTACACAAGATTGTTCAAATACTTTTTTTTGTATGACAAGTTCTCTAAAATGTTATGTTTTAATATGCAAATGAGACATTTAATTAAGTATGCACTCATTTGCATACATTTCTAGCACAGAGTTCACTCAGTGACTTTTTTTCAGCTTTGTCCCTGCTTTAGCAGGGGTTGATTCAACAAAATGAACCACCAAGTTTTAATAATAAAAAAAATGTTTTAAAATTATTTGACACATTAGAGTTTGTTTTTACAAAGGGGATTCTGGGTATATCTTCCAATCATTTGATAGTTCAGAAAATATTGCATACCAGAAAAAAAAAAAAAAAAAAAAAAATATATATATATATATATATATATATATATATATTTTTTTTTTTTTAATTTTAATTAAATGTTGTATATATAATATATAATAAATAATATTTGAACATATCCCTCTGTAAAAACTTTCTTAAACAGAATATAAATAATAAATATATTCAGAATATAAAAGTGAATATGGTCACACTATAGTTTGTGCATAAAAAATTCTGTTGAATGGTGCTGCAAAAAGGAGCAGATAAACAGATGATTTCACATTAATAAAACAAACGATTACTCAATATTTTACATCTCTGTACAGAAGGGTCATGTTTGGATCTTCTGTTGTTTCACACATTCACATTTGGATGTTACCAAATCAAGAGGCACAATTTGATAAAGTGCGCCAAAGAATAAATAAATTAAAGGCATAGTTCACCCATTTAGTTCACCATTTAGAAGAGGTTATTTTTTTAGTTTAACGTAAACCAATGTATTCTAAACACAGGGTTCCCACTGTAAACCACATCTCAGATTAACTGAATTTCCACTGACCAAATAATGAAAGTAAAACAGACAGCTGATGTGTTGAGCAGTCACTTTGCGATTCTACAATCACTAATGCAAAATCAAGCATGTGGTGCAGTGTTTCATATTAATTAATGTTATATTCGGCTATAGAATGTGTTTATTCAGTGTGCAACACCTTAAGCTGTCATGGACATGGCACGGTGTTGTGCTTCTGCTTAGGTCTGATCTAATTTACCTACATCATGTGACCTTTTAGGCAGCAATAGTCAGATTTATTTCCACAAAATGGAACCACAAAATCCATGAGGCACTGATTGAGCGCTGACTGGACAAAAATCATTATTTTAACTGGTACAGCCTTATGAATGCATTTGATTGCTGGTTGACAAATATGAATAAAATAAAATGGCATTAGACAAATATAAATATAACAATAGACAAAACACAAAAAACAAGGTGATAAAGAAGAGCACTGAATACAAAACACATTTTGATAGATGGGAAGTACAATTTAAAATGACAAGCAAAAATTTCTGATATTCCATGACTTGTACAAAAATATATTAAATTCCCAGACTTCTCAAAGTTTTTCATGAATATGAATATTTCATGAATATGTGGGAACTCTGTTAAGAAAAAATGATAAATATATAATAAATAAATAAATATTATATTATATTATATTATATTATATTATATTATATTATATTATATTATATTATATTATATTATATTATATTATATTATATTATATTATATTATATTATATTAAATTATATTATATTATGTTATGTTATGTTATATTATATTATATTATATTTTATTTTATTTTATTTTATTTTATTTTATTTTATTTTATTATATTATTTTATGTTATTACAAAAGCACTCATTGACATCCATAGTACTAACAAAAATACTATGGAAGTCAATGGGTGTTTTTTTCACCAAAATTCTTCATTATATCTTTCTTTGTTTAACAAAGGATGAATACATTAATTCTATATTTTTAGATGAATTATCTACTATCTATATATACACTATTAAAAGTGTGTTTTGGATGTTATCTTTAAGTTTGACTGGAAATACCTGTAAAACTTCTTGAGAAACAAAATGGACAAAAAATTAACAAGCGCATAGGGGAAAAAACTATTTTTGTCTGCAGTGTCTTGTCTTTCTTGTCTGCTGGTTGACTGGGTTATGTGACTATTAAAGCTATTTCAGCTTTATCTTATCTTGCCCACAGAGAACACTGGAGCTCTTTTTCTTGTTGGGGGTATTTTTTACTACAAAAGTGGGGGAATTGTTTAGAGCCCATGTTGCTGTGGTGACAGATTGAAATCCTGGCCTGGTTCTTTTCATGGAGGCTACTTTCCATAGAAAAGGCTTCCCGTCTGGAACTCTCTGTACAGCTCTTGTCATTCCAGTACATTATGTGTTGCCCTCTTCTGTGCGAACACAAATTCAATTTACACATTAATTTGACTCTCTTTGACTGTGCACGACAGGCAGCAGTCAGAGCATGACAACAAAATCGCGGCTGCAAATTAGCTTTTTGCTCTGGAAAGTTATAAATGACTTTGAAAAAGGTACAGAAATACTATCAGCAGTTAATAGTAATTTATATATATTAAGTTGTATAATAATATTTAATATAATAATATAATACAAGCAACTAATGGTAAATATATAATATTATGTTAGTTCTTATTAGTATGTTGATTTAGTTTTTATATTTTCTGTTTTATTTTCATTTGAAAGTTTTTGATCTTGTGTGTTTTTATGTCTTTTTTAATTTACGTATGCTGTTTTTAAATAGGATTTTTGTGTTTCTGTTTCTGTTTTAGTTCATGTTAGTATATTTAATATTATATTTGTATAATTTTTTTATTTTAATTATCTGAAATTATCATTTTTAATATAATATATGAAGATAATAATATGCAGTACGTGCTTTAGGCACGTAGTGCATGTTCATCCAACTAATTTTGCTTCAAGTCATTTAAATCCCAGCGTCAGGGCCTTTAGAAATAAAATTTTGTCAAAATTTTGTCACTTGCCTTCGACAGCAAAAGCCGCTACAGTATATCCTGAAAACCAATCAGAAGGTGTGAATCGAAGCATGCTTTCAATGTAACAGCGAGCTGATACGCCGGCTTTATTTTGCTTTCGATTTCCATTTTAAAAGATGAAGTTTGAATGAAAGAATGAAAGAATGAAGAATGAAAACGTCCCTTACCTCAAAACTGTAAGAAAAAGAAAACATAATCTACAGTCGAAAGTGTAACATGCATTCATGGCATTTTTTTGTGCAGTGACACTTTGAATGAGTCTGATTTACTACACATTTAACAGCAACTTGCCAAAAGACGAAGTTAAGATGCTGTTTTTTTTATCCCGCATGGATGATATGATGATAAATAAGAGATGAAAAAGAGACCAAGCACTTGAGTATAGTGATGATGAATAAATGACAGTTTCTGAGAGACATCCCCTTTTTTGCACAGTAGGCCTTACTTTGCGTTTTATTTGCTAATGTAAGCTATTTTTTTTAAAGATAAATATAATGTATAAAACTATTTATTTATTTATATTACTTTAATAAATTATAATAATTTTTATTAATAGACAATGCACTGATGTTGATGTTTTTACTCAGACATTATTTAAACCTAATAAGCTTAGTTTGCAATGTTTACATTTTTCATCTTACATTAAATCTAAATCCCAAATATAAGATGTGACAACAGATTGTTAAGATTAAATTAATGTCAATCTTTATGTTATTGATTAATGCACTTACTTGACAAATTTCATTCATTCATTCATTTTTCTACTGCTTAGTCTCTGGTTTATCAAGGGTTACCACAGTGGAATGAACCAACACTTACTTGACAAATTTAAGTATTTTAATTTCATGTGATTTGTGTAATTTGTTTTATGTTTCGTAAAATAATTTGTAATTGCATCTTTAGTGATTTTCAACTAGTTACAATGTCTTGTCATGGTAGGGTTTTAAGGTTTTTGCATAAAAAACCAACATGGATTTAGCTTGTATTGATGCAAAAGAAAATCTACCTTGTTAAAAAACAAAGAATTGTCTAAAGTGACATTTCTGAAAAAAAGTTATTTTATTTACTAGCTAATAACCTTTGTATAAAATGAAACTTCTGAACCTAATCAGAGGAGCCTGATAGAAAATGCTAATTTACAAGAAAAGATTTTTAGGGTTTTGCATCTGAACTCTTCATATGTTATTTTTTAGATTTCAGATTTTAAATACAGTATTTATTTATTAATTCATTTTTCCTTCGGCTTAGTCCCTGACTATCAGGGGTCGCCACAGTGGAATGAACCACCAACTATTCCGGCATATGTTTTACACAGCAGATGCCCTTCCAGCCACAACCCAGTACTGGGAAACACCCATAAACTTGTGCATTCACACAAACACTCATACACTATGGCCAATTTAGTTCCAATTCACCTATAGCGCATGTCTTTGGATTGTGTGGGAAACTGGAGCACCTGGAGGAAACCCATGCGAACACGGGGAGAACATGCAAACTCTGATTTGTGACAAAAATAGATGTATTAAACACTATTTTATTAATTGTAATTTTATTTTTATCATTTACTTTTTGGTTATGTTTTTCTTATTTTAGGTTAGTTCATTTAACATAAAATTGAGATTTTACATTGGACATGGACATTTTTATTGAACAAAAGCAGACACAGACAAACACACACTGAAACAGACAAAAAAAAAGGTTAATTTAATGCCTAATATTATATGCGATCCCATTTTTTCTTAATATTTTTCCCCATAATCAAAGACAAATTAGCACATTTCAATTTTACATACCTTTTGATCCAAATTAGTTTCTGATGAGGTGATACCAGTCAGTTTCTCAATTAAATTTATCACTATTAAATGATAAATAATTTGTCTTTTTTTTTTTCAGTTCTGGAAAAAAGTGAATTTAAAGACGAGCCTCTTCTGTTTCGTTTCTTCGCCGACGAGGAGATGGAGGGTTCCAACACCAAGCACAAGCCCATAAAGCATGACCTAAAAATAGTGGAGAATGTCATCGCCAAGTCTCTGCTGGTGAGAGATGTCGTTTGTAATGGCTTACAGCTGATGCCACTTACAATAGCTCACGTTGGCGTGAACCCATGTGGTTTTCATCCACTCGCAGGGGGGCTTTTCTGCCTCGGCACGTACGGGGGGTCTGAACTCGGGCCAGAGTCTTCAGCAGTAATTATGCTTGACTGCTTCTAAACCAGCCTCTCATTACGCTTAAACATGAAGTCAACTGGGTTGACAGTGTTGGCCTGCTGGAGGCTAAAGTTCCAGGAATTCTAATGAAATGTCACTGCATGACAAAACAAAAGCTGTTAAGTCATGATAACTGTGAAATGTGTGCTCTGATTTCAGATAAAGCCAAGTGAAGGAGGGTATGGGTTCACTTTAGAGGATCGAAACAGAGTTCCCATCGTCAAATCGGTGGAGAAAGGATCCCATGCAGAGGTCTGTGTGTTGTTTTAATTAGAGGTTTTAAAAAACTGACATCTTAATTAGGCCTGCATGAAATTGTTGTTGAGTATTGTGATAATGATATGTATTACAATATATATTTCCTCTACCAAAATGTTGCATGAGATGCCAAAAAAACCCTAAAGAATTAAATGACTCAAGAAAAATCTGCACACTCTCAAACATCAAAAACTAAAAAAAGGACAGCAATGCGATTAAGTAGCAAGCAGTTCATTGAAAACAAGGCAAACATTTTGGTCAAGTGTTGACCATTTTCAATACCAAACAAGCAATGTGGTAATGATATTAAAATAAACAGGTAAAAGATGTTTTTCAGATCTAATTCATTTCAAATCAGACTAAAAAACTGTCAAGGTGCAAACATTTAGGCCCCGTTTACACTAATAAATTTTAGTTTTAAAATGGCATCTTAGAATGAAAACAATCCACACTGGCGCTTCACGTAGCATTTCTGAACAGATCTCCGTCCACACTATACTGCTAAAAATGCACGTCACATGACCACACACACTCTGTATCTGATACTTTTATAATGGCCATTATTGATTATTAAAACTGATATTAAGCAAAAGAGACAGGGCATGTTTCATTATTTTCAATGAAAATGAAAGGAGGCAGTTATGTTGTAGGCTGTGTTTTTTGTTATAAACATGTATACAGTGAAGATGACGGTCATATGAATATGCAGCTACACGACGCCTCAACATATTTGATGTCTGTTTGGTTGTTAATATCGAAATGAAAATAGACAGTTTGTCAAAACATCTTTTCATTTGTTAAGGAAGAAAAACTACATAGCCTGCAGGGTGATGTGAATGACGTTATAAAGTACACTGCTCCCTTTGAAGATTTACCCGACGTGTCCTCGGAGTTTGTTTTCCATATCAAACTTGCAAAGTCTTAACTTACAAGGAAAGGATGCAAGACTGAACTTTGTGCACTTAATATTGAGGAAAAAGCCTCAATCAGAGAGGCGAATGTCTAGGGCTTTAGTCTAAAACAGTATAAGTGAAAACCACAGCAGATATTCTGACTATGATCCGCTGTTATGATTTTTCTGTCTTGCTTTGACTCCCGCCATTTGTGTTTGTTTATTTTCAGCTCTGGTTTCAGCCAATAGCAGAACAGCAACACTGTAAAAAAAATAATAATAAAAAACAAAAAAAAAGGAAAGTTGACTCAACTCAAAATTGTAAGGCAACATGCTGCAGAGCTTTACGTTGACCCAAGTACTGCACTTGACTTGATTTAAGTTGAGTAAACTCAAAAATGTCCTGAAGCTGGTTGGCTTAAAATTTTAAGTTGAGCCAAGGTGTGGAGTAAATAAATAAAGTAAGTTATGATAGGTCAAATTTAGATAAACAAACAATGCATAAAATACATTTATTTATTGCACATGGCTTTAATACATATATTTCAAATAATATCATCATGACAAAGATAGTTTTTCCATGTATTGTGCAGCCCAATCTTAATGTAAGACTCATTAAAAGTTGCAAGTATATTTGAAGTGTTTTCAATAGATTTTTCACAATTATGAATAATGATAAACACATGTATATTTTACAGAAACTGTATCCATTATTAAGGAAAATAATGCAAAATGCTTAAATATAATAATTTATCAACAACAATGAACATAGTTGTTTAACTTATTGTTACAACTTTTAAACCTTTACAGAGTTGACACAGACAGAACTGACAATTTTGTGCTTTAGCTCAAGATGCTAACGTCAAAACCAGATACCACATGGCATTTCTGAAAACAGAATTGTATGCATTTTACAACATATTTTTTGTTTTTTAAAGTTCATGAGATCTCATGAGATTCACTGAAATATTACAATAACAGAGTTGATGAAAAATTAATCTACTATTGGTGAACCCTAAACATTTTGTACAATTCAGATGATGTGACATCACTTGGAGCATGTCCTATGCTTTTTTCAAAGTGCTTTATAGATAGCTATAGGTACAAATAACACTTAATTATTTCAGGATAATTTAAGCTATATTATAATTAAATGTTTGAATTGAGAGAAAAAGAGACAAAAGACAAAATCTCCCCAAATACACACTCAAACACTATTTTTAGAGATAACTTTACATTTTTGTGTTATTATTCAAAACTGTTTCATTAGATTTTGTTTTTGAAAATAATACAAGGACACATTTTGGAGACACAAAATGTAACTATAAATCTAGAATCACCTGTAAGTTATTGTTACAAATCTGTTCCCTGTGGAGAAAATTCATTTTTAAATTCAGCTGTTACACTCTATTTTTTTCATAGATCATAACATCATTGTGGTTGTCAATTAGTTTTGCTTCAAGACTCAAGTAGAGTAAACAAAATTATGTATATATAATCATATAACAAAACCCAAAAAGCTGTGCTTTAGCTGATGTGTAATCCACGACTTCACTTGACTTGAGTTGGTAGTCTTGTACTTTACTTTTGTTGTTGTTGTTTTAGTTTTTTGTCTTTTTTTTCACAATCATCTGCACTATAAAATGCTTTTATTGTGGCTTAATCATTCATAATCAAGACCAGATCTATCCATTGATGTATTTTAATGTTATTTAATGGTTGATTTTTTTTATGCTTTTTAACATCATATGCTATTTGATACTTTGAAAACTCTGACAAATTTACAAATGAGAGGTGTTTTCTTCTTTCTTTTCTCTTTTCTTGCTTTCATAACTAAGCGTGATTGTATGGTCATTTGCATTCATTTATTTAGTATGGTTTTTTTTCTGGTGTGTCTGTGACCAGAATAGACTTGCGAGACATCTTTTGGGTCATGACCCAAAGTTGAAAACCAAACATCTGTTTTTTTTCTTACCTTCATTGTTTTTACTCAGACTTGTGCATATAAATGTTAGGCTTTATCAGTTCATTGTTATGCAAAGCAAAATGTAGAAGTAATGATAAAAATACTAATAAGTAGGGTTTTAACAAGAAAGTATACACACCTGTTGCAAAGAAAAGCAAATAAAAGCAATTAAACATCAATTGAATTCAAATGATCAGTTAACGCCATTCACTTAAATGAGTTTTATTGGTGTGGCGCACTATGATGTCTACCGTCGTAGACCTATATAACAAATAGACATCAAATAACACGATTATTGAGGATTTATTTTAGTACTTCAATACGTTTGATCTTCTAGATCAAACCCTGGTAGTTGTGGTCAATTGAACTGGCTCAGTTCTGACGTAGAGAAATTAATGTTACCCAGACCTGAAGTAACTTGTGCGTCACTAAATGAGGCTGCATTGCATGTGGATCAGCATTGTGTGTTTCCAATATGTAGCAGAGTTAAAAAAGGCAATAAAATCCAGCTGTGCACTTGAATAGATGAAAAGCTGTCTTGTAAAAGTAGCAAAAAAAAAAGCACTTGTATTTGGAGCTGATGAAATGACAGTGGCCAAGACCGAGCGGATAAAGACGTTTAGTAGGGAGAGAAAAGTGAATTGGGGAAAAGGGAAGGAGAAAGCAACAGAAAAAAAGCTGTGAAACAGATTTTTTTTTTCAATGCAGAGGAAAAACATGATCCGGAAACAGAGGATTGTGCGTTTTATTGTTGGAGAAGAATGGTTTTATTTATAGCAGTCAAGAGACATGTCCAGTCCATTCAGTGAAGCTCAGAGTGAATGAATTACATCCACTTCAGAGCTCAGAACAGGAAGTTGCACGTATGGATGAAAAGACTGCACCCGTGAAAAGGAAAATTACCTGCTGATTCATCCATACATGCAGCTGTACATAAGATATATACATTTACCTCAAAGATAAAAATGACATATAAAATGTAAGCATTAAGAAACTGTAACACCTGGCTCAGGGATGTAACATAATAAGGGAGACGACAAGGAGAAATATAATCAAAAAGAAGATTTATTTAACTCAATTTAAATTATATAATCAAAATATCAGTATCAGTATGTTGAATCAGTGTGAAATGCAAGCGTATGGATGCGGTAAATGTTGTCAGTGATAGAGTATGGATGCGAAACAAAGCATAATGGCCAAATAGGAGCGCGGCTCTGGCCAACTGCCAAGTGAATGGACAGCGGCCCCGACAAGCTCTCTGCCGGGGTTTAAATAAGGGCGTCGACCAGCATCAGGTGTGCTGAAGGCACGCCCACAATCTAGGAATTAAATCAACACACAAAAACACAACAACGCAGGCCTAACAGAAACTGTTTTTTCTTTTTTTTTCAGTTATTTTTAAGAAGCTGGTGCTCCAAACACACTAAAACAATATAACAGCAGCTGTACTGGATTGTACTGTTTGGGCTGTTGCAGCTCTCCTGATTTTCTATATCAGATTTCTGACTTGAGGTGGAATTACAGTTAAAATATCTTACTGAGAACTTGGATTGACTTACTTCTGAGTACAAATCTAATCCATCAATAGTTAATTTGCAAAAAGTTAATGCCCGAATGTTGAAATTAACACAAAGCATCCAAATTCTAATTCTTCACAAAGCATTCATCTATTCATTTACTTTTTGAATTAGTCCCTTTATTAATCAGGGCTCGCCACAACGGAATAAACTGGCAACTTATCCAGCAATATGTTTTTTAGAACTAATTTGATTTAATACACATTTTAAAACACTGTATTTGTTTCAGTATATCCCAGCCACCCTTTTTTCCTACATTTCTGAAAAATATTGTACATTTCTGAATACGTATAATCAACATTTTTGAGAGTCCCATACTGTAGGTGCGCAAAATCAATTGCAAGAACTTTTATGTTTAATATTTCATCCTGGATGAATTGCCTCTTTCTCTGATAACCTTTAAGAAATGTCAAAAGACACATCTAAATGACTAACAATAGCACTCGCTTTACTGTTTTTGATTAAAAAAATAATATTAAATCCCACATTGACTTTGTCATGATTTCCAGCGATCTATGCTGAGGGAGATCACTGGTGAACTACAGACTGGTAATGAACTACAAATCCCTACATTCTGCTATGCACACACCAGCTTCCACTTCCACTGATCACACACTCACAGCTGTGACCCGTTTTGTAGGATTGTTTGGACTATAAATATACCTCGCACACTTTGTAACCGAGTCTTTGTTGTGTGTGTATAAGAGCTTTGTCTTAGTTTCGTTTGTTTGCTGTTGGTTTATTTGATACCTTGTTTTTGGATTGCTGTTTTGTGTTTGACTATGCCTATTTTGATCACAATTTTGGATGTCTGTTTTGTACCTGAGTTTTACTCTGTTTTTTTTTTTGTTTTTTTTGTTTTTTTTGTAAGTTTTCATAAACAATTTTCCATTAAACTGCACATGAATTTTACCTTTTGTCTTCGCCTCGTCCATAGCTTGTGACAGTCTTTTTATGGCATTTATATATAACTGGTGACCAAAAGTAATATAATGTGACATGAATAAGTGTCTGCTAAATGACTAAAGTTATATATAAATACGGTGCATTGGCAAGTGGGCTTGTCAAGGTAAGTGTTTGGTGCATAAGAAGAGTAAATGACTGTCTCCTATAGGTGGTAGGAGACAAACTCTTTTTCTTTCCATATGCACCAGACACTTTCAAGACACTTAATGTTTCTGGAAAACATTGTGCAATTCTGAGTGTGCTTCATGCAGGTGAGTGCACTTGACTAACCACCAGTAGGAAAACTCTCTCTGTGCGATTGTGTGTCTGTATGTATGTACAGTCAAGCCTTAATTTGTGGGGTTTGAAGAATTTATTATTTATAATATTTTATTTTGTTATTTTATTTTATCCTCATCTATATCACATTGGATAAAAGTGTTTGCTAAAAAAATAAATCCTAAAAAATATTATCTTTTGCAGATGGCAGGTCTGGAAGTGGGGAAGAAGATCTTTGCCATTAACGGGGACCTGGTTTTCTTGCGACCTTTCCAGGAAGTAGAAAACTTTCTAAAGCAGTGCTTCCACAGCAGAGGTCCCATCAGAGTCCTGGTCAGCACCAAACCCAGAGAGTAAGTGGAAAACCGCTCTGTCTCCATAACAGCTGATCTGCGCTATCTTACAGGCTGTCGATAAAGCAATTAAATAAAGAACCCTCCCAGATAAACATCATTTTTATTGATTAAAATCAGCTTGATATTTAACTGCGGCTCAGAATACAAAAAACACTTGGAGCAGCAGCTGAAAATGCGGTGTGTTTGGCGACCAAACTGATGTCTCCGTGTCTTTATGCTCCACAGGACTGTGAAGATCCCAGACTCCGCAGACGGATTGGGCTTTCAGATCCGGGGGTTCGGGCCATCTGTGGTGCATGCGGTTGGCAGAGGTAAGAGGGAAACAGAGAGAAAGGAAAAGAGAAAAATTGAGTTTATCTGCAGGAGTATGCTGATACCCTTTATCCTTCTGAGTTTTTGAAGCTCAGCTGGATCACAGCTGGTGCTGGAGGTACATGACTGGACCTGAGTCAGACTGAGAAGTGCATCACACACACATATATAGATAGATATATATATATAGATAGTTGCACAGCTTTCACTTCCTGCTGCGCCTGAGGTGAGAGATAAAAAAAATGAAAAAATCACTTCTGAAAAGAATGAGTTAAGAAAAAGCACGGTTCTCGCTTTACACCAACACAGAAGCTTCTAAAATCCAAAATATGTCAGTTTTATTATTTGTGAAAATCCAAATTCTATCAAGTTTATTTGATTTATTCATGGAATAGAGGCAGTGCCAACTACTTGGGTTTGAAATCTGGTTAATTCTGGTGGAAGTTAGTAAGAATGCTACAATCTGAAGTTTTAGCTAGTAGCTGGTAAATGTACTACCAAGGCTGGTATATCCACCCACTACGAATGTTATCACTTGATTTACTGGCCATAATCAATGGTTATCAGCTGATAGATATGGGCTAGTAGGGGCCTTCTGTGCCTACTAGTAGGCTCAGAAGGCTGGTATCATCCATTCACATGGTTAATCAGCTATACTAATAGAAAAGACTCAAGATCCAGATCTGTTTTTACATAACTGTGACGGTTGGGTTTAGTGTTGGGGTAGGGGTATACGTTAATAAAATGCAATTATTAAGAAATAATATATATAATTCTCGTTAACTTTCAGCTGCAGCCGTATGTGATCTATAGCTAGGACCAGATGGGATCTGCGGACGTTTTTGGCTATTTTTGCGCAGAATTCTGGTAGAAGTCTGTGGATGTCTGCGGAATTATTTTGGAAGTATCATAACTAAAACCTTAATATATTAAATGAAAAATAATATATTTTTAACTTTCTATTTAATGTTTAAAATGCAAATCCAATTAGATTTACTTTATTTGTTAAATGAAGCAAGTTTGTCATAATACATATTTACTAAAAGACAGAAAATATTGCTGTACAAACTGCATTTTACATAAATCAGATGAACATTTTTCATATTAGTCAATAATATTACTGAAATTAATTTAAAAAGTGAATAAATATAGATTTACACACATTTACTAAACTCATTTCAGAAACAGAATTAATGATGGGCTAAAAATCTGCAGAACATCTGCAGAATTCTGCACGCGCAGATTCCGGGTGGGCCTTTTTATAGCTGATTAACTATGCAGATGGATGATAACAGACTTGTGAGCCTACTCATAGCCCACATAAATATATAGCATTGGTAAAAATTATCTATTTTAGCAGTTTAGGTGTCAGAAAGCCATTGAAAACCTGGTCTAGACATGAAAAAAAGTTGAATTCCCAATGTGAAAAAACACACCACTGATTGCATTGTTAGCTGGAGTGTTCACTGTCATTTTTGCTAGCAAGATGTGCTAACATTTAGTTTTTCTTTCTTTTTTTTGTATTTATGTTATGTTGTATTTATTTTGTTCATCTTGGTCAGGATTTAAATAGGTAAAGTACTAACTAGCATAAATCATCAAATGTACTGACATTTATGCTAGCCTAAGCTAGTAGGGCAGTACCTTCTAGATTTGCATTTACTGTAGAAGGTCAGCTGCTCTTTCTGCAGATTGCTGTTCATAAGCTCAGTGGGGGAGTTATTATAATTATTACCCTGTCTAACGTACTTGCTTGCTCTTAAAAACTGCTTTGCCTGAGTTTCGCTAGCTGCAGAAGTGAGAGAGCATTTACCATTTACACAGAGGGAAAAAAGTGCAGCGTAAAGACTTGAGAGCATGAAATATGATTAGAGAAACACTGAAACCTCTTACAGAGGCATGCACTTTTAAAACCGAAAAAGATATTCACTATGAATCCCTGTGTTTGTTTAAGAGATTATGCAAACAAATAATGAATATTTAGTCTCTTCAGTGAAACTTCAAATGTTGGCCTGGTCCTCAGACATTTTTATTGGAGCCATACGTAATTCACAGATAAACAGCTCTTGATTTTATTGGTGTGTTTTGCTTTTCTGAAAATGAACCGAAGTTACACTCATTTGAGTTTACCGCCTGACCTGCCGCAATGGCGCCCATGCCAAGTGGATCCGTCTAAACTAAATGAATCCTAACCTCGGGGTCAAACTGTTTATGTGTGATTTGCTTAGCAGACTGACATTCAGACGTGAACTGTAAAAGAAGAGTAATCACAGAGAAAATCAGCACTATTAATCATGGTCTGCTTATGCACAGACCAAGAGGCTTTTATGGGTCTTCTTGTAAAAATGCTTATGACATTTTTGTTTAGGAGATTTAAAGTGATTTGTGTTGCTCTCTCCTCATTGTGTATGCACACTCAAAAACATGGCTGTGTTCCAGAACCTAGTGAACTGTCCTGCTGTCTACTACCCATGCAGAGTGATAACATAAGAAAGAACTTAAAACAGAAGCCAAATTGGGGCCTTTTACATGATCAACACCTCTGAATATCACACAAATACTGTAGCACTCCACTTCAACAATCAGAGGATTTTGCATGCAACTAGGTTAGCATTTTGATAAACTAAGATAACAGCATGATGATACTCTGATATTTTAGTTAACATGTGTACTTATTGTTTATTGAGAAACTACTAATACGTTAAACTAATGGCATAAATACTCTCAATGATCCAATGTGTAGTATGTTGCTAAGCTAATGGCAAGATTTGCTTGCATGATGCATAGCTCATACAAATCAGTAACATAATACACAAATAAATATGGTGAAAATACTTCACAATTAATGTTCTTGTCACGATTAAACAGCGATCTAGGTTTTGCAGATCGATAAAAAACATGCATTATCACACAGACTATAATTCTACCACCATTTGAACTACAACTCCTTTCAGGCATCACACACACACCTGTTGCAGTTCTCTATTGATTACACACACACAGCTGAGACTGATTACTCTAACTTTATAGACTGCTCACTTTGTCACACATTGCTGAGTCTTGTTTGTTTATACCCTATAACATTACGAAGCGTTTCTGAACAACAGAAAACTGACAATGATCACTTCAGGTACACCTCATGTGCTTTATTAAGTGTTAAATAATAAAAATTTGAGTTTGAATGCCATTTTACATTACATTTATTGCCATACTACTGAAAGCAACAGCAGATAGTTCACCTCAGATCTTGACAATAAACCATTTGAAATTGAACTTTAGAACTTAACGCATACAAGTGATTCAGCAAGTACATTTAATGATGTTAAAGAGGTTTAATTTGTATTAAATAGATTATAAATTTTACCCTTTCATGAGTGAGTGCATATTCTGTGCTTCTGAATAGCTGTATTTAAATTTTTGCCGTGTTTCATTTGGTGCAAAATACTTCTTAAATTAGTGCTTATTACTGTGTATCTCATCACAGAGCATGTTGATAAGACACGCAACTACAGTGTAACCTGCTCACCTAATGTTTACGTTCGTAATATATATAATTTGCTAATTAATAACTTCATGTAGAACTCTGAATCTGCGCCTCATATCGGAGTCTGCTACTGTCCACTAAAGGTTGCATTTTGGTCACGGGCACATGCTTTCAGAGCCCTTCTGAATGAATGTATTGAATACGTGGTTTTCCACAAAGTCAACCCGGGGTGCTGGGATATAATTGGCTAAACTGGCATTGGGTAGGTTAAAAGTACCATAACAAAGACAAACGTTTCACCATGTAAAGCACTTTTTTTAAAGCAGAATATCTGACTTTAATATCTGTTTTTAAGTTAAACAAGAATGTTCAATTAGCATGTTTCTTAAATATCTGCAAACATATTGAATATACTATTTTTATGCTTTAGAAGAGTCAAAATTCTGGGTTAATGCAATGCTGTCTTAGAGTATGGCCAAATGAATTATTTTGGCAGACAAAATGAAGTTCTCCATATAACTCTGATTTCTCTCTTCTTCTATGCCAAAAGGCACAGTTGCGGCAGTTGCCGGCCTTCACCCAGGCCAGTGCATCATTAAAGTGAACGGCATCAATGTGAGCAAAGAGAGCCATGCCAGTGTCATCGCACATGTCACGGCCTGCAGGAAGTACCGGCGACCAACACAGGTGAGAATCAAATGTTCCTCAAACCCTCTAATCAGTGCACCATTCCTGACCTTTCTAACTAGTAAATCTCTGTCTATAAAGCACAACAAAGGACATAACAGAAGTGTTTGCAATCTAGTTCGGGTCATTACCCAGCAATAATAGCAGTTATGGTTCTTTTCATAGAGCCGGGCAGGGAAGAAAGCCAGGAGGCAGGCTGGGGGGTGAGGGATATGGGTTAAGGAATGGGCCAGGCAAGCTTGTGTTGGAGCGTAATGAAGGACAGGCTTGGCACAGGCTGAAGTAGGACGGTGGTGTTGGCACACTGGCTAGACTCTGGTTTCCATCAGGCATGGAAAAACAGTGTGAGAGGGGTGCCCACCCTCCCGCTGAGCAGAAATTTGTGGCCCACAGCAGGAGGGAATGTAAGGGACAGGAGTAGATTTGGAGTTGATCCGGATTTATCTTGTTAAAACCACTACACACTACACCGACAGACATAGACCAAAAGCAATAGACAACGTGTCAGGATTTGGTGGATGCGCTACCACTATCAGCATTGTGCAGCATTTGTTTTTGCAGATTGAACATGTTCACTTGGCATTTGTCGGGTCCAGAAATGTCAGAGAAGTGACGTACTGTAATCTGGTCTGGTCTGTGTTGCTTTGTGTCTTTCGGTGCAGTGTGAATTAGTCTTAATTATTAGAGTTAAAAGTAAGTTAAGAATACATGGCTGTGGTTTACTTTTAAAACTCTTTCACACTGCTTGTAAGAAAGTTAGATGAACCACAGATTAACGTTCAAAAGTCACCTCTTCCTTTTAACGGTTTGACACAGTTTAGTTCAACTTAAAGAGCCCCTATCATGCATTACAAAGGTCGTATTTTGGTTTGGGGGTCTCCAACAACAGGCTGATATGCATGCTAGGTCAAAAAACACTTTTAATGTCTTATAATATGCATTTATTTTTACCCAATTATCCCGGTGATTCCCATATGATTTGTTTAGAGATTCATTTGCTCCCAAACCCCTCTTTTGGTTGAGGCTAATATGTTGTGATTGGTCCGACGACCCAGTCTGTTGTAATTGGTCGACTAGGTTCAGTGCGAGACAAGAGAAAAACATCCACCACGTTTGTGAAGTAGCACTGAGTATGCGAGAGCCCAAAGCAGGAATGCATTAAAGCAATGCAGTTAAACACCAGCATATTACTTTACTATTAACTCTAACCCTGAGTAAAAGCAACGACACACATTCAGTATTAATCCACACAGTGGCAAATGTTTAACTATTTTGAAAATTGACCATAAAACAATTAACAATTTATAACTGATACTGCATATGAACAACTATAACTGTAACAAAGAGGTTGCTAAGTTCACCTTTTCACGTACGACATTGTAAAGTGCTGTCCCTGCAGTTGATTCTGAATTGTTTAAAATGGTTGGTAAAACTTAAGCTTAATTTACTTAATCCTAATAATTTAATCTTAATCTAGTCCGCTTAATACCGATCTAGCAGTGATAAGGTTTAGCTAGGAATGGTCCAGACTAACCTTACAAAAAATATGACTTAAAGGGAGTATAATAAAAGAAAGCTTTAGGAAACGCCTATTAAGAATAAGGTGTGTGTATGAACAGCTGATGGCATAGCAAAGTCAAATGGCAGAGGATCGAAAGTTTAAAGCATTTAAATCGGTTAAGGAAGAAACACGCATCACTTTTTCAGCATGGTTTTGGATGCAATATGTGACCTATAGAGGACTTTTTGTTAAAGAATCAATAGATTTAAACACGGTGCATTTTCAGAATTAAATCTCTGCTGTGTTACGACTGCATGGAAGGTCGTTTTCAAAAACCCATAGTAGGGGCTCTTTAAAGTGGAAGGCATTATTGCTGTTTTGTAACGTCTACAGCGGTGACTTCCTGAAAAACATTTTTGGTCCCAGGGACCAAAAAAGGGACTTATATAGACCACTGAAGACCATTTTAAGGGATTTAAACAAAAACAATTGTCCCAATGTACTTCCTATTTTACGATTCTAAAGCTTCCAAGAATCCAAAAAGACATATTGATAAATAATGTTATGATAGCTGTTTGAACATTATGTTATGATTGAATTGCCTCTTGTTACAGTTATAAAAATAGTTTGATAACAAGCAGGAAATGTTCATGGGTCTAAGACATGACCACACTGAAATGCTCTATAGAGTTAGAAAGTTGGGCTTTGTTTCCAGATAATGTTGTCTCTTAGAAGGCTTTGAAGATTGGTGTGTTTTTTTCAATTACAGCTTAATAATTTATAACTGATACTGCATATGAACAACTATAACTGTAACA
The DNA here is from genome assembly GCF_052040795.2 of Danio rerio. Lineage (NCBI taxonomy): Eukaryota > Metazoa > Chordata > Actinopteri > Cypriniformes > Danionidae > Danio > Danio rerio. Next base: position 22,094,463 of record NC_141044.1, read on the forward strand.
AAGAGGTTGCTAAGTTCACCTTTTCACGTACGACGTTGTAAAGTGCTGTCCCTGCAGTTGATTCTGAATTGATTAATATGGTTGGTAAAACTTAAGCTTAATTTACTTAATCCTAATTATTTAATCTCAATCTAGTCCACTTAATACCGATCTAGCAGCGATAAGGTTTAGCTAGGAATGGTCTAGACTAACCTTACAAAAATATGACTTAAAGGGAGTATAATAAAAGAAAGCTTTGGGAAACGCGTATTAAGAATGAGGTACAGCTTAAACTACGACTTCAAAAGTATATACGAAGGTTTCGAGAAATGCCTTGAACTTGTTAGGCCACTAACATATCACTTTATCCAGTTATTAAATTTCCCAGAAGAGAAAAAGAGTCAAGCTTTAAATAGGAACTGTTCATTCAATCATTCATTTTCCTTCAGCTTAATCTTATTTATCAGGGGTTGCCACAGCGGAATGAACTGCCAATTATTCTGGCATAAGCTGTACGCAGCGGACGCCCTTTCAGTTGCAACCTTGTACTGGGAAACACCTATACACTCTCACATTAACACTCATACACTGGCCAATTTTGTTTACCCAATACACTTATAGCACATATTCACTTATAGACTGTGGAGCTTATGCAAACTCCACACAGAAATGCCAACTAGCCCAGCCAGGACTTGAACCAGCGACCGTCTTTCTGAGGCAACAGTGCTAACCACTGAGCCACCCTGCCACCAGGAACATTGTTATTATTAATATTTTACATTGTTCGAGTCAGACACTAATGGGTATAATGGAATTTAATGATCTTTGCTAAGCTATGCTAAAATTTCATCCACCAGACCCGGAGAAGTTGTAAACTGCTAAGTCTAGAGAAGTTGTTACATGAAAAGTGGAGTGTGCCTTTAAGTTTATTTCAAAAGAAAGCTTTATTTTTTTATTTTTAATTTCCTTAATTAATATATTGACATTATTTGCACAAGACCTAGTGTAACATGTGAATAACATTGCTCAGTTAATACTGTTTGCTAAATTTAATCAGAAGATTGACTTGATTTTATATCTTGAAATCAAATATTCAGTCTCTTCTGAAACTCTAGGGCAGAAACATACATTTAACCATAATTCTATCTAGATAAAAAAAAAAAAAAATGTTTCTGTTTGTGATGTTTGTGTCTTATGGGAGTGTACTGTATGATAGAGCTGATCTTGTTTTGAACACTAGCCTGAAAAGGTTATTTTATTTTATTTTTTGTTATTGCAGCAAGACTCCATTAAATGGGTTTATAACAACAGTGAGAGTGCACAGGAAGACCACCAGAGAAGCAACCAAAAGCCCACCACTGGAGACAATGGAGATGTGTTTGAGTGTAAAGTTGAAGGTGCTGTTACACACACACTGAATTCATGAGTACACAAGTTTTCATCTTCCCACTTTAGCTCTGATATTTGCTCTTCTTTTCAGACTAACACTTTAGTAGCCTCATGCAGAATTCACAGGGTTTTTTCACAGATTATTTTACATTTATTTTTGGCTTATGGCTTAAATGCAATTAAAACGTAATTATTTAAAAGCTAATATATTTTTAAATAAATTAATAGAAAATAAAGGCATATTTTTTAAATTAAATTAACTAAATTAAATTAAATTGTTGCATATTAGTTGTGTTTGCACATCGCAAATCATAATATTTTGTCATGACTTATGCGTTTTTCCTCTTTATTTTATTGTTAAATAAAATTAGGTTGTTAAATTTAGTTTGCTTTTAAAAAGTTTGATTGTATATATATATATATATATATATATATATATATATATATATATATATATATATATATATATATATATATATATATATATATATATATATATATATATATATATATATATATATATTCCGATTATCCATCCATTCACAATTTTTTTATTTTTGTTTTTTAAGTTAACTTTAAATGTATTTTTTTTATTTTTATACAAGTTTGCTATCATATTTAATTAAATTAATCATGCATTTTTACACAAGAAATTTGTCATACTGTAGTTTTAAAGGGTCGCGAAACCTTAAAACCCATTTTTTGAGATTTTAACAGACATATACATGTCCAACAATGCCAACACTTTTAGTACACATATATTTCACTAACAAGTAAAAACTGGTTGTTTCTGCATTGTTTAGAGAAAATTTGTTGATATTTTGATTTAAAAAGAAATTTTGAAGCAAAGTCATGACGATGAGGTCATTGAGTTTTCAGCATGTTTTTATTAGATTTTCAGTGCTCTTGGTCTTAACCAACCTGATATAATAATAACACAAACTTGTTATCTTGTTGTCTTGTTTTCAGCAAATAAATAACATTAAAGATTTCTTGTTGTTTAATTTTAACCTGTTTAACCTGGGGATGTTTTCATCCACTCTAGGGTGATTTTGAATCCTAATTTGGCCATAACTTTTTCTTTGTTTCCGATAGCAGAATGACTTTTGGTGACAAATCTTATCTTGACACATATTTTGAGAAAATGCTTGGAATTGTTTTTAAAAACTCAACAGTACACTGTGGACTACCTTTTAGTTATGTTATGAAAATATCCACTGAATTGAACTGAATAACAATAATTAATAAATAATTAATAATAATTAATTAAATAATAATTAATAATTAAATAATAATTAAATAATAAAAATAATAAGTGCACTTTTATTACCCGGATGATGCACTCATTCAGCCGCTAAAATGAAGTGTGTAATGATGGACACTTCACGCACACAACGACCGCAGGTTTGCTCACGTAGTGGAAGGGGCGGAGCTATCGGACGCACATGTTGGATAACTTTATTTATTTTGGATGGTGAAAGCAAAATTCTCCTATGAGAGTGATTATAGCGCCTCCCGATGGTGAATGCGGCAATACTCACGGCAGGTATTATTTGATAATTCGGTCGTTTACTTCACTGATTTGGCAACTGTCAAACGTCATCAGGGAAATGGTTTGAATTTCCGCTTAGTAAAAAAACATTAGTGTGCCATTTGGGACGACACTACATACATATACTATCCTGTTGAGTGTGTAAGTGCATAAGTACATAGTGCATGAGTGCATAGTGTATAGTGTGCCATTTGGGACGCAGCTTATGCATCAGATAAGATTTTGGATAAATCTGTTAATCATCCTCAGTCCTGATCAAAACTACTAAATTGTTGAATAAGGCAATTATAGAGGTAAAATCCTGTAATTTTCTAAGCAATTTAGTAGTTTTGATCAGGACTGAGGTTGGTTAACAGACTAATGCAAAACAAAAATCCTTTGAAAATTATTTATCTGATGCATTTTTACAGCAGTTTAATTCAGTAGATGTTTTCATTCCTAATATAACAAAAGGGTAGTAAATTTGAGCAGTGCACTTGAGTAATGTGCCTAGTAAACATACCTAATTTTTGATTGTTGCATGTTTTTTTTTTTGTATATGAAGCTGCTTTGACATAATTAATAAGAAATAAAAATGGCTATTTGATTATAAAATAATACAATTTACTTCTATATAGTTGTATGTTGATGTTTGTATCTTTTGATCTGCTAACACTAAATCAAGCTGACGTATCTGCATTTGCTCAACAGAAGTCATGGACAAATTCAACACCATCGCCATAATAGATGGAAAAAAGGACCACGTTAGCCTAACGGTGGATAACGTATATCTGGAGTACGGCGTCATGTATGAATACGACAGCACAGCTGGCATGAAGTGTCACGTCTTGGAGAAAATGGTGGAACCGAAAGGCTTCTTCAGCCTCACAGCGAAGGTAAAGTCCCATGAGTATTGACTATTATCTCTGCTGTAGAGAAGTGTATGAATTTATCCAGAAGCAGACGAGACCACAGCGATTGTCTTGTACATTTGCAAGGGCCTCTTCACAGTTCACAGTAACACACAGGTGCTGATAGAAGCTGACAGCCGAGTATATTAAACCAAGTGTGTGTGACAAATGAAAGTGGTCTTTACGACCCCCTGCTGTGGAATAAGAGGATAAACACTTTAAATCACCGGTGGTGTGGAGGCTTAAGTGACTCGCATGGAACCATTGTTGTTACAAGAGGATTTTTTTTTATTCAAATATATCATAAGAAGTACTGAGAAACATGTTTTATAATGTATTATTTTTAGTTATTTCATAAAAAATACTTAAACATATAGTCACCTTTTTTATCTTTACACAATTTATTGTGTTAATGGCATGTTCTTAACAAAATGTACGACATTATAATACTGTAGCATATTAAAGCAATAGCTTTATTTTTTATTAAATTATATTGTCAGAATCATTGATAAACATTTTATATTATTGTAAATGTTGTAATTATTTCATAAAATACATAAACATAAAGTCAAGCATAATACAAAATATATTTGTATTATTATCTTTTTTATTTCTACATATTTTATTATGATGTGTAAATGATAGGGATGTAATGGTATTGTAAATACCGTCATACCGCAATATAAATTTTTTTCGATATTACCGTGGTCGCATGACTCGGTAAAACTATAGGTCTTCTGAGAAAATTTGCTCAGGCGAATGAAGCGAACGGGAGGTAGCGAAAACTACAATTCCCAACAGCCCAGGCTTAGCCATTATGCCTTGGTCTGTTGTCGCTACAGATCCAGTAATGCGGAAATGGAGTGTGGTGCAAGAAGCGGGGATAAAAAAGAAGTGTAAATGATCGAACCTAAGCGGGTGTTGTCGCAGCGCGCGTACTGAATAGCGGTGTTGTCGCGTGCGTTCTGATCAGCTGTGTTGTCGCGCGCGTACTGAATAGCGGTGTTGTCGAGCGCGTAATGTAAAGCGAGGAGGGGGGGTTGAGCGCGCATACTCAAGAGCGGTGTTGTCGCGCGCCGACTGAAGGGCGAGGGAGGATGTGTCGCGTCGCGGGGGCACTTTTGATCATTTTGGAAGGGTACTTTCTATCCAAGACTAAAAAGGACATGTGCCCTGCACAGGTTGAGCTCTATGTGTGCACGTGCCTGCAAGTTGGGGAATACGACAGTCATGGGGACAGAGATACCAGCTTTTACCAGTTTTTATTTATATGATAATTTTCCTTAAAACCCATCTCTATCTAAGTGAGTGAGTGATTAAATGTTGAATGTGATGAGTTTTCAACAATACTAAATTGAAACTTTATTTTTTTACATGGTTTAATATTTTTTTGTCATTAAAATTGAAGTTCCTGTTTCAAAGCTTACAGATAGATGGCTAATTTGTATGTCATTGACACGTTTGGCTCTTTTTTGTAGTATTTTCATAAGTTTAGTTTTTTCCTGTAAATGATTCAATAAATACCGTACCGTGACATTCATACCGAGGTATTACCGTACCGTAAATTCTGATACTGTTACATCCCTAGTAAATGACATTTTTTTAGCATAATGCAATACAGTGTTTCTCAACCACATTCCTGGAGGACCACCAACACTGTCAGCCAATCAAATATTTATATATCATTATCATTCATTCATTTTCTTTTCGGCTTAGTCCCTTTATTAACCTGGGGTCTCACGCGAACACTGGCTAAACATGCAAACTCCACACAGAAATGCCAACTGATCCAGCCGAGACTTGAGCCAGCAACCTTCTTTCTGTGAGGCGAACATGCTACCCACTGCGCCCCCCGCCCCCCTACATGTGCAAATTCTGTCTGGTTCTCAAATCTGATTGCCTGCTAGCAATATCAGAACTCGTACAGCCTCTTCACTCTTGTGTATTACTCTGCCCACAAAGAGAGACAGCAGATAAACTACAGGTTGATAAATATTGCAGCTGTTGGACAACATAATCAACTTTTTAGGCTTTTTCAAGGGAGAATGTGGTTTTCAGAGAATTTCAGAGATACAGCATGTCGGCATCCATCAGCCTGTCATTGAGCAGAGCAAAGGCAGTTGATGTTGTTCATCCACAAGATGGCAACAAAGACCACATAATAAGCCCTTAGAGGAGAAAAACTCTTTATTTATAACAACAGCTGATCAAATCATTATTAAACTGGTTGGTCACATTTTAAGTCAATCTCTCTCTTATACTTGATGTAGTTCTGTATTTATACCATAGTAATTATAGTGTATTGAGTTTGACATATCAGGAATGTATGTATTTTGTGTTGGCCACTCTTTGTATAACCCTGAGTTGGTCGGGCATGTGTTTGATTCTAATAAGTCTCCAGTTTTCGTTACTGCAGACTAGTCTAGTAAAAAGAAAGAAAGAAGAAATGCCTGCATGTGTTTAGTGTTTTTTCTTATCGCAAGCACAAAAGTAATATGGTAGTGTTTGCTTTGCTTTGGCTTTTTTGGTCCTAATTATTGTGATCTTCCGATGGCAACAGATAAATACTGGGAAATCTCTGTTGACTGATGGCATTTCATGCTGTTAAGCCTTTTAATCTTAAAATGTCAGCAAAATCACCTGTTTTGTCATCACTTCAGATATTACGCTAGATAATCATTTAAATACTAACTCTAAAGTGACGTTTGTGAAGTAGCAATGTAGCAATGTTTGATTTTCTTTTTTATTTACAATACACGGTTATGCTGTAAAACTGTTGTATTAACACAATATCACACTCGTAGCTGTGTGATACGGCTATATATTGTCACTGGTGGGACACTAAGTCACTTGGCCTGTGGGCTTGTGCCAACGCCAACCAGTACCGATATACAGCCATATCGCACTGCTACGAGTATGTTATCGCTCATATATATATATATATATATATATATATATATATATATATATATATATATAGTCCTTAGAAATGTTTTCAATTTGATACCAAAATAAACTTTTTTAAACATACGATTATTGTATAATAATTTTGTCAATTGTATAATAAATTTGTCAATGTATTCCCTATATGCTACAACTGAGTATTCTGTTGTTTATTTTGTTAATCTTAATTATGTCTGGCAGATGTTTTATTTTTATTTAATCATCCTCCGAAATGCCCATCGCTCAGTATTTGCATCAGTGACACTGAACAAGATCTGTTATTGTGAAATGTCATCTCTGCTGGTGATTATTAGCATTAGCTCAACTGCATTTCATGTAGCATAAAGCGTCCTGCAGGCGTATGATCTCATCTGCTTTCAATAATGCTTCATCACGCTTGTTTACAAATGAACACCACATTTCCTTTCACTAAAAATGGATTTGTGTGAATTACAATCTGCCTTAATGAAGCAACAGCTGTCAGGCTAGACTATTGTTAGCATTGTAGCTCAACAGTGACATCACACAAACACGCGCTAATGGGACTCTGATGTATTGACATGTTCTACATATTAAGACTTTCTTTTGTATTTTAATTCCCTAAACTGCTCTCAATTTCGGGCTTATTGCACACATCTGCTTGGGAGGGTCTGCAGTTCCTCTGAGAAAACTCTCTTTAGATTAATTTTCATATTGCAGTGCTGTTAGGCAGATTACATGGAGTTGTTATGGGCTCTGTGTGCTTTTAAATTTTGTGGTCTCCTCTGCAGTCTCACAGACTTTTCTCACTTGTGTGGAACTGTGTGTTTTCACTCTGAGGTGCATTTCTCAAACAACCATGTAACTCGGGGCTGAACTACCAGTATGATGCATCATTTGGGAAATAAACAATGTAGTGACAAATGTTTTCCCAACTGTGTCAGAGATTCATAGTCTGAACTAAATTTGTTAAAATGCAAAACTTCCATAATGACAATTTTCATGGGGGTGTATATATTATATTATATTATATTATATTATATTATATTATATTATATTATATTATATTATATTATATTATATTATATTATATTATATTATATTATATTATATTATAAGTCAGAATTATTGCCCCCTTTTTGATTTTCCTAAATTATGTTTAACAGAGCAAGGACATTTTCTAAAAGAAATAATTTTTCTTCTGGAGAAAGTCTTATTCGGCTAGAATAAAAGCAGTTTTTATTTTTTTGTAAACCATTTTAAGATCGAAATTATTAGCCCCTTTAAACTATATTTTTTTCGATAGTTTACAGAACAAACCATGGGTATACAATAACCTGCATAATTACCCTAACCTGCCTAGTTAACCTAATTAACCTTGTTAAGCCTTTAAATGTCACTTTAAGCTGTATAGAAGTGTCTTGAAAAAATATCTTGTAAAATATTATTTACTGTCATTATGGCAAAGATAAAATAAAGCATTTATTAGAAATGAGTTATTAAAAATATTATCTTTAGAAATGTGTGGAAAAAAATCTATCTCCATTAAACAAAAATTGTGGGTGAGGTGGGGTGGGGTTGGATGGGAAATGATTAGGGGGGCTAATAATTCAGGGTTTAGGGGGGGCTAATAATTTTGACTTTAACTATATATATATATATATATATATATATATATATATATATATATATATATATATATATATATATATATATATATATATATATATATATATATATATATATATACATATTTATTTATTTATTTAAAAAAAAATTGTACTTTTAATGAAACAGGACAGTGAAGATTATAGACAGAAATTTGTGAGGAGCAGATAGAGACGGATTTGACAAAGGACCTTGACGCAGAAATCAAACTTAGGTCACCATATATTAAAACATTTTTCTATTTTAAAAAATGCATAAAACCTCTCACAATAACAATAGCCGAATCTCAAATGTAGTGTTTGTTTGTTTTCTGTTTGAATAATTAGTTTTTCACATACTCAAAACACTGCACAAATGCTGTTTATATATATATATATATATATATATATATATATATATATATATATATGTGTGTGTGTGTGCTGTATATGCCATAAAATATCATCAGAAGTTTTCTCCTTTGTATTGTAAACTTGTATTGTAAAAGTTGCCTTTCATCAAGAGCCATGGCTGTGTTTAAAATATGTATTCTGAGGGCATTAATAAGGTACTCATTCCAGAATTCAAGGTTGATTTCTAGCATTTTTCATTCATTTTTTTTAAGCTGGAATGATATACAACAAATGTTTAAGTTACAATACACTGAATTGATTCTTAAATTAATTGTTGTTTAACTTATTTTCAAATCTTTAAACCATAAAAAGTTGACTAGAAATTACATTTTCCACCATTTTGTGCTTCAGCTCAAGATGCTAACCTCAAACCAGATACCACATGACATGATCTTTTTTTATAACTGATGTAACAGAGTTGAACAAAATGTAGGAACAGACATCAAATCACAATTTTTTGAATTACTGAAATTACAAATATTGCAGAAAATTGATGTTTAATGCAAATTTTCAATTTTTAATAGTTGTAAACTAACAAAGATTAATAATAGATAAAATGACATGATACATCACGGTGAACATATTATTCAAGAAAAAATGTCCCGAAATAAATGTTATTTTTGACTTCATATATAACTTGATATAGTTTGAGTTATCAATCAAAACTGTTTCATTAGAGTTTTGAATTTTGTAAAGTAATGAAAAGTTTATCTTTAAGACATAAAATTCACCCATATATAATAATGTTTGCTGTTTTGTTTTGCATGTTTTATCAGATTTTAGAAGCTCTGGCCAGGAATGATGAGCAGTTGGTGCAGACCTGCAGTCGACTGAGCTCCAGCGCAGAGCTCATCCCTGAGGACCTGCAGACCAGATTCACTGCCATGTGCGGAGAGAGACTCGAGCATATCAATCGCAGAATCACCAATTACAGGAAGGTCAGCATGCATTGTGTGTAAACAAGTCTGGACTGGGTAGTTCTGAGCTGGCTGGTGGACCAGCATAGCCATTGTGTGCACTAGGAAAAACTTCAGGTGATTTGGAAAAGCATAACTATTCAACACATCAGTGACTAAGTTTGCATGGACATCAGTAATCAAATTTGCTTTAATCTGAATAAGACAATAATATGATTAGGGTGTTAACATAAGTTGCTTTTTAAATGTTCCCTTCATGATTCCGTTTTAAATTGATCTGTGCAGCAGCTGCCGATGAGCTCCATACAGTATGTGCTGCGCACATGCTGCTCATGCTCTCCTTGTGCTTGCGGTGTGAAACAAGTGTCAGACATTAAACTGAAGTCCTGGCTCTCTTTGGTCATTAAAAATCCCAGGATGCCCTTTGAAAAGAGTAGAGTTTTAACCACAGCATCCTTGCCAAATTTGCCCACTGATCTTTGTCCATCCTTGCCTCCTAACCATCCCCATATCATATCAAATAGTCTTCTCTCCACCAATGAGCTGGTGTGTGCTGTAAGATCATCCAGGTGGATGCTGCACACTGGTGGTGTATGAGTAGATGTCCCCCAAAAATTTGCAAAGCGCTTTGAGTGTCCAGAAAAGCACTATATAAATGCAAGGGTTAATCATTAGTAGGAGAGAATCAGAAGAGAACAAAAAGGCTGTGACTCACTTTCATTTTGATTGAATTATTTATTTCCGTTTAGGTTGTTGACTAATTGTTGTTAGTCATGCCAGCTAAAACAGGTTTGCAGTTGCACCTGCATCTAAAACTAAATTACATGCTGTGCTTTTGCAGGTTGGATATTATTCAATGCTTTAAAAACAAAGAATTTCTTTAGTTGATGTCTTTTAGATAAGTGAAACAAAGAAAACTTTAACTTGACTTGTAGCACTTGTATTCAGGTTACAGAACAGGAAAGCGTCCCACCCTGTCCTTTTTACCAGCAGCTGGCCTTGATTGATGAAATATGTGAGTCCACCAGTACCAAGGGAAACGGGCTTGTGCAAAATGTCATTTTTAATTTCCATCAGCTGCTCTTATTTTGGAGCGAGAATAGGAAAATATGTCTACGAGCATCTGACAGTTTCCCTTGTTTTTCCCTGTGATCAGATTCAACATCCCACTCAGCGCTGGATTAATTAGCTATTGCTTCACTTGCTAAAAATAGCTCCGAACATCCCGTCCCGTTGCATAATTTCCTTCTGCTGCGCTCTCAGTAGGATCCCGTGAGAGGTCTGGCAGGGTCCGGACCCCGGACACTGAAGCTCCCCATTTTGTTTAAGCTAGCCAGGAATGTGGGATGTCCGGTCTGAGGGGAGGCTACGTGTCCAGTGCAGATGTAACCCGTACTGTGTAGTTTGTGACCCCAGACATACTCCACTGCAGCCATTGAAAAACGATGTCATTATTGAAAAAAGGCGAAGATCAGATCCTGCTCAAGGGGAATGATGAGGCGATGTCAGCCTGTCACTGATTTAATTACATGCTCCTGTGCCTGTAGCTGTGACTTTCAATCTAAACAGTTTCAAATGGGTGTAATTTCAGGTGCAATATGGATTTGTTCAGTGCGATTGATTTTCTGCAAGTGGTGTTTCTGTGTGAGTGGCATCTATGGATGTTCTTCTGGAAAACACTGAATGAGGGTGTGAAGAAACACTGCAGTTGCATTTGATGAATGACATGCTGAATAGTTCAGCTTGAAAGGCTTAGCTGCCTTAAAGCAGCTGTAAGAATAGTTCAGAAACATTTTTTTTTTATAAGTAAAACTGGTGGACATTAGGTGAATTACAGACTGAAGCTCTTTTCTCTCTTTTTTGCACATAAAGTAACGCCATTTGCAGCAAAGTGCTTTTATTAATTATTCCAAAACCTTTCATATAAAGTAGTTGAAAGTGATGCTGAGATAAATATCCTCTCAATTCTTCCACTCAATAACAAAATAAACATACAAAAATATATAGTAGCGACAAAACATTGGTTAAGAAAGCATCTGATAATAGTAAAATATTTCAAAGCCTCCCAATGAATATCTACACATTTTCTAATTTAAATTAATTAAAGTTAAATGTAATTAAATGAGGTACTTTAATTAAAATCTGTTGATTTTTTTATTACTTTATTTTTTTAACAAACTAAGAGCAATAATACAGTAATTGAAACAATTAGATATATAAAAAACACTATCAATTAATTATTTCCAGATGTTTAAATAATTTAAGGTGTTTTAATGCATATTATGCTCATCTTAAAGCTTGACATAAATTGAAAAGTTTGTTGACCGCTTTTCCATGTATTAAAGTCACACTTCTGAAATTTCTGAGACAATCTTAAGCAAACTAACACATGCTGAAGTGCATCAGCTTATTGACAATAGTAACAGTTTATTTAATTTGAAATATAATAAAACATATTCATTTATCTTTATATATAATTTCTTCCTGAGCCCCAGGTTTAGAAATAATGGTCTGTAACCATCAAAATACAGCAGCCTGATCAATGAGGACTAAACAGATGGCCAGCTAATATCTCAACTTTTTTCAGCTCTGTTTATAGTATTAATTCTTTTGAAATATCACTAGCTGTTTCCATCCAATATTGCTTATTTAACTTTATGTATTAACTAAATGTGCAAAACTGAATTATTGCATACAAGACGTGGTAATAAAGCAGCATTTCCATCAAACGAGTCAAACAAACAAAATTATCATGTCCTGACTAATTGGCGTCAAATATCAACAGTAAAAACTGAATTTGCTGTGATAGGAGAATCTTTTCTTCATTTAATAAACGATTTGTGCCTCAGAAGTCAATCCTGACATGCATTGAACACGCGGTGGCGTTTGAAGGCATGAGATGCGGAGCACATACCCTCTTGACAGTTCTGGAGGTCATTAATTTTTTAATAACAGTAATACTGAAATGGTTAAGGCATTTAAGAATGACCAAAACAAAATTTCAGATGCTTTACAATGTGCTCAGCCTGCTGGTTTATCCATTTACACACATTTTTAACATCACATGATCTCTTATAACAAAAACACATGACATTTAATGCGTATACTGGAATTTGTGTTTCCATCATAGTTCATGAGCATTTTTTTTTATAGAATAAAAGTTTATCCTATTCAGTTACGCATATGTTTTTTGTGCCCATTTAAAAAAAAAAAAATGTATGCGCATCTTGGCATTTCCATTAACCTTTTTTATGCGCATCTCCAAAATTCACAAAAAAGTGGATGGAAACGTAGCGATTGATTGGAGATGTTTTTTTTTTTTTTTGTGTGAATCCACTTCAAGGTTAAAACACATTTTGTAAGGATAAAATAAAAGCTCGATGGGAATATACTGAACTATGATAAGCCAAGCATGTTGGCATACCAGACTTAACCTATGGTAAATCCTTGCTGAAGCCAGGCTGTTTGAAACTGTTTCATGTTGATTAGTTTTTAGTACTGAATTATTGATTTAGATAATTTAGACAGAAAAAAAACAGTAAGCTTGTATTCAAATCCACACAAAAAACTATATCTTACATTAATTTATCTCTGCTCAGTTTTCAAGGGTTTTGAAGAACAGGGCCTGGCCTACATTCAAGCAGGCAAAGAGCAAGGTTTCGCCTCTACACAGCAGTGACTTTTGCCCCACCAACTGTCACATCAATGTAATTGAGGTGTCTTATCCAAAGACCACTACTTACCTCGGAAGTGCTTTTGGAGTCCAGCTGGACAACAGGAAAAACACTCTGGAAAAAGGAAGCCGCAATTCAGAGCAGGGTGAGTGAATATATACTCCTAATTATAATGTACAATGGAGACTGCTCATTACTGGAAACAATGACCAATTTAAAGCCCTGTATGAAGTATATCATTGCTGCTAGATAGACAAATTTAGTTTATAAACGTGCTAGACTTTTAGGTATTTAGATTTTTTTATGTGTTGCCAAAGTGTGATTTTACATATGAACGTTATATGAAACATATTTGATAAATAGAGTTACATTGGTTACATTCTTTTATATTGGTGCCGTGACCCAGAAAAAAATTGAGGTTTGAATGGGTATCTGGTTCTACCCAGATTAGAACTAGGAGGTTATATTGGTGCTATGACCCAGATAAGAGTGAAATTTGAATAGGACTGTGATTCTACCCATATTATAACAGGAGTGTTATATTGGTGCCGTGACCCAGATAAGATTGGGGTTTGAATGGGTTTGTGGTTCTACTCAGGTTAGAACCAGGAGGTTATGTTGGTGCCATGACCTGGATGAGAGTGGGATTTGAAGGGGAGTGTGATTCTACCCATATTAGAACTGGGGGGTTATATTGGTGCTGTGACCCAGATAAGATTGAAGTTTGAATAGGTATGTGGTTCTACCCAAATTAGAACCAGAAGGTTATATTGGTGTCATGACCCGGATAAGACTGAGGATTGAACAGGAGCGTAATTCTAACAATATTGGCACTGCAGGGTTTTATTGGTGCAGTGACCCGGATAAGAGTGAAGTTTGAATGGGAGTGTTGTTCCATTCAGATTAATACCAGAGGGTTAAAATGGTGCTGTGGTCTAAATGAATGTTTCGAAGGCAGGTGTAATAGAGGCCAGCTAGTAGGAGCTTTGAGTTTACAGCTCTGGCTTCAAGATGATTGACCCTACAGACTGTGGTCAATAGCATCCTTTATACCATACACACTTCCAGTGCTGGAATCCCACTCAGAGGGTGAGTGAAACTAAAGGAGTTATACTGGTACTTTATTCTGTATAACATTGTGGTTCATATGGGAGTTTTTTTTATCAAATAAAACCTAGATGGGAGTGTGTTTTGATGCTAAATTGATGACTGGATTACTTACATTGGTGCCGTGACCCGGGTATGAGTGTTTAGGGGTTAATCTTACACCACAGATGAGCAATAATGGATAAATTTGATGTGCTTCTTTATTCAAAATTATGGTAGAACAGAACCATGAGTTTTTTTTTTTTTTACTTTTTGAGATAAAACCGTTACAAGGTATAGTCACAATGTCTTTTTCATTAATTTTCATTGGTTAAATACTTGCAAATCTCACAGACAAACATAAAGTGTAAAAATAATTGATTTATAACAAAGATATGTTTAAATATGAAGAGATTTAGTTTTTTTTAATGCTGTTCTCCACTTTCAGGCAAGCTTAACCCAATGGTTTACGTCCAGCATAGTATCACTAGCATGGCTGCCCCGTCAGGACACAGTCTGAGCAGAGCAGAAGGTCACGGTCTGCGCTTCCTGCTACGAGAGGATGACCTGCTCATCCTGGATGCCTACCACAAACTTCTGGCCAAACTCACCACTGTTGTCAAAGAGATGGAATGCTACGCTGCTCAGATTCATGAGTATGACATTTTTATTTAGTATCATCTTCAGTGTTTTTGTAAGAGTCTGTTTGAAACTTTAAAGTTTAGATGTTTCAGCCTAGTTAAACATCAGTACTTAAACTGTCAGAAATACAAGTTTTGAAGTGAATGAATTTTGCTACGCAGTGTGACTGAACTGGGGATTGTTGCCCTTTGCTTCAGGAGAACTCTAAAACTCAAAAGTTTAAGATAAAGAAAGCTCGATCATCATTAAGGCACTATCTTTCATCAGATGAGAGCTTTCATTGTGATTTATGAATTATTCTCTTTATTCTTTTATTGCAGCCTTACACTCTGAATGACCTAGACTACCTGGCTATTGTGCTTTAGCAATTTAAATGTGGCCATAAGTTGAGAAATAATTTTTTTCTTGATCTTTTTGAAAGAACATGAAAAATTGATGCACATTTGCACCGCACTAACATTGAATTTGTCTATGACATGAATTCATATTATGAGGATGGTTCATTGACAATCAAAAATCAACCTCATTACACCCAAAGGGCTCTATTTTAATGAATTAGCACAAAGTCTAAAGTGCAGGGTGCAAAAGCATTAGGGTCATGTCCGAATCCAGTAGTGGCGCAGTAGGTAGTGCTGTCGCCTTACAGCAAGAAGGTCGCTGGGTCGCTGGTTCGAACCTCTGCTCAGTTGGCGTTTCTGTGTGGATTTTGCATGTTCTCCTTGCCTTCGCGTGGGTTTCCTCCGGGTGCTTCGGTTTCCCCCACAGTCCAAAGACATGCGGTACAGGTGAATTGGGTAGGCTAAATTGTCCGTAGTGTATGAGTGTGTGTGTGGATGTTTCCCAGAGATGCATTGCGGCTGGAAGGGCATCCGCTGCGTAAAAACTTGCTGGATAAGTTGATTCATTCCGCTGTGGCGACCCAGGATTAATAAAGGGACTAAGCCAACAAGAAAACAAATGAATGACTGAATAAATAGGAAATGACTGTAAAATGTTGGCTAATTAAGCACTGCTTTTACTCTTATATATATAATATATACTCTTATATATATAATATAGATTCAAAATCAACTGACATCTGAAATCAAATTATTCCTAGATGTGATAATTCATAACTTTTAGAGTCCCTTTGGGATCTTACTAAAGCAGCAATAATTTAACCTTTGTGGATTTCACATGACCCAACATCTGGAATTTGCATTACGTTTTTTTTTCCTCCAACAACTAAATGTATGTGTGTGTGTGTGTGTGTGTGTGTGTCTGAAAAACACTTAAACACAAAGCAGGTGGGGTCCTTCCTGTCTGAGCCAAGCTGTTGATGGCTTCATTTTCTGGAAGCACATTAACACCTTGAAGGAAATGGGACACTCTGAGTTCGGCCCCTATATTTCAAAATGAAAGTCTGCAAAAATAAAATAAAATGCTCTTAAACTCAAACTCGTACACTGTAAATGTCACTCACTGAGTAATTTGCAAAGTGGCACACACAAAAATAACACTCATTCACTTCCACCATCCCTCTTTCCCTTCCAATTCTATTCATACAACTGTATAGTTTAAATGAAAAACATCCATTATCGCTAACAGCCGTTGAATTTTCATCATTAGTTGGACATCACGTGGACACATATTCAACGGACATGATGGCAATTACAGCTAGTCTTGATCTGCGGTGGGGGAAGCACCTTCCGCCACTGCTGCCATATGCTTGTCAGAGTCGATTGCTGGCTGAAGGTCTGAGAGTGTGCTTATTGGCAAGGCGTCCTTGATCTGGTGGGCAGATAATGACCTTACTCGAAGCCCTGGGCAAGAGAGTGTGCTGTAATGGCTGCCTGGAGGCGGTTGTCAGACAGCCATCCCTATCATGCAGCAATAATGGGGCAAATAGCAGCAGAGTAGCTCAGTGGAGGCACTTTTCGGGAAGCCTCTGATTCCACTGTGGATTAAGAGGGGCATTGATCTCTATGGTTGGAGGGGATGAAGAAAAGCAAAGAAATGAGGAGATCTGAAGAGGATGGACTTGTGCCTCCTGTTGTTGGTTTTTTTAAATATATGTGTCCCTATCGATTTAAATTCTTAAATTTATTCAATAAGTGCAGTTAGAATAATAATAAAACACTCTCGAGATGTTACTGTACTGAAGCCACATTTCTAGTCATTTATATATGTGTGGCAGCTGCTATTTCATGAATAATGCATATAAATGTTTTGAGTTTAAGAGTTCAACAGTCTAAGAAAGTTATTTGCTACAGTAGGGCTGTGCAATATGACAATATACAGTTGAAGTAAGAATTATTAGCCCTTCTGAATTATTTGCCCCCTATATATTTTTGATACCAATTTCTGTTTACCGGAGAGAAGACCTTTTCTGCCCATTTCTAAATAGAATAGTTTTAATAACTCATTTCTAACAACTGATTTATTTTATCTTTGCCATGATAACAGTACACAATAGTTTACTAGATATTTTTCAAGGTAGTATTATTCAGCTTAAAGAGCCCCTATTATGCATTAAAAACGTCATATTTGGTTTTGGGGATCAACAGGCTCATATGTTCAGGGATTCATTTGTTACCAAACCCTTCCTTAGCACAATGCTTATCTGCGCTGATTGGTCAGATGACCCAGTCTATTGTAATTATTCGACTGGGTTCAGTGTGAGACAGAGAGAAACGCCCACCACGGCTTATCAACATTGTTGAAGAGTATATGTGTTGGCCCAATGCTGGAAGCATTAAATGCAGTTAAACAGCAGCATATTGCTCTGTTTTTAACCACGGCACACATTCAGTGTTAATCCACACAGTGGTAAAAGCTGAACTATTTTGAAACTTGACCGCCGCACGTTATATGACTGTTTTTAGAATTGCATATGAAGGGGAGACGCCACTTCTAATGAAAGGAAAGGGACAAGCTGCGTTTTTATGTTTATTTCAAAGTGTTTTAATGCCTAAACAAAGCAAAAGGACAGAACAGACTCACATTTAAGAGCAAAGGGCGGCCCCTGGTGGTTCTGCAGTATGGGTTGAGTATGTAAAGGCTCGACTATTTATGTTTATTTGCCACCCTTCAGTGAAAATACAGGAGAAATATACGGGAAAATACCTTTACGGGATGATAGCGGGATAGAATTGTAAAATACGGGAAAATGCCGGGAAAAATTAGAGGGTTGACAGGCATGTTTGAACTACTCTGAGTCGACTCTTTTATAGATGGATCACTAGTTTTAAACATGGTACACTTACAGATTTAAGCCTTAGCTGGATATTTCACTTCACTTAGAGCTGTGTTACACACTACTTGGACGGTCATTTTCAAAAACCAATAATAGGGACTCTTTAAAGTGCAATTTAAAGCCTCAACGGTTAATTAGGGTAAATAGTCAAGTTAGGGTAATTAGGCAAGTCATTGTATAACAATTTGGTTTGTTCTGTAGACTATCGAAAGAAATATTGCTTAACGGGTCTAATAAAATTTACCTTCAAATGTTTTTTTTTTTTTTTTTTTTTTTTTTTTTTTTAATGAAAAACTACAAATAAGACTTTCTCCAAAAAAAAAAAAAATTTATCTGGAATACCATAAAAAAGTGCTCTGTTAAATGTTATTTGGGAAATATTTGAAAAAGTTAACAACAAAATAATAATAATAATAAAAAAAAAAGTTACAGCAAGATGGTCGCTGTTTCGAGCCCCAGCTGGGTCAGTTGGCATTTCTGTGTGGAGTTTGCATGTTCTGCATCCGAAAGGTTCAATTGCTGGACGAACCCCCAATTTCAAGTTGCCCCCATCTAGGGGGAAAGATACAACATGAAAGGGAAGACTGCACACACAATGTTGCTTAAGAAAATATAGAGATTTTATTTACGCAATGATTTTCTGAAACAAAATTTGTTCTTGTTCTTTTTCAACTTTTTCAACCTCAACAGCTAACCAGGCCAAAATAATAAACAAAACAATGTAAATTCAAATTCCCTCTAACTTCCCTATTTTTAGCAAAATAAAACAAAATAAATGTTTATTACCTAACTCCTTTGTCCATAAAAACAATCAATAAAAAGAAGGTACAAAAGAAAATGGCGTCAAACTCTGTACTTACTATGTACAAATATTTACACTCAGTGAACACGTGGGTTTTCTTCAGGTGCTCCAGTTTCCCCCACAGTCCAAAGACATGTGCTATACTGTATGTGAATTGAATAAGTTCAATTGGCAATAATGTTTAAGTGTGAAAGAGTTTGTATTTGTGCTTCCCAGTTTTGGGTTGCAGCTGAAAGGGCATCCGCTGGTGGTTCATTTTGCTGTGGTGATGCCTATTTAATAAAGGGACTAGGCCAAAAAGAAAATGAATAAATGAATTCTTTATATTTTAATAATATTTATTTTATATTTCTACTTAATATAAAACTTATAATTTTATATTTCTTTTAATCAAACATTTAGAAGCAGAATAATCAATCTCCGCACACTATCAAAACTTGCTGAATAATTTATTAAATGTAACATTGCGTTTAATAATTCAGCAGGTATGATAATGGCTAGGATTGCTTGCTGTCATTTTGCTAATTTTCAATTCTTTTTTTCTACACACCTATTGTTGCTTCAGGTGTGTTGCATTTGATTGATTTTTTTATTTACATGTGGTCAGTTGGGCGGCATGGTGGCTCAGTGGTTAACATTGTCACCTCACAGCAAGAAGGTTGCTGGTTCGAGTCCTGACCGGGCCAGTTGCCATTTCTGTGTGGAGTTTGCATGTTCTCCCTATTTGCATGAGTTTCCTCTAGGTACTCTGGTTTTCCCGACAGTTCAAAGACTTGCACTATAAGTGAATTGGATGAACTAAATTGGCTGTAGTGTTTGAGTGTGTATGGGTAAGAGAGTCTATGGGTGTTTCATAGTACTGGGTTGCAGCTGCAATGGCATCTGCTGCATAAAACATATGCCAGAATAGATGGCGGTTCATTCCGCTGTGGCGACTCCTGATAAATAATGAACTAAGCCAAAAGAAAATGAATGAATGAATGTGTTGAGTTTATATACAGTAAACTGTTAATTGATTGAATGTGCAGAAATGTTACTATATATTGTTTGCAGGATATGGTATTTTTGTCATATCGGCCAGCCATAGGCTAACAATGTGAGTGTGTTTTCATTTTTTAATGAACTTTTGGGATTAATATGCCCCTTAAAACATTGGTTTTAAACCAAAGGCCTTGTATTATATCTTATATTATCTTATGATAAGGTACAGAAACTAAAAATCAAGCTATTTCTAATGTTATTGTGGACAAAACGTTGGTTGGTGAAGTCAAAAGGTGAATCAAAAATGAATTTTAACTTATTTTATCGCTGTCAGATTTGTGAAAAGGGTTTCATTTACATTTGGCCACATATTGCTCTATATGCAAATTTAAAAAGGTTATGTTGACCAAAGCATCAAAGGCACAGCGATTGCTGTTATTATAGGTTAATAAATGCAACATCTATTTTTTTCGTACTGATACAAACTGTAAATGGTCCAAAACTAAATTAATTTGGGTATAACCTAATCTGTTGTGGCCGGAAGGGCATCTGCTGCACATAACACATATACCCCTGATAAATACAGGACTAAGCCAAAGGAAAATGAATAAATGTTTATGACTGCTAAAAATAGAATAAAAGACAAAATATAATAAAATGAAACATCCAAAACTATCATCTGTGGTGTTGCCATTGCATGCTGCATAATAGTGATGTAATACCTGACATGTAAAATATCCCATAACACACTCTCAAATTTATTGTATTTTTGTTTTATTTTTTGTTTTACAGTTTTGGGAGGATAAATTGTAACTGTAACACTTTAGCTCAAACAACAATTCACACTATCAACTACTGGCTTATTAACTGCCTATTGTTAAGATATAGGCTCTTTTTAGTACTTATAAAGTATGATCTTATTCTACATCACTAATAGCTAAACCACCCTTCTAGCAACCTTACTAGCTATTTGTAAGCTGCCTATTAATAGTTTTTTTAACTAAAAGTCTTACTTAATTGTTTGTTAATAGTGTTGATTATATATTTAAAAAGATTTACTAAATTTGCATATGTGTTTTTAACCACCAGATGCATTTAGACCTGTTCAGTTTCTTCTGGAATTGATCCTAGACCACCTCCTGAATGCTTTCCGATTAGAAAAAATAATGCGTGACCAGGTGTAAGCCTGTAAGACTCAACATAAATGTTTTCCCTTTTTGCATTAAAAATGTTCAGTTAACCTTATCTAATATGGGCCACAAATGTGCTTCACTTTTGACTTGAAGTGGTGTTCACATGGGCAGATGGGCTTTCCTTAACTCTGCAATCAAAGAACTTTTTTTTAGCATACAGTCTATATGCATACCATAAAACCCGTATCTCAATCTGTTTCCCTCTGGCGTTGGCTCTATTGCTATACTGTCCTGCTAGTGCAGTGCAGATGTTTCATATCTATCTTGTCAGATGTTTCAGATTGCGAACTCTTTTAGCATTTGAAAGTGTGATTTGACCAGAAGTCACATTCTGATCTATAGTTGAAAGTGCGGAGTCAGCTGCTCACCATTAGCTGAATGTAAAGAGCCTCATATGTCACATGAAAGCACTTGTGTATAGAAGACCGTAGGCAGAGGGACCCTTGGACCTGCACCAAGATCTCCCACCGCTGAGTCTCATCATTGTTCCCCTCCTCCAACTCTTCTCACTTTGATTCTCTGTGCCCCTCGAGCCCCCATGCTGGGCTCACTTCCTTATTAAGTTCCAGCCAGTAGTGCTGCTACTGTAGGTGATCTTTTCCTAGGCGATAGAATGGTACTCGGTGGTGGAGACCTGACTGCTTTGGCTGAGAATCAAGTGCTAGTGGAATAGGGGATTAAGAATCGATCCCAAACATTGTTTGCTACAAAGCCAATCAGAGTTCTCTATTGTACTGATGGCAGCAATGTTGCTGATTCAACATTCTGAGGTGTTGGGAATTTAGCAGGATTAGTTGACCCCAAAATAAAAATTTGGTTACTAATTTCTTACCCTCATGTCATTCTAACTTGAAAAATGAAAGGTGGAATTCGAGAGCTCTCTTATTTACGTTACATGGCAAAAAATGCTGGGTTCCACACAATTGATTTGTGCTGCACTGTAAAATATATCTGTAAAGAAACAGTTTCCGTATTTTGTGTTTTCAGTTTATGTATGGTTGTGAATACAATGTGAATTATTGGACGTTCATTCATCACTGCTCTGCCGACCTTTGATGTTGAAAATTTAACTCTACAGTACTTTTATTGAAATTTTAGTAGTTAGAAATAATATAATGGATAATAAATAATAAATAGAGAAATTGTGAAGATATACAGAAAATGTACTGGCGGTTTATTACAAGGTTTTTGTACCGTAATATACAACACTAACCAAGACAATCTTTTTTAACTGGTAAAAATGTAAATAAAAGTCCCTTTCTTGAACTTTTTAAGCTTAAAGATTGTTGGAAGAAAGATCAAGATCTCATATTGCAATTAAAAAGCACGAAGAAGTGAAGTTTGTTTATAAATTAATTTTGAGAGGATAACCTGCTTATGATTATTGCTGTGCAATTTGGGCAAAATATTTACTTGAAATTTTTTAAACACATTACGATTTTGATTTGCGATTTTATTTTATAGTCAATTTACGTGCTGATTGTTGTATTTCCTAATATTGACAACAATCCCGCGACAGCTTTTACAAATGACCTGTTTTTGTTTCGTGTCTGTGTCTTTGAAACCAAAATATTCCCATATTACTGATGTATTAACCAGAGTTCTTATCTCAGTGTCTTCATCTTGAAGAATACCCTCCACCCACCCCTACTCCCCCTCCTTCTAGATGGGCGATATTGCAGCCCAGTGATTAAATCTGTTGCCTCACAGCAAGAATCTCCCTGGTTAAAGTCCCAACTAAACCAGTCGACATTTCTGTGTGGAGTTAGCCCGTTCTTCCCGCACCACGTGGGTTTTCCCGGCGATCTCCGGTTTCCTCCTACAGTATCTCTGCCTATATCTCTCCTTAGCCATCCCTATATCTGTCATTAGCCAGAAATAAGTCAGAGGAGTTCATCAAAATCAACCTGAGCTCAAACTCCCCTTACATCCTGTTTATAGAAGGGAGCCCAGGGCTCGAGGATCTTATAAGCTCAGGGCTCTCCCGAGGGACACCACGCTAAACAAGCTTTGTTATCAAACATCAGCTAAAAGTGTAAACTCTTGAAATAGGGGAACATAAAATTGTTAAAATATGACTCACAAAATTTGGAAAACTGCTAATTTACAGTTATTTTTTAAAGTGTGAAACAACATGAAGTATGTATTAGTTTTTACAAATTTAAGTGGATTGAACATAAAACGACAATTGTTGTCGACGACAATTATGTTGTTTTAGCTCATTTAAGACAAGTAGTACAAACAAACTGCATTTTTTGATTATATACTATACAGCAAGGAATCAAACCCATGACAAAACACTGCCAATACAAAGGAATCATGCATACACAATATAAAAGAGCATGGACTTTTATCATGACATTAAGCATAGCGTCACACGCTTTAGATTTGTTTCTGTATGCTTTTTGTCTTTTCTACTTAAATTGAAAATTTTGAACTTGCATGGAAAACGTGAAAAAAGGAAATTCTGTGTGTTCACGGCACATACACATAATTTGTGCTACTCAGTTTACATTGATGTTGTATGAAATGTCTATTTATAGGAATACTTATTTGCATTTGGTGTGCATCATATGCTTTCGTGGGCAAAATAAAATGATATGGGGGCTTTGAGTTTGACACAGAAACAATACAAAGACATTCAAAGTCCAGAAAAAGAACCAATACCATTGTCAAAACATTTCATGTGGCTTCAGTGGTTTAAATTCAATCATACAATGCTCCAAGAACACTCTTGTGCTGCAAAATAAAATAATTAAAAACTACTTTGTTCGCCTATGTCTTCTGCAACAGAGGTTTGCAATACAATGCTTGTATGTAACGCTGCTGATTCCAATGGCAATATGTTGTACTGCTCATAGTAATCTAGCACCACACAGCCATATCAGCTTGCAGCCCAAGACCGGTTAATCACTGAAGCTAAGCAGGGCTGAGCCTGGTTAGTACCTGGATGGGAGACCACTAGGGAACACTAGGTCGCTGTTGGAAGTGGTGTTAGAGAGGCCAGCAGGGGGCGCTCAACCTGTGGTCTATGTGAGTCCTAATGCCCCAGTAAAAGTGAAGGGGACACTACACTGTCAGTGGGTGCCGTCTTTCGGATGAGACGTTAAAACCGAGGTCCTGACTCTCTGTGGTCATTAAAAATCCCATGGCACTTCTCGTGAAAGAGCAGGGGTGTAACCCCGGTGTCCTGGCCAAAGTCCCTCTATCAGCCCATACGATCATGGCCTCCCAATCATCCCCTTCCACCGAATTGGCTCTATCACTGTCTCTCCACTCCACCAATGGCTGGTGAGCGCACTGGCGCCATTGTCCTGTGGCTGCCGTCGCATCATCCAAGTGGATGCTGCACACTGGTGGTGGTGTGAAGAGACCCCCCTCATGATTGTGAAGCGCTTTGGGGGGCCATACACAATAAATGCGCTATATAAATCCACATTACATTACATTACCATGACTCAACATAAAAGAGAAGACAATGGTGAACAAGTCATTTTTAAAACATTAGAGCAACATGTACGTGCATGATGTCATTGTTTTCAAGACTTTTGTTTTTAAATGTTTGCATGAACACAACAATGGCAGCGTTTTCAAAAACTTTGAAAGGTATTTTCAGATCTATGCATTTTCAGTCAAAAAAAGGGTACAAGTTGTCTTATTTTTGTCTGAAAATGTTGTGTAAATGGCCCCTGATTGTGTTTCTTCTGCTGAAGTTGAATGAGAATCACAAACAACAGTAAGGAATCGATTCTTATAAATTAATCTATATGTTTTAAAATGAAAAACTGTAATCTCAGCAGATTTCAGAATCTATGTATTCCTATAAACATTGCCATAGAACCACAGAGCTGAAGAACTAGGGCAGCTGAAGGCCTTGGGCTTTCTCACGAACATGGTGTCACTGAAAACTTTCTTGCGCTTCTCACTCCGAGAATTGGTTTGGGTTGGAAGTGATTTGGTGGAGGTTTTTATTTATTGTTAGAATGAGAATTAGAGTTACGGTTTGCACTCATAAGGGAATATATTCCATGAAAGTATGTTTATGTGTCCCTGTTCATAAAAACAGCCCGGAGGGGGTCATCTGAAACTCAAACAAGGCTTGACATGTTAGTGTGTTCATGTGTGGAGAGACTGGGCCTCAGAACCAGATTGAAAATATGGCTTAAATGCCCCCATGTGTGTGAATTTGTCGGCCAGCATTGTCTACATTTTCTTCGCCCGTGCTCTAGGAGAGGAACCTAGAGAAGTTATGACTGTTGACACAGCTGTACATGCGTGTTTTGATGTTATTCATATTTTGAGGACCTCTAACTTCCTCAAGTTGTTGTCCGGAAGCCAGACACAAACAGGTTGTGATTTTGTTCGGCTCTGGTCCTCCTCACACATTCATGCTGATAAGCTGTGTCTGATATGACCAGAAACACGCATAATGCTAAAACAGGCAGTGTTTTTTCATATGAATAATAATGAGGAAATATTAATAATAATCAAAAAACTAAGTGAAATAAAATTTAAAAAGGGTTTAAAGTTTGTCAATGCAGTAGAAAAGTGAATGATGTGACAGAGAATTCCACAACATTATAAAATAGAAAGTAAAACTACAACAAAAAAAGCAAAAAACCTTTGTGGAAAAAGCCAAAACACAAACTAGCACAAGTCACAATAGAGTATGTGCACAGCTAGTGTTTCTTCAAATGCTCATAAACTTCCATTTTTTTTTTCATTTTATACGGTTCCTTTTACAGCATCAATGTTGTAATGTAATTAAAATATAATAATTTAAATAAACTTCAGCGTTCATTTACAGTAGTTGTTCAAGTGTAAAACAAGATGTAAAGCCATTTACATTATCAGGCTAGCGCAGAAGCTCCATTGAATATACTTAGGTAAAATAAATGTTCATATTTTAAACACATTTTACAGAAAAATATAATTTAATGTAATGCTTCTTGTGAGACCCACTTTATATTGTACATGATTCAGTGGAGTATATCGCAGAGTGGAGATTGCTGATTTTTAAAGACAACAGACCTTAAACACAGTGATTTTGTAACTGCATACAGTTCACTGAAAGCGCTTGACCCAGGTATCTAAAGACTTAAAGTCCTTCCGCATACTTCTGCATATACCCAATTTAAGTAGTACGAAAACAATAGGAATATGACAATACATAACACAATACAGATTTTTTACAGCAATTATAAAATGTAATTGTTTTGTATTTTTTTTATTTGCCCATGTAAGCAGGGATACACATTTTATTTTAGTTAGTTCCTGGGAGAGAGCACTGAGCTCAAGGGATCCTCGAGCCCAGGGCTCCCTCCTTTTTGCAGGGTGAGGGGAGATTGAGCATAGGTTGATCTCAAAACTCTCCCACTGATGAGACTTAGGTGAACTTTCTGAGAGTAAGACATTTAGAAAAAGAGACTTAGGCTTATTTTGTTTGTAATATAGAGCAAATTTGGATGGGAACCAGGGGGAAACCCATGCGGACACGGGGAGAACATACAAACTCTGCACAGAAATAGCAGATGGCCCGGCAAGGACCCGGCGCCATTTGTATTCTTGCTGTGAGGCAACAGTGCTAGTCACTGGGCCGCCGTGCCGCCCATTCTGGATAAAGGTGGAGGAAGGTGGGGGATTCTTCCAGATGAACACAGTTGTCGAAAGGAAATGAGAATATATAAAGTATAGTGATATATAGAATATATATTGTGATCTTTTGACTGGAGGATCATGATTAGCTAATGTGGGCCGGTTGGGTCAGTCATGACCGCGTGCTCCACTCGAAATTAGTCTTAAATTAAACTTTACTTTGTGTGTATGTGCAGTTAAAGTCAAAATTGTTAGCCCTTCTGTGACTATTTCCCAGTTGGTGCTTAACAGAGCAAGACATTTTGTATATAATTTTTTTCTAAGCGCTAATCATTTTCTAGTGCTAATAATTCTTCAACAGTATATATTTTTGTTTGTTTTGTTGTGTTTTCAACAGCTAATATTTATAGAGTTGTCCATTATGATGACCCGTGCTTCACATTAACAGAGTAACATAGTGATGTTTCATTCTGTGAGTCCTGAACATGTGTTTCTGAAGGTGTGGAGTCTGACTGTTTTATTGCACATTGATTGCGATGCGATTAATCTTTCTCTGCTTCTCCCTCTGTCTCTCTGTGTGTGTTTTCCCCAGTTTGCTCTCCTCCATCACACATCCCACTGGCTCTGAAGGGAAGCCCACAGAGAGCTACATTTCAGCGGAGAGTGAGAGCGACAGAAGTGAACGCAATGGGAAGAAAGTGTGTTTTAATGTGACGGGAGATGAGCAGGAGGACTCAGGTCATGACACCATCAGCAACCGGGACTCCTACAGGTAAATGTGCATACAGTGACCATACGTTTACTGTTAAATGGGGTGTCTGTCATCTGTAAAATAACTTCTCTGATAGGTTTCTCAATTTCTGTTTTATTGTACACATCTTTCTGTTGTGAAATAGGTCAGAAAGCAATTCATCAGCCCGAAAAAAATTGTTGATGGCAAAATTCAAAGTTAAAATAACAAATGTGTCATTTGTTGAATTTTCCCTTCAGAATATTGATTTCTGAACTCTCTCGGTATTAATATTACTTTAAACTACACTTATTTTAAGCTAACTGAAGCATAATGTCACAGCAAAAATGTAATTTTCCCAAGTTCCATAATTCCATTTCGTTTTTAAACATTTTTTAAAATATTATATTATATTATATTATATTATATTATATTATATTATATTATATTATTTTATATTATATTATATTATATTATATTATATTATATTATATTATATTATATTATATTATGCGTTTCATGCCTTTTTATGCCTTATTAAACTTTATTATAGTTTACAATATTAGTTTTTTCTGCAAAAATGTATATAATATAATATAAAATAATTTAATATCACATCATATATCATTTAATATAATATAAAATAATATAACATCACATCATAATTCATTTAATTTGTTTTTTATAACATAATATACTTCTATTATATTTGGTTATATTTTGTATTTATGCATGTATTTTTTGTCCAATAAGAGACATCTTTCAAAGATTTATTTAGCCTAATAATAATAATAATAATTATAATAATAATAATACAAATAAATGGAATATAACAGGAAATAACTAATATATATATATATATATATATATATATATATATATATATATATATATATATATATATATATATATATATATATATATATATATATATATATAAAGATTGTAATGCACAAATACTTTTGTAGTATAGTTGACTTACCATCAATTAAGTATTTATTTATTTGCTTATTTAATTGTTGAGACGTAAGGACACTGACAATGGAGGTGAGGATTAGTCAGACAGTTAATGGTCAAATGGTCAAAACGGGAGCGAAACAGAAGCATAAAGGTAACCCAAAATTAAAGTTTAAAATATTGGCAAAATGTCAGGCTAGGCGGCAAAGAATCAAAACGATTATACAAAGCAAGGATCAAAACAGGGTAAGACAAATGAGTGAAAAGCTTTGTTATGTTACGCAGGGAAAACAAGACCCAGCACTGTGCGTGTGTGCATGTGTGGTGTATATTTAGTCCATGTAATGAGTCCTTAAACAGCTTCAGTTGTTCGTGTTTGCAATTTGCTGGGATCAGGAATCGGTGTGTATGTGGTGCATGCCGGGAGTTGTAGTTCATTTAGTGGCTTGTGTGTGTGTGTGCATGTGTGTGTACGTGCGTGCGTGTGTGTGTGTATGTGTGTGTTTGTGTGTGTGTGTGTGTAGTTCTCCAGCAATCCGCAGTAGCTAGATTGCTGGTGACTGTAACACTTATGTATTTATAAAAGTGACAGCATTTTCATTACTTGCTTTTCTTTTGAACTTTCCATTTTAGAATCCTAAATATTTCTGTTTGCTATTATTAGTTCGATAATTTGTCTGTAACACATGAACACCTGTCTGATGTCTTCCAGTGATTGTAACAGCAACAGGAACTCAATCGCATCCTTCACCAGCATTTGCAGCAGCCACTGCAGCTCTTATGTGCACAGCGATGAGATGGACTCAGGTAACACAAACATTCACCATCCTGAACACATCTGACACCATTGTTGCCGCATTCCTCTGATAAATCCCCCGTGACTCTAATCAAATTTGGCAAGAGCCTCCATATGCCTTTCAGATTGAGTCTTATCTGGTTGCACTTCACATCAAGCACACATTTTCCACTTAGTCAAACAGAACCCGCCAAAACACTGCGCCTGCCAAATTGATGGTCATTTGATGCTAACTGCTGAACAGATGGAGGAAGAGAAGGACACCGAAGACACAGAGGAAAGAGATGTGTGCGCATTATGACAATACAGCACTAATGAAAACAGTATGTTAAAAGGGACAGCTCAGTGCAAAAAATGAAAATATACTCACCCTCAATTGATTAAAAAGCTGTTTGAGTTGCTTTCTTCTGTTTAATACAAAAGAAGATATTTCGAAGAATGTTGGTAACTGGTAACTATGGTAGGCCATTTCTGCCAGGTAAGAAAAAGGAAGACAAAGGCCTAATAAGGTTTTAAATTTAAAAAATGAAGGCAAAAGCCTTATAAGGCTTTTAAGACTATATATATATATATATATATATATATATATATATATATATATATATATATATATATATATATATATATATATATATATATTTATATATATCTTAGCAAGTCTAAATTATGAGATAAAAAAGATCACTTGGCTAGTCAAACTAACAAGATATAAAATTAAGACTTGAAATTATGAAGATTATGAAGTTGTATTTACAAGTTTAAATATAAGACCTAATAAGGCGACGATAAATGACAAATATATGACTTAAAGGGCACCTATGGTGAAAAATCTACTTTTCAAGCTGTTGGTCCTTTTTTTTTCAATTCAACAACATGAAAACGGTGGACCAATTGGAATGGTTTTTAGATCGGCCATTTTCAGCGTGCGAGTCAAAGCGATGTCACTAAAGGAACACCCTTGCTCTATTTTTAGATGTAAAGTTCATTGGGCTCAACACAAGATCAATATTTTCCACATTATTTCTCTAATTGGAATTATTGTTTGTACCTTTAGGTAGGTTTGCAAACGTGTACTTTTTTTATTGCGTCTACCTTAAACTTCAGCTGTTCGCATTTCTCGCGTTCACAGAAGCTCCCTGTGATCTTCACTAGGTGCAGCTGTTGCCTCGCATTGCCTCATGTGCACATCTCTCCATTTGAAATAAAATAATAAACTTGCCTGCAGGTCGCACACTAGAAGCGCCATCGCGCCACGCAGCGGCATGCATTTTAGGTTTCTAAACATAGGTTTCTGTCAGGGTAAACACAACGACGCTTCAAGTCAGCGGCTGTCCGCGGCGCCCAGCCACGATTCGGGACACTTCATGTTTCTGCCGCACCGCAGAGTGCCATCTGAATAATTTAATTTTAAATAACATGCAAATGTGCGCGTCTGAGTGTGCCATGTCGCGGCTCTGGTGTCTCAGTCAAAGTTAATTCAGTGTGCGTGGTTATTAGTCTCGGTGTACAAGCTCGGCACTTTAAACTAGCACACAGTTGGCTGTAAAACTATACAAAGACACAAATGATTGTGTACTCTCTGCTTGTTCTGTGTCTGAGTTTTACATGTACGGCAGAATGCTGGTCCTCTCACTCTTGTAGCTTCTCTCTGTCTGCCTGTTTGCCGCAAACACAGAGCAGGGGAGCTCTTGGCTTCGACCCCTTGTTACGTTGGGCGGGAAGTTAAAACTAATGAAGCAACACACCCCTAAAACAGCAAGCTGTGTAGACATCCCCAAAATCACACTTTTGAACACGCTATAGTAAACAAATCTGAACTGTGTTTTGAACTGAACCTAAACTGGCACACTCAAAAAAACCATAATATTACTATTAAATCATTTAAAAAGGGTAAACTATGTGCCCTTTAAGACAAAAATTTCACTTAGTATGTCAAAATTATGACTCAAAAATTTAATTACAAGATTAAAAATTTAAATTATGACTTTAAAAGTCGAAATTATGATTAACTACATCTAAATTACTGTATGACTTTTAAAATCAGGAGGTTAAAAGTAAAAAATTATGACTTGGCAAGTTTTGACTTTTTTTAATCTCTTAATTTTCAACTTGCTAAATCATAATTTTATGTTTTAATCTAATTTTATTTACTTGTTAAATTATGCTTTCAACTGTTTAATGCATACATTTTGTTTTCTTACCAGGTAGAAATTTTCCCATTTGATTTTGATTGATTTTTGTCCTACTATGGATGTCAATGGCCACTAGTTTCCAACATTCTTCAAAATAGCTCCTTTTGTGTTTAAAAGAAAAATTTTACTTCTAAAGAAGTGAATGGATTTAAATATGTGTTTTTTCTAATGATTACCACTTTTTCTCTCTCCACACACACAAACAGGAGATGAGATGCCGACCAGCGTGTGGATATCTCATGACAAACAGAAGAAACTGCATGGCTTCCTGGAGCATTTGTTCAGTCAGGTGTGTGTGTGTGGGTTTATACATGTATAATACAGTATTTTATAAAACAGTTTAATATTTTGGAGAAAAAAAAATAAGTTTAAAATTAGTGAAAAGTGATGGTTGTAGCATAAAGAAAGATTCCAACTAAAAGTCCAGATTTTTAAAGACAGCACTTGCTTTGAATGACTTTAGCCTATCTGCAGCCACAGAATATCTCCTCTTCAGTCTTTAATCACTCTAGTGGTTTCTTAATCTTAACATTGTCACCAATGATTTTCAATAAGGTTTAGTTCAGGACACTGACCAGGATCATGCTTTTTTCCGTGTGATGGGGCTAATTGTACTGTCATTTATTCCTATTTATGTATTTACGTTTATTCATTTTATTTTTGGCTTAGTCCCTTTATTTATCTGGGGACGCCACAGCGGAATGAACCGGCAACTTATCCAGCATATGTTTTAGGCAGCGGATGCCCTTCCAGCTGCAACCCATCACTGGGAAACACCCATACACTCTCATTCACACACACACACACACTAAGAACAACTTAGCTTACCTAATTTACCTATACTGCATGGCTTCACCTATACCAGCAACCTTCTTGCTTTGAAGCGACAGCTCTAACCACTGCGCCACTACACCGCCCCTTTATTTATTTATTTATTTGTTTTATTATTTTTTTGTAAATTTACTTTAATTAATTTTTTAAAAAGTATTATTTTGTCATTGAGTTATTCCACTAAAATACTTATTTTCTTTTTTAACTCTTGAGGTAAAAATATTCGTATTGTGTTGTCTTAAACAAACTATTAACATGTCTGAAAAAGTACCTTTAATTTTATTCTAAAAATGACCTTATTTTATGATGAAGTAATAAATTACCCAATAATTAAAATTTAGTCAAAATTTACTCACCCTTTACTTGATTCAGATCTTTAAGATTTAGTTTCTTTCTTCTGTTGAGGAAAATGAAGACGTTTTGAAGAAAGCTGGTTAGATTTTTAGCTTTCTTCAAAATATCTTCTTTTGTGTTCAACAGAAGAAAGAAACTCACAAAGGTTTGGAACCAATTGAGGGTGACTAAATAGTGAGTACATTTTAATTTTGGGGTGAACTATACCTTTAAAATGTGAAAAAAATGCTATCAGTAGTTTGGCAATTACCAAACTATAGTTTTAAAATGTAAAAAAAGTGGTGTTTACATTTTTTGCCATTACATAGTAGAGAATATAAAAATTATGAAAAGTATAAAGTTAAATAATAAATCTGTAGTTAAATAACACACAGAGTGGTTACATCCACTGGCTTGATACCATCTGCCCTTAAGAACTCCTATATTTACCTTTGACCTCACTGACACTTAACACAGGCTGAAGCGTCTCACATAATGAACCACAGCCACTATCCTTTCTCCCAAGAGATCAATCCATTTTGTCTACACACTTTTAAAGAGGATGTCTCAATCACCAGTTGAATGGAGAATGTGCAGCTCTCTGCGTCCTCTCTAGGCTGCTATTTGCTTTATAGCACGCAGGTTTCCGGGAGCACAACACTAGCTGTTCACATGCAACACAAATGTTTTCCTGCTGATGGGGTGGGAGTTCAGGGGACTTTTATTTGTGCAAACCGACACTTTAGGTTTTAATAGCACCAATAGTTTTAAAACACAGTCACAGTAAGTGAATTTAAAGGCCTGATTTTAAATTTGTGAAATTCAAATTAAACATGTTTTGTTTAAGCAAGTCTTGTGACCCCAATGACCTTCCATACCAATATTGCTAACTGCAGGGGTGCTGATGATTACAAAAGTAATCTAACAATGATTGAATTGTTTGATTTCATATCAGGATATGTAAATATAACCTAAACCCCATTTTTATTGCTTCATATTTGTGTTGACATGTTTTCTATAAAATTTTGATGATCGCCTATTATAACCCAGAGGAAAACGTTTCTATGCATGATGCATGATGCTAATAAGCATAAAATTATGATTGTGTATAATTCATATCATAGAATTAATTTCCATGTGCTACAAGTTAATTTTATATGTATAATCGACTGTATGTTTACATGAGAATGCTAGTTTATTTACTTAAATATTCATTTAAGCTTATTCTAAAATGTACATGACTCATTCTGTTTCATTGTATGACAGAAATTCACATTATGCACAAACAGATGTTAAGTGTCAATTGCAAATTGTAGCAGTCTTAGAAAAGCCACATTTCTGAAAAGAAGAAGAAGAAGAAAAAGACAGATCCTACTGTAGTTATGCTGTGTTGAATGAGAAGGGAAATGGTCCTAAAACTGAACTTTTAGGCACTCCACTAGCTACCTGCAGGTAATACCTGCATCTTGGTCATTACTGTTCACTAGAGTTCATCATGAGGGTGAAAAGAAATATTTGCTGGTTAACAGTGTAGATCCAGTAAGATCAGTACTGAAGATTTGGAAACCACTTTAAGCACCCTGTCAAATCATCAACAAGTACAACAGCCATTACAACTGTTGACACTATATTTGCAAATTCCACAAGGTCCATGAGGAATCACATTTTTAAACATCAGACGTCATGTTTGTTTGTTTGTTTGTTTGTTAGGGATATCAAATTTGTTTCACTGTTTTAGTAAACTTCTGTTTTATGAAGTGTTTTTAAATTTACTGGCATGTTCATATGCAACATCTATGTATATTGCGTAAAGATTTCCGCTTCAACATGGTCAAACTGTGTGTATCTGCAACCCTAAAGAAATCAGTTAAAAATGGCTAATGCCATAACAAACAATGTCTCGACAATTACATTTTAACACATTTGGTTTCAATTGTATACTTTTGGCCCCAGTAGCCCTCCATAATTACAGAAATTAAATGTTTTATGGCTAGATTGTTGGATTTCAAGTCATTAGTAGAATATTTCTGATTTTTGCATATTATTGAATATTATTACTGATTCTTTTTAGTTGTTCATTACGCAACTACATATTATTGGGAAATGTAAATTTACTGTACAGTAATGCACATAATTTGTCAATGTTTGGTAATTTCAAAATAAGCTTTTTCTGATGGTTTGGTACTGGTCTTATTTTCAGGTGGAGTCCATCACTAGTTTGCTAAAAGGGGCAACCGTGACACGAGCTTTTGAACAAACTAAATGCTTCACTCCAGGACGAGGACTTCAAGGTACTAAACCTACTGACACACATGCACACAAACTAGTTCTTCAGCGGTTCATTAAGGGCTCATATATGTAGCTAAGGTGATATATATAGTACCTCTACTTTATGAAAGACCTGTTAAGCCAAGTATGCTTTTTCAGCAGCTCTTTGAGGTGGCTAATGTGCTTTATATTCTCAATTCCATTCTAAGAATTTGCTCTCTAATCCTTTCTTAGGCATTGTTTACTCTAGCATTTTCATTTTTTGTTTATTTATAAGTTTGGCATGTTTACATCTGGTATCCATTGTACTTCAGCATCTTCAATCTGTAAAAAGTGTTTTGAAGAAAAAAAAAAAACTTTGAAAAAAGAAGCATGGCTATCCACAATTGCTCTCTGATTGGTCTTCTATACTATTGCATATCGTTCCCAGATTTGTCAAGCCCTTCTCATATGATTATTACACAACCGCCATGGTGCAAGTACAAATGCAGACAAACATTTAAATGTAGAGTGAGCATGGTTATTTATCATTTGCTTTAGATTTCTGCGAAAACCCAGCTTTCTGAGAAGCAAAATTGTGGTTTAAATTACTATTTTCAATGAAGCAGATGAGAGTATATGCTACCGGTCAAAAGTTTGCTCAGTTTTTTTTCTTGTTTTTTTTTTATTTTATTTTTTTTTACAAAAACTATACTGTTCATCAAGGTGGCATTTATTAAATTAAAACAAAAATATTAAAAATTGATTAAAATTTTAAATAATTGATTTTTTATTGTATGTAGTTTCAAATAAAATTATTACTCCAGTCATTGTTGCTTTTATAACTATTATCTTTAATAATAATATTATTATTATTAATAATACCACCAATAATAATAATAAATATTAGAGTGATTTCTGAAGGATCATAGGACTGGAATAAATTACTAAATATTTTAAAACATTTAAAAACATTTATAAATTTTACTGACCTCAAACTTTTGACTGGTAGTGTATGTAAAAACATACTGAATGTAAAACCTATTATAGTTCTTGCACCATTTGACAAATTGCTGTATAATGTTGTTCCCATATTACTAGAAGGAAATGAACCACTAGTAGTGCTATTCAGAACTATTTAATTTAGATTATACAGTAGAGATGCTCATTTGAATCAACTAAATTCTGCTTTATTCCTGTTGGCATAGGTTCATTTGTAAACAAAATATTCATTTAAGTGACTTTTATGGCTCAGTTCACTGTTTGTGAGTTGCATAATTTAAGTTAGACTTCAATTTGCAAGAAATTCACACAAAGCCTAATAAATATGCTGAAACTCATAAACTGTACATGTTTATGAGTTTATGTTCTTAAAATAATCTCCAGAAATCTCCTATAATGGGTTTTCAGTTTTTTTGGCACTGAAGCTATTGTCAATTGTGTCTGCAAGAGGGAGAAAAGAAGTGACATACATTTGGGCCTGTATTTCATGTCTAAAGACTGGTTGGCAAAAGGAAGTGTGGTTGAAGGTGGGGGTTTCCTCTAAGTCTCTGTGATTGACTGCTCCAACCTCAGCTTCGTCCTTTACTGCAAATCACCCTAATCAAATCTGTACAATTCATTTTATTTGGGGCAGATAAAGAACACTGGGCTACTAGAGATAGAGAGTCTAGGACATCTCCGCTTTCTTTCATCTAAGGACAGTGGGACATTGAACTCATCGAGATTGTCTGGGTCACTTCCTCTGTCTCGCTGGAGAATCTGTGACGTTTTTTGCACCCTTGAAGGGTACACTTTTGTGCAGTCATTTCAACGAAAACATAATCTATTAATAATCTTTAACACCAACAAAACTGATGTCCTTAGCATATAAAAAAAAATCTTATGTAAAAGAACATGAATAATTTGTTTACAATGTAATTCAATAGAATTAAATTTAATAAATATCTTTCCTATGTGCAGAGCATGTCAGTGTTTGTATATATTTAACGTGATACAACACGGAGAAATATAAATAATATTAAATAAAAAGAAAATAATTTGTACAACATAATCGTCCTCATGCATCCAAAGCAAACGGGTAGTTTTTAATAACTTTTGTCAAATATTGCAAATAAATACATAAATATTTATTATTCATATTATTATTCATATTATTATTTGTTTATGTATTTATTTATTTATTTATTTTTGATAAAGTTATAGGCTCTTTGCAGTTAAAATTAATAAAATAAAAAAATGACACATCTTCTTTTTTTGTTCAAAGCATAAAACATTTTAATTAAAAACTAATATGCAGTTTTTTTCCCAATAAAGCGTGTTATTAAAAAAAAAAAAAAAAAAAAAACACCCCTTATTTTACAACACCAAATAAGAAAAAAGTTGGGACAGTATGGAAAACGCAAATAAAAAAAGAAAGTTGTGATTTCTAAATTTTCTTTGACTTGTATTTTATTGCAGACAATAAAACAACCATTACGTAATGTGTATTTTTATTATATATATTTTTTTTCGGTAAATAAACATATTCCAATTTTGATTCTTGCAACACATTTAAAAAAGATTGTGTCAAAGCAGCTTCACAAAAGGTCTTAGTAAATTGAAACAGTGAGGTTCAGTTTTCAGAGTTTAAGTTCAGTTCGGTTTAGCTCAGTTCAGTGTGGTTTAATAATCCCTACTGAGAGTCCAAACACTGAAGAGCAAATCCATCGATGCGCAGCTCTACAGATCCAGAACCATGCAAGCAAGTGGTGACAGCAGTGAGGTAAAAACTTCACCAACTGGCGAAAGTGAAGAATTAAAAAACCTTGAAAGAAACAAGCGTCAAACCAAGCCAAACGTCTTGTGCAGAGCTGAAGTATAGGCGCCAGAGACTGGAAGCTGGACCACAGCAAAGACTCGTCTGTCCCTGGAGTGTTGCAGGAATCAGTCTCATTCTCTCCACTCCTCCATGACCACCACAGTAACTACTCAGGATAGACCTGGTCCAGGATATGGAAACCTTGGGATCATCTTGTTGCTGGTCTTGGATCGAA